>NC_136882.1:6726342-6868842 GCF_949152265.1 Phoxinus phoxinus | reverse complement strand
TATGACACATTTTTATAGAATTGATATCAAAGTATATTTTAGTTTACCATAAATGCTTGTCAGTAGAAGTAATTGCACTGTAAAAGTTGCTTGGATGTTTAAGTCATTTCAACTTAAATGACATTAAACTGATTTAAAAATTTGTTGAATCTTATATAACTCATAAAAAAGGTGAAGATAAATAATAAAAATATAATACTTTTTCAGTGTAAAGACGTGCTTAAGTCTAAAGTTCTAGAGTTCTAGAGTTCTAAAAGTTCAACTAATTGCATTTCATATAAATTTGAACTATAATACATTTTTATTTAAATATAATGAATACGCAATTAATTGTTCAAACGCATTACATTGAGTTTGCACTTATAAAAGTATATTTTTATAGTATATTATATATGTGATAAGAACTGTTTTTAAAATATATAACGCATACTTATTTTTCACAAGGGCACACATGCAATATCATTGCAGCAAAGAGCAATACATATCATTAAGAATTGTTTTGCAGTTGATTGGGCGCTTGACTCATACCTAATAATGTTACACTTTCATCAAACTTTTATTTCGGCCTGAGAAAATGAATTCTTCCCCGCGATGTTTTTATGAGATAATGTATACGTGACTCTTATTGACACAGTCATATTGAAACAGCCCTAACTCGTAACACGGTGGTCTCTTTCCACGCGGGGCAAGTGTTCGTATATGAAAGGGAAGGCAGAGCGAGTGTAGGGTCCTCTGATCATAATCAGGCTATATTGTGGAGGGTCGTCCTGGCAGTGATTAGATAATGAATCTCTCAGACACTTCAGGTCTGATTCAGTACAACCATCATTATGTGCAGTACGGCTGCTGTAGCCGGCACACAGACAAAAAGCTAAATTGTGATTGGTGCTGAACAAGAACCAATCACTGCCTGTGTTACAGGTCTTCTCAAGAGGTAATGAGTCACGAGTCTGACCACTCACGGCACTCGCAGGGGGTCACATGACCTGCCATGAAGTTAAAGCCTGCATGCTGTGTGAAACCCTGAACAGTAGACTCATCGTTACACACACACACACACACACACACACACACACACACACACACACACACACACACACACACACACACACGCTGAGGACATTCATTGACACAATGCAATCTCAAACAGTTTACCCTAACCTTACCCATCACAACTAAGTGCAAAACCCGAACCTATACCCTAACCCTACCCTTAACCTCATTATAACCTTATCCCTAAAACCAAGTCTTGACCCTCAAACAGGCCTTTAAATGGGTCTCAGAAAGTGAGGACCGGCCAAAATGTCCTCACTGTACTCTCTTTGTCCTCACTCCAATGGTCTAAAACTCAAACTGGTCCTCACAGAGATAGTTGTACAAGCACAAGTACACACACACAAGTTGTACACACACACACACACACACACACACACACACACACACACACACACGGCTATGTACAGTGCATGCTTACACATGCTAACTTTTACAGTCCACAAATATGTTTGCAAGCTGAAGACTGTCTATATTCATTAAGCAAGCACACTTTGCCATTCATAAATCATGATGCACAATCGTTGAGTGGGGGACATGAGTGGCTATGATCGGCATGTGTGTGTGTGTGTGTGTGTGTGTGTGTGAGGCCTGAAGGCATTTTAACTGACACCTCTCTGGAGCCGGCCGATGACAGCACAGCGTGCAAGACGTCATGACAATTATTCATTCCATATCTCACATGTCACTCTAAACATGTCAAACAAGTTTGAACATATTGATGATTCACTTACCTAAACAACGATTCAAAACTGATCTACTTTTTATATAATTATGACCCGATTCCCTCAATTTCACTGAAGTTCTGGTGAAACCTTCACTTGCAGGTCCATGACTCTAAAGGTAAAGTTGGTTCAACAAAATGATTATTGGTAACACTTTACAATAAGGTTTCATTTGTTAACATTATAGATTAGCTAACATGACCTAACAATGAATAATACTTCTATGTCAATCTCAACATTTACTAATACATTATTAAAGTAATCATTATTAACTAACATCAACAAAAGTTGCTGTAAGAGTGTGTTGCTCATTGTTATGCGTTAACAAATGAAACCTTACTGTAAAGTGTTTCCTCTTATTGTTCCACGATTACACCTGCAAAACTAAACAAGTTTCACTTCAGAATATTTAATGATTCTACAAAACAAAGCAAAACCTAAACTTTACTTCTTTAACAATTTCATGATTCAATAGGATATCAACAGTTTTATATGATTATATTATCAAACTAAACAAGAGCTTTCATTGGTTTTAGTTCTGTGATCCCACACAGGCAAAACACAACAAAAGCTTCGCTTTCAAAAATGCAGCATTATGCAGGCTAAAAACAAAACAAATCAAAATATTAATTGTCAAACGTTTTGTTATGTTATCAAACTAAACAAGAGCTTTCATTGGTTTCAGTTCTGTGATCCCATAAGCAAAACAAACTATGATTCTCGAGGTTATCAACTAAACAAATCAAAAAGAAAAGATATTAAGTGGCTTTAAGTACTATGTACTTACATTGAAAAATAAGTACAATGTACTTATTGTGTTCATGTTGTATTGTAAAACACTTCTGCTGCTATTGCGGTGTGATGCGGGTCAGGTTAGGGACAGGTGTGCTGGTGTGGGTAAGGTATAAGGGAAGGGTCAACAGTGTAATTACATACATTAATTACATGCAGGTATTTAAAAAATATAAGTACAATGTAAAAACATGTATGTACACAATAAGTCCATTGTATCAAATTATTAATTTCAATGTACATAGTACTTAAAGCCACTTAATATAAAGTGGGACTGAAAATATTATTTTTCAAAGAGTTTTATGATTCTATACTGCGTGTTATCAAAACAGGAGCTTTAATTGGTTTCAGTTCTGTGATCCCATACTGGCAAAACACAACAAAAGCTTCGCTTTCAAATAATGCATTATTATGTAGGTTAAAAACAAAACAAAATATACATTTTCTAAAGTTTTATTATTCGATATGCTATCAAACAAAACAAAAGCTTTAATTCATTGCAGGTCCATGATTGCATAGGCAAAAAAAAACCAAAAAACAAGGGCTTCACTTCTAATATTACATTATTCTATCGGTTATCAACAAAACAAAATATTTTTTTGATTGTTTTATGATTCTATATGTTAGGAAACAAATCAAAAGTTTGAATTTGTATCAGTTCCATGACAAAACAAAACAAAGTCTTCACTTATTATAATATCTATATCATTATATAACAGTAAACAGATCAGGACATTCACTTATGAACATATTAAAATATGAGTCAACGTTTTCAAATTATTTGCATGTATATTAACAAATATAGATAACGCATTACATGTAATAAAACAGTCGTGATGTTATTAATCGAAGGTTTTGTGGAGCTGCATGTTTTGTGAGTGGATCCTGACGCTGCGCTGCGGGACACATGTAACGTGTGCCGCCGTGTTCTGGCTGTCCTGCTGAAATGAAGTTATCTAATCTGCCTTCAGCGCTGCTAATGAGGCTGTTTTGGTGGCGGTGCTCTCTCCGAGGTACTCCACAGTATAAACAGTTCACTTACCCCGCACAGAAAGGGCTAATCAAGGGAATTATTGTTTTGCTGCTTCAATTTGCCGGCTCCAGTTCTGCGGTGATTGGGAAGAAAATGTGCTATTGTTCTCTGCGCTAATGCTTGAACTTTAAGAGAGAGAGAAAAAATGATACGAGTCGGTCCTGATGGACAGAAATATGTATATTAAAATGATATATATATATATATTTATTTTAAATTTTGTATTTGATATATAAAGCGTTTTTTACAGTATAGATGGTTTTAAAGCAGCTTAACAGGAAATTAACGCAACAAAGATTGGTTCGGCTGTACAGAAGATTGATGGATGATTTTTGTTGTAAAAAAAGTCATTAATTTAGTTTGTTTATATATATAGACGCTCTGGAGAACACAATGATGTCATCGTCCAGCTCAGTTCAGCTCATATAATGGTGATCAATAATATTGTTGAATATTACATATAAAATTTCTCAGTTTTCCATCATTCCAAGCAAGGATTTCATCAAAATGTGTTGAGAATACAGGATCTACTGAACGCAGAGCAATATATTGTACAATAATATACAGTTGTTTCTACAAAACTCAAGCTGAATGCATTTCATTATAAAAAGAAAAGTCCTGCATCTTGAGCACTCTTGCGTTTCCCTCATATTTACATGTCGCAGTGAGAGAAAGCGTGTGTGTTTGATGTGTGAAGAAACGCAGATAGCCGAGGACGAGCCGAGGGGAATCTCCACAATTAGTCCTTTAACAACAGGTTGGGTAAAGTTCTGCGCACTTATGAGGGCACGGCGCCACAGCCGGCAGAACAACCGTAAAGAAATGAGCTCTGGAGGAGGAGAAGAGGGAGAGAGAAGCTCAGAAGTCAAGTCTATCTGGCAATTACCATTTTACTGCGGTTCTTTAGTTGCTGTGTGTTTGGAGGGGCCATTAGCAGGTGTGCCTGCGCTGTCTGACCCAGAGGAACACAAGACATCTGTAGAGCACCAGCACACACACACACACACACACACACACACACACACACACACACACACACACACACACACACACACACACACACACACACACACACACACACACACACACACACACCCTCACACACACACACACACACACACACACACACACACACACACACACTCACTCACACACTCACACACTCACTCACACTCACACTCACACTCACTCACACACACACACACACACACACACACACTCACTCACTCACACACACACTCACACACACACACACACACACACACACACACACACACACACACACACACACACACACACACACACACACACAAACACACACACACACACACATCAACTAAACAGAAACTTAAAAAGTGTATATTTTTAAAAATGTGTTCAAGAACTAAGGAGCAGAATCGGTGCAGAAACAATAGTTTGTATGTTAAAGATACATGTGTTTTGTTTCACATATAATCTGTCATTTATGATAAATTCAGTGTATATTGAATGATTGTAGTTAGTGAAGAGGTCATTTCTCATGAGAGACGCTCAGTGCAACAGTTGTGTGTATTTTTTTAAGGTTATTGATGTCTAGGTAATATTTACAATAAGGTTTCATGATCAGTTGACATATATCCTGAACTAACATTGAAGAAAACATTTGTTACAGTCTTTATTAATCTTTCTTAATACAAATACAGTCGTTTGTTTGTTCATGTTAGTTCACAGAACTAATGTTCACAAATACAACTTTTGATTTTAATAGTGTAAATGTTGAGATTAATTTAGATTAATAAATGGTGTAGACGTATTGTTCGTTCTTTATTCGTGTTAACTAAAGTAGTTAATGAAAACGTATTGTAAAGTGTTACCGTTATTCATATCACATAATAGCTATTACAGCGATTTGCTTATTGTCATGTATACAAACGTATCTGTGATTTATGGTAAATTGTAATGCATTTATTATTTTAGATTTAAATTTATGTCCATTTTTAACAAGATGATGCACATTTGTTCCGTATAGTCCAGTGATATTACATTATTAGAGCTGTTTAATGTGATGCATGCAATATGCAAAATGCATATTTTATGATAAACTGCACAGCACAATATTTGCATGTTAAATATGTGTTTTGTTTCACATATAATCTGTCATTTATGTTAAATTCAGTGTATATTAAATGATTGTAGTTAGTGAAGCTGTCATTTGTCTTGACAGACGCTCAGTGCAACAGTTGTGTGTATATTTTTAAGGATATTGATGTCTAGGTAATATTTACAATAAGGTTTCATTAGTTGACATACAGTATATCATGAACTAACATTGAAGAAATCATTTGTTACAGTATTTGTTCATCTTTCTTAATAAAAATACAGTCGTTCATTGTTTATTCATGTTAGTTCACAAACACAACTTTTGATTTTAATAATGTATTAGTAAATGTTAACATTAATTTAGATTAATAAATGGTGTAGACTTATTCGTTCTTTATTCATGTCAACTAACTAATGTTAACTAATGAAACCGTATTGTAAAGTGTTACCGTTATTCATATCACATAATAGCTATTTACAGCTATTTGCTTATTGTCATGTAAATAATGCATTTATTATTTTAGATTTAAACTCCATTTTTAACAAGATGATGCACATTTGTTCCATATAGTCCAGTTATTTACATATTACATTATTAGAGATATATGTTTAATGTGATGCATGCAATATTTGGGATTTGTTGCACAAGCTGTATTTTATGATAAACTGCACGGCACATTATGTGCATGTTAAAGATAGGCCTACATGTGTTTTTTTTCACATATAATCTTTCATTTATGATAAATTCAGTGTATATTAAATGATAGTTTTTAGTGAAGATGTCATTTGTCATGACAGACGCTCAGTGCAACAGTTGTGTGTATTTTTATATATTGATGTCTTTATAGCTATTTACAGCTATTTGCTGTAATATCTGTGTACATATCTGTGATTTATGATGCATTTATTATTTTAGATTTAAACTCCATTTTTAACAAGAGGATGCACATTAGTTCAGTGTAGTCCAGTGATTTACATATTACATTAGAGCTATATGTTTAATGTGACGCATGCAATCTTTGTTGCACAAGTGTTTGATGATGAACTGGGTGTTTACTGCACAGCACATTATTCGGATAACGCTCGACGTCCATTATTAAGCACATGACACATCGAGGACAGATTGCGCCGCTATAACCGTGTCTTTTGTTGTCGATGGCTGCGAGATCATGTGATCGACATCATTCACTCAAATTACAGTCCTCGGCGCAGAACGCTTCCTGTGCGTGTCCTCACACGAGAGAAGGGAAGAGCACGTCTAGATCACTCGCATTCCTTGGCTCGCCGTGAAGACGTTCAACACGAACGGCATTCAAGATCGTAAAAGCTACTTTACGAGTCTGTCAGACGAAGACATTGGCCTCCGTCTGCAAAACAACTAAATAATCCGGTTACACACACACACACACACACACATGATGGACTCGCCTGTGGCCGTGAGCAAACCTGAGGCGACAAACTGCGACTTGAAAACACCTCATGTGTCGCGGGGTCGAAATGTTTTCTCTCCCTCACAAAGACACCTTTCCGAAATACTTCATTAACATAATATTACACCGGCCGAGAGCGCCGGGGAGATGAGACATTGAGAGGTTTCACTTGACAGGGAAGATAACCTTTCAAAGCGGCTCTGAGATTCATGCAGTCAAAGAATAGATATATCAGGACAGTCCCAGATTTCATTAGCTTTGAGAGACAATAATGGTTTTCATTCGTCTTTCACGGGAGCTCTCTGTCTGTCATTTCCCTTGGCCCGGCTTGATTGAAAGGAACCATCATATGCACATCCGTGTTGTCCCACACCATTCCGAGAGCAAACCGTTTTAGATCCTTAACTATAGCCGCCGCTGTGATTGCTCAGCCACCGGCAATTTCCTAACCAACCACCACCTGAACAATGATGTGTTCAGCCCTCTGCTCTCCAGGCTTTCTGAGGGGAATCATTTCACCGTTTGGAACGAGATCTCCATAGCAACTCCTCTTTGAGGGGTTTAGAATCACCATCCAGTAATTCTATGATCATCAAGCACAGCCATTCCCAACCGTTCTTTTCACAGCGGACATGGGAAGAGGGAGGGAAGGAGGGAAGAAGGGGGTGTTGGGAAAAGATTCGACAGTCTATTTCAGGCAATTCATCCAGCCAGCCTCCATTAGAATTCAAAATATTTCGACCTTCAATCACGGAGCGTGTTATGTGGAACTGCTGCGATCTCCAGTCAAGACGAGCCACCGTTTTAGTCTAATCACCCAGGACGAGGCAAGCCAGAGAGAGAGAGAGAGACTCCTCAATCCACGGCTAATCAAAACGCTCGTTTTAAACGCTGACAGTCTCTCAACACGGGCCGCAAAACACCAGCCGCCGTTGGATTGAAACCCCCTCCTCTCTCTCTCTCTCTCTCTCTCTCTCTCCGTCTGTAAATGGCGCTCAGAATACAGTAGATTTTCTCATTGACTGCAATCACATAATTCGTCGTGTTGACAGAGAGTGTAAATGTTGTAGTGTGTACTGTACATCGGGAGGATTTCTCCTTGATAAACGGTTGTTGCGAGACCTATCTGTCTAGTGCCTGGAGCCAAATGCGCCACTTGTGTGCACTTATGCGGAAAAACGCTACAAATGCTCTTGATGTTTCCTGATATGCTGTCGGAGAGAAAAAAGTGCCAAACTGTTCCTCTCAAAAATCTGATGATGAATAGCTTTTTGTGTCGTCTGCTTGTGCAAAACTGACAGTGCCATGATGCATTGAAATAATTTTGGTAACTTTTTGCAGGCAAATTTCAGAAATATTTATTAAGAAATGACACATTGAATTAAACGTACTTCAAAATATATATTTTTTACAGTATATAGTTGGTTTCATTGCGCTGTGATTGAAGGGGCTCCACTGTTGAAACACTTAAGACCAGGTTTTGAAGGTCTTGGCCTTGTCTCGGTCTCGACCGCATTTGTACTCGGTCTTGTCTTGGTCTCAAACTTAGAGGACTCAGGATTTTATCTCATGACCACAAGTGCGAGGATATCACTGAATTATTTGTTCGCATCATTAAATGAATGTGATTTGATTTAAAACTTAAAATGCAATCAATAACTTATTTCTAATGTGATTTCTTTTGCTACTGTGATGCCGGGTTCGAAATCAATGCAGGATTGTCTTAAAAATACCCCAAAACACCTACAAAATTGAAGTTATGATTGCAAAAACGTACTTGTATGAGATTTTGTTTTTTATATATCATAGGATATAATATCACAAGAGCAAGTGAGCTGTTTATGTGATATTGGTTTTATACAAATGTTCAATAAACAAGAAGTTAATATTAAATTCTATACATTTTAGACACAATTTTTTTTGTCACAAGTTTTTGCTATTTCGCCAACATGTTTTGTTACTTAACGAAACCGCTTTGAAGAGTTGAATAAATGATTCTGTGACTCACTCATTAAGTGTTTTGATTTCAGTTTCACATTTAAAAGTAGACCTATCATTTTATTTTTCCATCACATTTCTATATTCAAAATGTTATTAAAAAAACTGAACATTATTTATGCAAGTGTAACATTTCAGATGCAACTTCTGTGCCACCCCTGCAACACAAAGATGAATTTTATCGTGAGTTATTTTGATTTGACAGCTCTATAGTGTCTTTTTATTGATTAAATATAAGACATTTCTCAGACTGTCTAGATCTTTTTGATAAATTTGAGGATCTGGTCTTGACTCGGTCTCGCCCTCCCTTGGTCTTTGGTCTTGTCTTGGTCTCAACCCCACAAAGTCTTGGTCTTGTCTTGGTCTCAACACACGCTGATCTTGGTCTCTGGCCCTTAGATATGGCTCAGGATCTTCAGAAAAAAGGTAGGCTACAAAAGCTGTCACTGGGGCGGTACCCTTTCAAAAAGGTACACCTTTGTACCTAAAGAGTGCATATTATTACCTCAAAGGTACAAATTGGTATTGAAAGTATAGTACCTAAATGGTATTATAACCTTTTTAAAGGGTACCGTCCCAGTGACAGCTTTTGAACCATTTTTTTTTGTTGTTGTTGTTAAGTCTATGGGATTTTTGTTGGCTGTTTTATTGCCCACCAGACAAACATCAACAAGTCGCATGATTTGAAGTATCAACACATTCTCTATTTTTATGTTTTGCCAAATTGGCGGCAAATGTGCATGAATTCAATAGTTTTTTGGTTTTTTTTGTATTTCGTTTCACAAACACTGACTATTTTAAGTCAGCGTCGGATTTCTGTTTTCCTCGAACAGTTGCACATGTCTTGAATTGCTGAACAGTGTTTTAGATCCAAACTGACTGTTCAATCAGGCGGTCAGGAAGATGAGCGCTCAATGAAAGCCTGGATTACAGCGTGACAACACACGTTACATCACCACGTGTTACCATGCATTTGTTAACCTTCATTTCAAACCGCCCTCGGGAGATAAAAAACTACACGAATGACAGAGAAACAGAGTCTTCCCTCATCAGAGACGCCCACTGGTTATTGCATGTGGACAGATTGTTATCTTGCTCAGGATGGTGAACGTGATTTCAACAAGTGCAACATGTTCCTGGATCAATATCCGTGTTGATCCTGGAACAACAATCCAATCAACCAATCAGATTCGAGAGACAAGTTTACAGTTATGTTTAAGCTTACAATCAGGGTTAGGTGCTTCTCCATCAGTGTTATCCGCCTATCATTACCCTCTGATTTTAGGGATAAGTTATGGGTAGGGTTAGGTTAGTGTAGGGATAGGGTTAGGACTACATTTTCGGACAGGAATGATGTTCCAGGATCAACAAAATATGTGACCCTGGATCACAAAACCAGTCACATGTCACACGGGTATATTTGTGGCAATAGCCAACAATACATTGTTTGGGTAAAAATCATGAGGATATTAAGTGAAGATCATGTTCCATGAAGATATTTAGTAAATTTCCTACCGTAAATATATAAAACATGTATTTTTGTGAGTGAATGCAGCACAATCGTGAACATAATGCACAACTTTAAAGGGGTCATGACATGAGAAACCAAATTTGCCTTGATCTTTTGGTATATAAGAGGTCTTTGTACCATTAAAACGTCCTGCAAGTTTCATAGCTTAAGACGTCCTCCCCATTATAAACGAATCATTTATTTAATCAAGCTCTAAATACAGCTCGTTCTGGATCCATGGTAAGAAGTGACGTCACGGTACGAAGTGACGTACCAGCGTTTGCATAATGACCGCCTCCAGCAGAAGACAGTTACGCTTAAAGCGCAAGACAACTACGCTCACTTCGTATATCGTTGTCGCGCCCGCGCGCCGCGCGCCTCACAAGTGTTCAGTGGACGGACAGCGAGTGGGTCTGTGTACAGGGAGATTACGACGCCGCAGATGTGCTGTTCCTGGCTGTGGACAAACAACATCTTTGAATACGCTGCGAAAGATCCAGTCGTCAGGGAAAAATGGATGCACTTTATTTTTTGCGGACGTCTCAGTCACGGCAGTGTTAGTTTAAGCGTTTGTTCTGAAGGATGACTGTTTTGAGCTTTGCCAGAAAACTGTTGCTCAAAGATAAGTCCGTGCCGTCTATTCTGGGCTCAACAACGACGACGCAAACTGTAAGTAATGTATTTAAAACTTTAAACTACTTTTTAAATACGCTGAAAGATCCAGTCGTCAGGGAAAAATGGATGCACTTTATTTTTTGCGGACGTCCCAGTCACGGCAGTGTTAGTTTAAGCGTTTGTTATATACATTTAAGGATGACTGTTTTGAGGAAAAAAATCCCAATATGATGCTTGGCTTTGCCAGAAAACGGTTGCTCAAAGATAAGTCCGTGCCGACTATGGGCTCAACAACGACGACGCAAACTTACTTTTTACCATGGCTAATATAAACACATTTGTATAAGAGAATCTTGCAAATATGTCGCCTTTCTAGTAGGCCTACATGTGATAGAAAATTAAAAATGTTGCCTTTATCAATGCTGCATCTTCTAAGATGGCCTGTCTGTGCATGCATTTTTGTCCGTGGTACACCCTATCATTTCATTGGAATTAGTTAAATAATGTTAAACTGTTAGCAAATGAAGCTATTGGATAATTATGCAACAATCCGTTTTCAAGTGTCTCGGTTTATTTATTTTTTATTAATTCAAAATAGTTTCACTTTCCATGTGGACACGGGCTGATCCAGTCTTCGTTGTTGTGGTGATGGTTCATTTTCCTCTGATTCTGGCTCAAACATAATAAGGTTTTATCATTGCCAGAGCCATCGCTTCGCATGCATCACCCGCTATTAAACAGTTACGCCGAATCCGCAAACGTTCTGGCTGGGGGCGTTAATAATTGATGCATTGGCACTGACGTTAGCCAATCATAACAGTGGGCGTTAACACTGAACTCTTAAAGGGGAAACACCCCCAAAACAGACTGTTTGAATCAGAGGATGAGAAACAGGGTGGGAAAAGGTCATAAATCACTACATTTTAAAAGTTTTTGGTAAAAAAAACTATAGTAATACTATAATTGCACCTAAGGGAACATAATAATAAAATAAAAAAAACCATGTCATGACCCCTTTAAAGGAGATTTTCTCAATGTTTCGATTTTTTTGCACCCTCAGATTCCAGATTTTCTATAGTTGTATCTCGCCCAAATATTGTCATATCCTAACACACCATACATCAATGGAAAGCTTGTTTATTCAGCTTTCATGTGCTATATACATCTCAATTTTAAAAAATGACCCATGTGACTGGTTTTGT
The DNA here is from genome assembly GCF_949152265.1 of Phoxinus phoxinus. Taxonomy (NCBI): domain Eukaryota; kingdom Metazoa; phylum Chordata; class Actinopteri; order Cypriniformes; family Leuciscidae; genus Phoxinus; species Phoxinus phoxinus. Next base: position 6,856,405 of record NC_136882.1, on the reverse strand, counting down.
GGCCCAGGGTCACATGTCTTGGTAAAATCACGGTGACCTGCTATAAGGACAGATGTCTGATGTGATCGCTCGTACCACATCACAGAGCATCTCCCAGAGATATTTTGATGAAATATGAAATACGCTCAGCTTCCAGAGGTGCCAGATGCTGAAACTCAAGATTTTGAGGTAGCGTACCACTAAACTCAGGTCAGGGTGTGACTATAAGCCAGGAAGCAATTCAAGTGTTTCGAATCTAGCGCTTTGGCTTTCTCTTTCGTTGTTTGGCTCGATACCAGCTCTATGTAAACAAAATGGGATTTCTGCGACTCAACAGGCAAGTCTACATAACATTCATCTTCAGTAGTCTGGGTAATTTCCACAGAGCTGCATGTGATATGTAGTCGTGTGCAGGTGCGATTAGAAAAGGTGTTGGTTTAGAGAAGCCAAGCACAACAACGCCGGTCAGCCCATGTGAAAATGCGAGGCTCAGGGGAGCTTTGGGCCACTGACTGCGGGACTTGAGCAAGAATAACACAGCGGCACGGAAAGAGACTCATAATGTGTACCAGACTACGGCAAATGAGATGGGAAGATTTCTACACTCAGGGACAAACCGCAATTCTCCCGGCCGACTGGGAGAGGAACCGTGAAGCTCAAGCCGAACACGAGGCTTCAGTTTTCAGTGCTCAGATCCACAAGCTCCTCTCTAATAGTTTTTGGAAGCTCGCAGTGAAAATAAATCCACTGTTTACACAAGTCTTTTTGAAATCATTAGAGTACCAGAAAATATCTCTGCACATACTGCAGGGTATAAGGTTGAGCAACATTTCCTCGTACTTCAAAACGTCTCTGCGAGAGCCGGCAATTCCAGTCCAACCGCCGCCTGGCTCCAATCACTCGCTGATAAAACACTCTCTGTTTGGTTACAGCCAGCAGCGGTTAAACCCATGAAACAACCATGACTATCACAGCGAGACCCAGCGAATGACTGACACCCTCTTATGTCAGAAAAATGCTCTAAAAACACTTCAGATTTGTCCAGATGGTTCCTACATGATACACAGTAATATGGTTATGTTTTCGATGGTCTAATAAACCCCATTCTGATAAATTCTCATCAGATTCACATTACTGCGAGTTTCTGCGGTAGAGTTTCTGTGCGACTCCAAACAAACACAAGGCCGTGTGTCCACCAAAGCGTTTTTAGCCAGCTGAAAACAGCGAGCTATGTGCACTTGAGAGCGTTTTGGCAGCGCAGGTTTTTTTTCAGTTGAGACGCTTTGTTGCTATGATACAGAATATCCGTTGGCCAGTGTGGTATTAGGCCGTGTGTCCACCAAAGCGTTTTTTCACGCGGCTGGCGTGTGAAAACAATTTTCAATTGTTTTCAATGGGAGTGCCACATTTTTAAAACGCCATGAGCGTAACGAGGCGCTGAGCGTCTTTTTCACACTGAAGCGCTGAGCGTTCGCCGTTTTATACATGTCGCCGAGAGTTGAAGGATGTTCAACTTTGGGTAAAACGCAGCGCTCATCACTGTCACTTTTTACCCAACCGACCAATCACAGTGGAGGAGGGGCGGGACTAATACCACACCGACCAACGGATATTCTGTATCATAGCAACGAAGCGTCTCAACTGAAAAAAAACTGCGCTGCCAAAACGCTATCAAGCGCACACAGCTAGGCGTTTTCAGCTGGCTAAAAACGCTTTGGTGGACACACGGCCTTAGTGTGGTATTAGTCCCGCCCCTCGATGGCTTTGGTGGGCACACGGCCTTGGCGACCCGTGAAAAACTGCGAACGCTCAGCGCTTCAGTGTGAAAAAGACGCTTCGTTACGCTCATGGCGTTTTAAAAACACGGCGCTCCCATTATTTCTTTTTTTTAAAACACGCCAGCCGCGTGAAAAAACGCTTTGGTGGACACACACACACGGCCTAAGAAAGTGAACATGCTGTTGTTTCAGTGCCTGATTCACAAGTAAACAAGAAAAGTGTGCGGGATGCATCTGCACAGTGCAGTTCTTGCATGCCGGTTGTGAACGCTAGGTTGTGGAGGATTATTATGATCTGCCATATTTTACTGAGACTGTGCATGCAGCATCACCACACTTAAAAATGCTGGAAGTTGACTTCACCACACATCTGGATACGAGCCCAGCTATAACACTCCTCTCCATCGTTTCGTCCTCATTAAAAAAATGACTGATGCCATGATGGATCAACATGACCCACTCCTAAATACACTATAACAATAATATGATGACGCCTAGCAATTAGCGCTGACTTTTGTGAATAAGAAGCAACCTATCAGCATTATTTGCACAAAAAGGAGGCGTCTTTGTGCTTAAAAGAATAAGGATTACTCAATTTAACCCTCTGGTGCTGCTCGAGTGTCGGTCAAAAACTACTGTTTATTTTTTTATTTTTTTATAAAAGTACTATATTTTAGTTTTTTTTTGTTAATATTTTGTATTTTTAGGGGATTTCATGGTACTAAATTATATTTATGCAGTAGTTATAATCCATTTATTCACTTTTTGAGCATGGACCTGAAAATTAAATGCCCAACTTAAACTGTCATAAATGTTGAATCTCTTTTTAAAGACGACACTTGGCAGATTATTGCTGAAGTTGAAGAAGTAAACTTAAAGTTATACATTTTTACATTAATTGTTATGAAAAATGCACGAAAATATATATTTTAATTTATATGATATATACTTTCCAAAACGAAAATCAAATTCATAAATCTAAATTGTTTTTCAAATTAGAGCTTGATATTTAAAAAAATTAGCTTTCATTAAGATTTAGTTTGGGCGCAGTGGTTTCCACTAGATGAAATTCATTTTTGCAGGTGTTTTTAATCATGTCTGTAATTTGTGTGTGTTTGTGTGTGTTTTCACACGGCAAGTGCCACAAAATTTACCAAGCTCTGTACCATTCTGATAAAGAATGAAAAAAAAAAAAAAAACGTAAAATTTTTCGGTCAAAAATGCCTGAAGAGCATCAGAGGGTTAAGTATGCAAGATAAAATTGGTGGACTAGCTTATAGGGTTAAACTAGCACCTCGTTAAAATGGATTTGGGTGGTTATTGTATAAGATTTCTGCATTGAAATAACCTGCAAAAGTGTTTGAACTCAGTGTTGAATGAATCTCGCAAGACGTTTCACAAAACAATGGTAACCATCAATACACGACCTAGTAACACACACTGTAAAAAACCGTTAAAATCATTTTTTACAGTGAACTAAACTCATGATCACCAGTTTTCTAAAATCAATAGAGATGATTTTCTGGTTTTCTGTAAGGTGTGAATGTGTGTGTTCAACCTTCCATACGTGACAACCAACCCGTTCACACATTCTGGCAGATTTTTGTGTTTAAACAGCACAGTTTCATGTAGAACGCATTTGGCAAACGTTCATCTCGATGCAAGAAAAAGCGTGTTGCCACTACCATATAATCAGGAGATAAAAAGAAGAGCCCTGGATGTTGAAACATGTCCCTGCTGACACTGGATAAAACATTTCTATAATTACAAAACAAAGACAGAAATTGTTAATGGTTAAGTGGTGGAGGAACCATTTATACTCAGTGGAATCTGTTCAAGGAAAACAATGGCGAGTGAAAACAGTGAGCCATAAATTCATAAAAGAAAAGTGTCTGTTTTATGGGCTGGTTTTCCAGTTCTATTCATGAGCTTTGTTTATGACAGAGATTTTAAAAAAAGGAGCTGGATATGGTTAAACATAAAGGGAGCCGTAAAATACAGCAATATTACAATGAACTCCAGGAGCATTTATTCGTTTAAATATTCAACACAAGACGAAACAAACAGACTATAAGTGTAGATGCCTCACATTGTTTGGTGGCCATGTGTGAGTGGTGCTTGACGCCAACACCATATAAGGGCATAGTGGGCGGGGACATTACAAGGACATTGATATGCGGTTGCTAGGGTGTTCTGGGCGGTTGCTAGGCGGCTGTTTAGACGCCCAAGTCTCTGTCTCTAAATATGGCTTGATGACTAGGGTGTTTTATGGTCCACAGGCAAAAACTGTAATTAGTACTTAAGAAGTACACTTCCCACCTATACAAATCACACAAACTCCTAATCATAAGTATGAGAAATAAGAGATTAAAAGATGTTACTGTGCAGAGTTATGCAGTTATACATCACATAAGAAACTTGCTTCACTGAATTACACAAGTGGCCAGCAAACAAAACCAATATTAATGTCCAGTTCCCCTCCCGCTGGGCCCGTGTTAAACAAAACTACCGGTCACATCCACACATTAAACTGCTTCCTGTTTACCAACATTTCCACAAGTTCTTATCCGCCACCCAACAACTACACATATATTTGATTCGGCTTATTGCCTAAGTGGAAGATCAAACCGTGATTTGTGGTTTGCGAAGAGAAACCCTGTCATTAGACAATACAATACATGTGTGGAAAAACATATTAAACAAATTGATCAACCAAATTGTATCCCAATTAAATATTTCCCTGACAGCGTTTTTGAAAAAAAGTTGCCAGCCAGCACCAGCATTTTTGATCATTTTCACGAAAGTTTCATGATCCTCAGAATATTTTGTTATCTGAATATCTGAACATGCAATATTTTATAAGAAAGATAAGCCCCTCTGCTTTTAAAACAAAAACAAAACAGTTTTATTCTAGTTTCATGCACTCTTTTTTTTTTCATCAAAACTCAAATGTGGGTCAGTAATAAAATAAAAAAGCAACATTTTGAGCAAAAAGCTGAGAAAATCATGTTTTTTTCAAAGACTATGTCTGGGTCGGATATTGATGGATGATCAAAACCCAGATGGAGTAAATCGAGTCTAAGCGCCTGTAGCTGGGTCGACATTTCATTCAGTAACATTACGCAGTTTTGATTTATACGCTGTTTGATGATCACGTTATTTTACATATGCTTCTGATTACATATGCTATTGCTTGTTTCTGCTTCTTCTTCGCATGTGTTTTGATCAGGATATTCAGTACTCTTTCTGAAGATGTGTAATAGCGCCCCCTGCCGCATAACAGTGAAAACACGGAAAGCCAGAAACTGACATCAATGGCGGGGAAAGAGTTAAACTATGAGCCTTGCAACAGTAATCTGCAGTGGAGGAAATGTGGTGAGGAACAGTGATGAAAACATGGTTTGGTCATATGACCTGAAAACACTCCATCAGAAAAGCTCTTGTACACCACAAAAAATCAAACACAGTCCGTTTAATGTCACAGAGGCATCATAAATATCTCATCAGAGGAATCACAATCACAGGAAATAATGCTAGATGAACGTGACTGAGTTCTACCCATCATGCATCAATGTATCCACTTCAATGTATTCAACAAGGGCTACTAACTGCCAAATTACACTGTGGCTCCATGATATTTACTATTTATGATATTTATCACAAACTCAAACGAGCTAGGCGCTGTAAGGCTGTCCGGACCCCAAGCTTTCACAAAGCAGAGTAGCTTTTCCAGTAACACGCTTTTGATTAGCAATGTAGCACAACAAGACGCTACATCTTTTGCTAATATTGTTTTGCATGTGCAGCTTTTAAAGGTTCCAATCAAACACTTATTGTGAAGTTGATTCATTTTAGTGAATCAGTTTGTTCGGGAAAATAACACATGCACTGCATGTCTTCAAGATTATATATTTCTAATATAGATTTATATTTTAAAAAGATGCTACCCAACTAAAATAAACAGCTCTGATGTACTTACTCAGCTAATAAAAATATAGTTTTCTAATACTCCCATTAGGTTATGAAAACATTATTTTTGAATGTTTTCTGTACATTCAAAAAAACGTCCCATTTTTGTTTATTTGTTATGCGAACGTTAAAGGAACATTCCATTTTATAATTGTGCGGAATGTTACCTTTGAATGTTCTCTGAACATTCTGAAACAAGTAACGTTTAAAAGAATGTTGGACGGAGGTTCCATGATCAGTGAATAAATCATGTTTCTGTGCTAACATTTAAAGAAACATAATTAAAGACCTAATAACTTTGAATGAACATTCTATTAATGTTACTGGAAGAACATTTGCTCGTAACTTTGAGAGAAAGTTCTGAAAGCGTTCCCTGTTAACAAGGTAGATACTTTTTTTTTTTTTTTTTAGCAGGGCTTGTGATGTAGCTAACAACCTTTTGACAAGCTACAGTTTAAAGTAACTTCCTCAACACTAATTGGGGAATTTTACAGAGAATTTGGAGACACCACAGACCTGTCTTAACCTGGCAAAGTAAAGACACCTTCAGGATCACATGAGAAACTCAACAGAGAGAGAAGCCTTTCCTACACTGCAAGCCTCCCACTGCACGTGCACACGATGATACCGCTACTGCACATTTACATGCATTCAAATCAGGTTTCCTTTCAGACAGTGGTATTGTTATTTGAGTGCTTTCTTGTTGGGGTGTCAAAAGAAGAGTCGGTTAACCTCAAGAAGCAACATGCTTCACATACACACTCATTACAGCAAATAGACTCATGACTGCACATCTGCATTCCTCTCTGTTGGATATACGCGAGGAAAACATTACACACGACTCCGGAATAATAGTTTTCACTGCAGGCTGAGGCGAACACGAGACACACAACTGTGCATTGGCCATGTGAAATATATAAACCTCATACGCGACATGAGCCAGAGAGTTTCCAAAGGCAAGTCTCATCTCACAAGAGCTGTTGAGCATCTATCAGGAATAAAAAAAGGCCATGACACCTTCATTCCCGTGTCCAGCGGTAATGTCCAGCAAAGAGACCCACTAAACAATAAGGATAAATGCTCGGTATTGTAACCCTGTCCCCATTCGCCTCTCTCTCTCTCACGGCAAACGCCACATCCACTAATCTGAGCTCTTCTCCAGTAATGGGAAAGTCAATAGCTGCATACAATCAGTAAACAAATTCTGCTATTTTTAAAAAGAGCCTCCGTCTCCATTTTAGTGGCGGCAATTTAAATTATTCTACCGTGTAACACCTTAATTGTGTAAGACAAAGACGATGTCGAGAGCACAAAAGAAACATGAGAGGAGCGTAATTTCTGTGCTGCCACGCAGAGATGACATGTGATAAGCATTGAGCGTGGACCGCTCGGCGACGCCAGATGACAGTTTGTAGTTAGTCGCTATAATAAGGCAGAGACAAACAGTTTGTCTTTAAGCTCTTGTGAATGTCAGCCTCTTAATGAAGATAAAGAAATGCAGTTAAGAGCATATCAAAGGCTGAATTCTCCTCCTGGATTTCATTATTGGCAGTTAAACAACACGGTTTTCATGTTCAGCGTTTAAACATTGAGGGTTGCCTTTCAAAGATATTGATCTTTTTTTGGAGAGATGGTTTTAGTGTGGGAATCTTCTGGGAACGCTCGATGTATTACGCTGTTGTTAGTGACCAGCTCTCTGACTAGCATTCAGGATCCTATTAAACTCAAATTGAAGTTTGGTGGCTTTTAGTCCGTGTCTTTAACCACGTACATCTCCGCGATTCATCTGGAAAACATCTACAAACATCTGAGAAACATCTTTAGAATTTAGAATGCATGTAAAGAAAAGAGAAAAAAGAAGCAGTTTTACATGCATTCTAAATCATAAACGTCTTCAAGACATCTTCTAAACGTCTATATAACATCTGACAGGAAACGTCTTAGTATCTGTATCGCAGTTGAGCAAAAACGCTAAAAAATACATCTTTCAGGTGAAAACACGCACATCACATAGACGTCTCTGAGATATACCGTATTATCCGGACTAAAGTCGCACTGAACTCTAAATCGCATTTATTTAGAAATTTATTTCCCAAAATCCAAGACCATGAACAGACATTTAATCTGGAAAGGCAAGTTATTCAGCTGCACAACAGCACACAGAACAACAGCTGAAGGTGTCCGGTGTGTTAACGTAACACATTAACAGTTATTCAGCGACACAATAGCACACAGAACATATACCTGAGGCTGAATAGACTAAATTAACATTAGCCAGCGAGTCCAACAGCAAGTTACCGGTAAGCAAGTTCACCAAGCTCCCGATCTCATTCCTCATCACTACTCTTCATCCTCGGTGTCGCTTCTGAACAACTCCGCTAACTAGAGCGCCCTCTCGCGGCTGTAGACGGTAATGTTTTCTCTTGGTTCATCTCAGTCAGTATGAATTAATTTTGATATATAAGTCGCACCTGACTATAAGTCGCAGGAACAGTCAAACAATAAAAAAAAGTGTGACTTATAGTCCGGAAAATATGGTATGTGTGCTATCGACCATTTTTACTCTAAAAGCTGACAAAACTAGATTTTCCCAGAAATTTTAACTCGATCTCACGAGAAAACGCAACTATTGTATGAGGCGGCGATTTCGTATAAAATCGTACGATGTGAATCATACAAAATCGTAAGAGTATTAGAACTTCTGACTACATATAGTAAAAAAGTGTTACTGCTCAGCTGACATCAACAAAAGGTTTGGGGTCAAGAATTAAAAAAAAAAAAAAATGTATTCAGCAAGGATACATTAAGTTGATCAAAAGTGACAATAAAGGCATTTATAACGTTATGTCATTTGATAGTTCCTTTTACCTTCAATTACTTTTTGTTAGTAGCTTGTAACTGAAATACCTACTCAGAAGAAAGTTTGCTCTATGTGTTTTAAATCTGTGTCTGTCACGGTGCAAACATCTTTCTGACCAAACCTGCACTCTCTGAATCATGCCAGCCCTTGTGATTTCGTGTTAAGCAACATGTTAAGCCAGCATGTGTGTGCCGTTTCGTGGACGTATCTCTGCACACCGCTGCGATTGAGTAACTGGCTGTAAAACTTTAGGGAGTCATTGCATTGCTCATGGCTGCGGAGGTGAACGTGTGTGAGAAGAAACAGGTGCGGTCCCATCCCGACCTGGCCAGACAGACGCTAGCGCTCATGACTCAATGCCCAACATAAAACTAGTGCGTGACAAGAAGCCTTTACATACCACACACACCTCCTCGCAGAAAAAAAACATACATTATATACATCCAACACACCCCGACAGCAAAACCATCAGAGAAAACCAAGACAAGAATCTGGATCACAACATCAACCACTGCGGAGTCCGAAAAGAATAAATACAAATAAATTAAATTAAAATAAATTAAATTGGACATTTAAGGCATTTAAATGTACGAACGCCATTGCATTAAATACAAAATAGCAATAATAAATATAGTACTTAAAAGCATGCATATCAAGCAAAATATATATAAAAAATTATGTCAGGTTCCATATTATAAAAGATTTACTGTTCAAATAAAAAGTATTTGGACACTTTCTGGTTGACAAACATTAGTGGAACATGCCTGTAGTTATTATCATGAACTGTCTAAATAAGTCACTGTAAATATGATAATATATATATATATTATGTGTATAATAATAAATATATATCTGAAAGAAACCCAATGCTGGCACATAAAATCAATATAACAAAATAACTATTAGTTTAATCCTTTTTCTTTTCTTTTCACAATTAACCTAATCGTGTGTGTGTATAAATATACATACAATATGTGTACACACACACACACACACACACACACACACACACACACACACACACACACACACACACACACACACACACACACACACGCGCACACACACACACACACACACACACACACACACACACACACACACACACACACACACGCGCACACACACACACACACACACACAACTTTTATGTTAGATGCTATTAATCGCAATTAATCGATTTGACTGCACTAGTATGTGTGTGTATATATATATACACACAGTATATATATACTGTATATACATATGTATAAATATATATATTCATTCTTGCACCTTAATTGACTGTCTGGTGCAGAAAGAAAGCTTTCAGCAGACAGACAGACACACAGTGTGAGACAGACGAACCCCATACCTGGCAGGTGTGTGTGTGTGTGTGTGTGTGTGTGTGTGTGTGTGTGTGTGTGTGTGTGTGTGTGTGTGTGTGTGTGTGTGTGTGTGTGTGTGTGTGTGTGTGTTGCGAGGGCAAACGGCAGCGTCGGCGGTGCCTGAATTCAGTGTTTTTATCTGGCTCAGTGATGCGGAAGAGGAAGCCTTGAGATGCCGTGCGCGGTTGTGTCGAGCTGACTTCCTGAAAATAGACACACACACACACACACACACACACACACACACTGACATGACGGTCATGACTCGATCAGACCTGTCTAAACATTAAAGCGTGTTCTCACATCGTCTCATTTCCAAAGGAAAAATCATATATATTGGATGATCTGAATTTAAGAGATTCTCCGCTATTATTCCAACACAAAGCCTGATAACAAGGCCTTTAATCCCATAATAGATCTGTTGGGTTTGGGATTCAGGGCAGGGGTAAATAGTTTCTGCGGCCCCCTGTTGAGTGGGATGAAGAGTCCTTGGCTCTGGGACCAGTGCCTCATCTCACCTGCTGCTGGGAATGACAACGACTCAAGAACCAATAGGGCTGAAATTGCTTTAGATTGATGACATATAGGGATCGAGCGAGGTCTTTGACGGCCCAGAATAACGCACCCAATCTGACGGCAGAACATAATTCAAGGGCACTTGAAGAGTGACCTCTAAAGTACAGAAGGAGCCTCTGTAAACAGCTGGATACAACACTGGCAGAGCCGTCAGATCTGCTTAGACTTAGAGGATGAAATTATTTCTGATCATGTCAGTGCACACGCACACACACACACACACACACACACACACACACACACACACACACACACACACACACACACACACACACACACACACACACACACACACACACACACACACACACACACACACACACACACATTGTTTTCATGTCTTATGGGGACTTTCCATAGACATAATAATTTTTTATATGTACAATCTGTATGTTCTCTCTCCTTACACTAACTCGACCCCTAAAAATGCCTATCACACACAACTTTCTGCATTTTTACACTTTCACAAAACATCACTTAGTCTGATTTATAAGCTTTTCCTCATGGGGAATGTCCTCAAAAAATGTCCCACAAGGATTTCGGATATTGCCATCTTTGTGGGGACATTTTGTCCCTATAATGTAGAGTTTACCAGGACACACACACACACACACACACACACACACACACACACACACACACACACACACACACACACACACTACTTGATTTGACTCTTGATATATGTAGGCCTATGTTATGAGATAGATAGATAGATAGATAGATAGATTGATAGATCCATGTTTCACTGCCCTCTTCATGCATGGTATTTTATTTTATACTCTACTGGCTTTATAGTAGCCTATTAGCACCATGATAGTGCCATGTAGTTATGTTAATACCGTTTTTGTACAGCTACATTACATTAATATAATCAGCTTCTTTCTTTCTATTGGTGTGATTAGTCGCGCGCATCATGAGATCTCCGACGAGTCCAAACGCAATTGGACAGAGCCGTCAGTCACACGGTCACAGCAGAGACGAGCAGTGGTGGACCAGAGCTTCTTCACACACACACACCATCCCTCTGAGCCACAAATTACACACGAGAGCCTCGTCGTGTAGAGTTTGAGCCGTGGATCGAGGGATTTTTCACTAAGCACCTGTTGGCGCGAGTGTTTATCTGAGCTGGATCCTGCGCGCGCCACAGACATGACAGGGAATGAGTCTCGTGCAATGACACACACATTTGCGTCTGAGAAACACACGACCAAAACATGCTTAGAGGCTTAAACAAAAAACAATGCGTGTTTTATTTTCCAGTAAAACTGCTAATACATTTTTTTACACTTGAATAAACTAAAATAAATTAAAGTATAGTTCTTTTTAAGAATAAAACAATACATGCAATAATAATAGTATGAAATAATGATAATGTAATCGAATTTATAAATAGGCTGAAATAAAATCACGTGGAGAAAATTGCATGATAATTTTAGGCCTATTTTAAGACGATATGAAACGTTAACAAACCCCTATGAGAGAGAGAGAAAAGGCACATGACATACACATGCAAATTTAGAAGTAGTCATGCATTAATGTGCGCAGTGTCACTGTTGCTCTATTGTGACACGAGCATCGGGCACGCGGAGAATAGCTGATAACATTCACCGGCCACTTAAGCACAAACACGACATCCCTCGCCATGACCCGTCGCCACACAGATCCGCCACAGGGTCTCGTCTACACTAAATCATAATGTGCACGGATAAGATCGGCATGTTTGGATATTGAAATGGTCACAAAAGGCTGTAACCCTAATGATCTATTCCTCCTGTTTCTAAGATGAAATAACGCTGGATGATGCAGAGAGAGAGAGAGAGAGAGAGAGAGAGAGAGAGAGAGAGAGAGAGAGAGAGAGAGACCCCTAACATGCACCTGACACTGGACTTCAACTGAAGCTCTGCTATTTTTGACAATTTGACAAGTGTTTAATTCGCGACTTTTTTATTGGCTTAATTGCGCAGTTTCAGCAACTATATTCAAAGCTGTCATGTCGTGAAATTGGCGAATAGCGGGTTTACCTATAACTGAATGCTGCCACATTACGCGGCGACCTGCGCTTCCACGTCTGCGTAAAAACAATATCCAATAGCAATATAAAGACATTTATGTGTTATATGAATTAGCGAATTTATTAGGCTAGGCCATATGAATACATTTGAAAATAAAAAAATAAAATAAAAACACTATCTCATTCCCTTATTCCATCTGTCTTCATTGTTTCTAAATCTAACACACACAAAAAACTGAAATAATTGAGGAGAAACTGTTGTGCTTTATGGAAAGCACAAATAATTCTCTCCTCACTGCGCTTTGTTTTGCGCCACCAATCACACACAACCCCGTGCCCTTACGGGTTTATTAAAACATAACACAGTTATGCTTCTGTTGCGCGCGCCTTAGATGAAGACTTATTTCGTATATAACCACGGTGTGTCATTGAACATGCTTGAACCTGCCAACGGACAATACAAGCGTGTGTTTGACTGGCAAAATCCTGAAGAGAAACACAGGACATGGTGTTCTGCAGATAGCCTGTTTAATCTCACAACCGACCGGCGAGGTGCCTCGAGCACTGACACTATCTGCAAAAAGCAACTGAGATGTGAGTTAATATTTGTTTTGACTCTCTTTGAATTGTTCGAGGGGGGGAAAGCAGGCTGTTTGGGGTGATCAAGTGAAGGACCTGTAGTAGAGAGGGATTTAAAATGAGCCAGATTAGTTAATTATCCACAAATGCGCTTTTCCTCTTAAGGGTGGAGACAAATTAATCCCAGCGGCAACCGACAAAAATTCTCTCCTGTGAAAAGCCCTCTCTCTCTCTCTCCCTCTCTCTCTCTCTCTCTCTCTCTCTCTCTGTACCAATACAGGGGTTTGGAGCGGGCCAGACCCTTCTAATGAATAGGTCCGGATTAATCATTCATCTTGTGTTGTTTAACGCTTTGATGGATGCATATCGTCACTCAGGCTCAAGACAATAGATGCACGGCGTTTTGTTCTTACCAAATAAATCACTCACATTGTTTAAGGTACATTGATCAATCTAATGACTTGTAATAGGCTCATAATTACCACAGAAAAGTGCTTGCAAGGCACAAGCCGGACTGTGTTTTTTTATTCAAATAAGTCCGGTTAGTTATGGTGATCAGAATTAAAAATATAGCCTTATGATATCATGCATTATATAGGGTAGAGTGGGTTAACTTAGCTACATCTCATAATTTGTTCTTCTTCTTTTTTTTCTCTCTAAAAAATAAATGTGGGTTCAGCAAATAACAAAAAGCTATTTTAATTTTAAATATTGATGTTTATTTCCGTTCTCTCTTCATTATAAGAAGCGTCTTTATACTCTTGGCCTATTTAACAGCTGTCAGGGGTAATCAATCCTCAATTAATAGAAACTGCTCAAAGTGAATATATATTAATTGCGATAGTAATTATCTGTTTTCATCCGCGTCTCATTTTGCGCACATTTCGCCCGCACTGTTAAGAAATGTACATCAGTGTAAAGCTTCGACGCAGCAATTTTATTTCATTTTCAGCAGCAGTGCATACATACACACATCTAAAGCTGTAACCTAAACCTCTCTCTGCGCCTCAGGCCAATTTGTTTATGCTGAACAGACGTTTAATAGTGTTAATTGTTCCTCCGTCAATTTGCAGTGATTGCGGAAATCAAGCGATTTTCGAGACTCCACCACTTGGATTTGAATAAATTGTTTTATATTCCCCAGCTCTCTCCATAGGAGGGAATTTAAAGCGCAGCGCTTTGGAGTAAATTGCATCCAGCCTGACTGGCAGCGTTCAGCCGCTATAATGGAGCATTATTTGGTCATTTTGAATACAGTAATGCACAGCGTTTCGGCGGGGCCATTCTCAAGAAAATTGCTTTAACTTTTAAAAGGAGGCGATTCACTCCAAAGCAGGCCATTGTTACATTATGTCATTACCCTTAAATGTTTTAACAAGCAGCGCAACACACTGCTATAATGCATTGATCTTTATATATTAAAAAACGAATTTAGAGGGGGGGGGGGGGGGGATGCAAATTAGAATTATTAATTTTGATTATCTGGGGGAGCTTTTTGTATCCAAAATATATTATAGCCTATTTATGTTATATTAAAAGTTATAGGCTTTTTAGGCTGTCATTTGGCGCTCAAACTTTGCATTGAGCATTTCTATTTGAAGTAAATAAAAAAATAAAATTAAATGAGTCCACTTTTTAACGATTTTTGAGTCATGTGCTCGCTGAAGGTATTTAAATTAAGCGCGACGGTGAGCGCGCGCACACGCGCATTAACACCCCAAACTCTAACCTGCGCCCCCATATCCCCCCCCCCCCTCTCTCTCTCTCTCTCACACACACACACACACACACACACACACACACACAATAAAAGTCTAACACACCTGTTGTGAGATCAGTGGTGCCCCTCCGTCCTCTTCATCTAAGATGCATTCTTGCATTTCAGTGACTGGTTCTAATAAGAAAGTTTGAAATATTTTTAATATTTGGAATCACCAATAGTCTAAGTTTACAGCATAACCAACAATTGTAAAAAAAAAAAAAAAAAATTAAGTGAAATTAAAAATAAACTGACACTGACATTGCATAATATCCTACTTATTATGACTTCGCATCCACTCAAAACATGCAGCGTAATGTCACTGTATAATAACGCTAACCAGAAATATCGCCATCCCTTTAATCCGTACATCAAATCACAATGAAACGACCTACAAAATAAACACATCACTAAAATCACACATGGAAGCTGCGAACGGTTACGCGTGTGGATTTTAAGGATATCCGTTTGCACATCAACACACGAAACAGATATCATGCATAAAATCAAGATGAGACGCTTACCATCGGAGGATGCCTATTAAATACCAATATGAGCTGAGCGCTAAAGTCTGTGCAGATACTACGCCTTGATGGCCATAGTTATATATATATATACAAAATGATGAAAAATAGCTGATGGCTTATTGCTTGGCAGTGGGACCAGTACCCCAGTCATTGATTGACGTGCAGCTTTAGTATTTCTGTCATGGTCGCGTCGCTCATTGGTCGGACGCGAGTCGTCGCGCGCTAAGATTGGCTGGGTATCGCAGCCAGCTGTACTTCAAAGCACGCGCTCACTATACAACTCGAGTAGAGAGAGTAAAGCTTCAGCGCGCTGTCCCTCAGTCACACTGGAACACTCACTCATTGTTCTCTTCAACTAGCTGTCTAGGAAAGGCCCTGGATATGGCTACGTCTATACTTGGGGTAAGTAAACATTGACATGTATTTTAATTCGATGCATTTTTGCTGTTAGTTTCACCATTGGTGTTGACATTTCATTGTTGCTTGCTTGCCTTTAAAGTTTTGAACGACTTTTATTTACATTCTAAAAAAAATATAAGTATGCCTAAAAGAGAACCTTTTTACATTTCAAAACGTTTTTTTTTTTATTGTCTATTTTTTATTTACTAGTACTAGTGCTTTAAAGAAATCTGAAAATCAATGCGCTGATTTGAAGAGGCGAAAATGAAACAGTTGAAAACTCGAAAACCCTGTTCAGCGAAAGAATTCATTCAGGGGAATAATAATAACAGTGACATTTGTAAGAGTGCTTATTTTTTTAATAAAAAAAATATCAATACTGCAAAAATTTAAACGTGAGATTCTTTGTTAATGACCTTTTTAAAACATGTTTAAAACATGACAACTTATTTGATAACTTGTAGGAAATATGCACAAGGGCATCAGCGAATGTTCGTGTTTTGGTTGTATCTGGCAAATGGTTTAGACTTGTTTGCTTTTCAAAACACCCCAACTATGTTTTATAGTCTAGTAAAGAGCATCAACTTTTCATCCAAACAGGAAGAGCCGAGGTTTGGAACTACCCCTTTAGCGATGCTGGCTGCAACCTGCAACAAAATTGGCAACACCAGTCCCCTCACGACTCTCCCCGACTCCAGCGCGTTCTCCAAAGGCGGATTTCATCCCTGGAAAAGATCCTCGTCGAGCTGCAACTTGGGCTCCAGCCTGCCCGGATTCACCGTCGCCACAAGCCGAAGCAGCTCCGGACTAACGAGCAGCACCGGCACCGGCAACAGCGCTTTCTGCCTGGCCTCGACCTCGCCAACCTCCTCCGCCTTCTCCGCAGAATACAGCAGCTTGTTCTCCAACACGGCGAGCGTTTCCTCGCAGGACTCGGGACAGTCCGCCTTCATTTCCAAAGTTCACTCCTCAGCAGAGACTCTTTATCCGCGAGTCGGCATGGCGCACCCTTATGAATCGTGGTACAAGTCCGGGTTTCACTCCACCATCTCGGGTGAGGTGGCCAACGGCGCGTCCGCGTGGTGGGACGTGCACACAAACCCGGGCTCGTGGCTCGAGGTTCAAAATCCGGCCGGCACTTTGCAAAGTTCGCTGCACTCCGGAACCCCACAAGCTATTCACTCCCAACTAAGCGGCTACAATCCGGACTTCTCGAGCCTCACGCACTCCGCGTTCAGCTCCACTGGCATCAGCCCCACCGCGTCCCACCTCCTGTCGACCAGCCAACACCTGTTGACCCAGGAGGGGTTCAAAACTGTGATACCCACTTACACGGACGCGTCGGCCACTAACGCTATGATATCAGGCGCCAGCTCGGGGATAGGGACCTCGTCCCGGTCCTCACGGAGATACTCCGGACGGGCCACATGCGACTGCCCGAACTGCCAGGAGGCTGAGCGGCTCGGGCCTGCGGGCGCCAGCCTACGGAGGAAAGGACTTCATAGCTGTCACATCCCGGGCTGCGGGAAAGTCTACGGGAAAACCTCTCACCTCAAAGCGCATCTGAGGTGGCACACTGGCGAGAGGCCATTTGTGTGCAACTGGCTCTTTTGTGGGAAACGCTTCACCAGGTCCGACGAGCTCCAGAGGCACCTGCGCACTCACACGGGGGAGAAGCGGTTTGCGTGCCCGGTGTGCAACAAGCGCTTCATGAGGAGCGACCACTTGAGCAAACACATCAAAACACACACCGCTGGAGGCGGAGGCAAAAAGGGCAGCGACAGCGACACCGACACCAGCAACCTGGAGACCCCCAGGTCTGAGTCCCCAGAACTGATTTTAGACGGGGTAAACCCGCGGGTCACGGTCAAAGACCAGTCTCCGCACCACGAGTCCTGAGCGCGACTTACTGAACGCATTTTCCTCGAGAAAGGGAAACGGGTCTGGACTGGAGTATGCGACAAACTCTCCATTTCTTAGAAAAACGAGCGAGAAAGAGCAAATGAACACTGGCTGTTTCTGCCGCGCACAGACGAACGCTTCAGCTTGCAGGACGATCAAGTCTTCAAGGCTCAGTGTTTTAACGGTGGACATTTGTTGTGGAATCAGTGTTGGGCAAAAAGAGGGAACTAAAATAACCACGGCTGCCGGTTGAGCTATAAATGTGTACATATATCCACAAAAAATAACATGTTATTTTTTTTTTCCTGTAAATGTTATGATTGTTTTGTGGTGGATCCTGAAATTCAGGGAATTTTTCTTTCCTTTCGACGCACTTTGTGGATGTCAAGTATGTATGTTACACAGCTATTTAAAATTCATTTAACCTTTCCTTTACCTTGCTCAAAATATATAAATGTTTAATTGTATAAAGTCACGCTTATAAGGCTTTCATTTTGTAATTAAAGGGATTTAAAATCTAAATCTTGGGTTGTCTGATGCAAATGTTTTCATCAAAATTATTGTAATCCCAATGTGGCTTCGCTAGTCTAAATTGAAACCGTGCAGACTGCGCATAATTATTACGAATATATATTTACATTTTTCTGGGGAGGAAAATAAATATCGGTAGACCCGTTTTTTTTTTTTTTTTTTTTGTCCCATTGGGATAAATCAATAGTTAATTCCCCAGAAAGGCATTTTGTCCAAATGAATATCTTGTTAAATAGTATTAATTATGACTTGGAGCACATCGCAGCCCCATGTGTCTTGTATTGGCGATTAGGGATTCGTGTCTTATCAAATATCTAATTACTCTCCGAGACATCATTTGTTCAGCAGCTCTTTATCGCACATTTTCCGAGGGGATTCAGTGACAAAGGGCCTCTGAATATTTATTTGAATTGCTCAAATTAACTGCTTAAATTTGCATGTCAAACGGAAAATGTCCATCGAAGAGAGGGCTGAAGGCATAAAGCATCGTTTAGCTTTTATAAAACGCTACTCTTGATTTGGTGTTATGGGAACAGTTTTTTTTTCTTCCTTTCTTTTTTTCTTGCCTTTTCTGGGTGCCACTTTTGAATGGGGAAATTGGGAGAGGCCTTATGCAAATGCTGAATTTAAAATGCTCTCGCAGTCAAATGGTCCCTGGCTGTTATTTGAATATCAGTGGCCCTGTACTGAAAAGGTTCAAGGATGCTCTCTGACTTCTTTGTGTTTATCCAGTGCAGCGTCCGATCCCACAAAACCCGGCGGAATAATTACAGCTCGAGCCCTGCCTGGGAACTCGTTAGCTTTCTGTGCTACAAGGTAAATTGACCAGAAGGCAATAGACTAAAATTATTTTCATTTCCTTTTGTGCGCTGGTTGGTGGCCGCAGCCTATTCAGGAAAAAAAAAAAAAAAATACACAAACAGAAAATGGTCCATTATCATTTAACGACCTCGTGAAAACCTGATAACATTTTGCAAATAACGAATAAAAAAAAAAGCATAGTTTATAAATAATTAAACTGTAAAATGTAGTGGTCAAATAGGTTTAAAAATAGACACATACACCAAAACGCAATTTCCGTACAGGCAATGTTTTCTCCAAATAGTCTCGCAGGTGTGCCGAACACAATTCTCAGTCTTTTAAAAGTTAATGTAGGATGCAACGATTTTATTGCACACAATTCAAAATTTGTGTTACGGAAATGAGCGCTATTTGGGCGTGAAGGCATTCACGAGCACGCTTTACAATTATATGGTTCTATTAAGGTTTACAAACGGGAGCTTATACATGGACAAGATCTAAGTGCTTTTCAGTCCTTTGGAGGCGAATGATGCGCCTGGGGTTGCGGACAGTAGCGCTGTCACTCACGGCCTTTTGTTCGCGTTTTTCTGGAATGCCCTCTGACTGCGCGCGAGGCAAAAGTCAGCTTTGTTTGCGCGCGGTAATAAAAGAGTGATCAAAGAGGAGCGCCGCTCCGGCCGCAGCGCGGGAAACTCAGCCGTGACGATGTGATTTTCCCGCGCTGCCGGAGCGGTGCTACTCTTTCATCTCCCTTTTGGCCAGAAAATATCAAGCGCAGATCATGTTTACAGATTAAACGATTATCGTTATAAATAATTACATACCAATGCTAATGTTTTACTGTCATTCAGTGGGTTATTAATATGTTTTCTAGTGACACGCAGAAACTAAAGTAGTCAGTGTTTAAATTCTTAGCCTAACCAAAACAATTGGATTGCATTTGAATCGACTTTTTGTTACCTCATGACCAGCCTTGATGATGCCTTGGTTTTTTTATTTTATCTGATCGATTAATGTGATGTTGAGAGAAACACTTATATTTCAGGCATTTAAAAATCATGTTGGTCTTACGTGTATAAACCATGCGCCCTGACATATTCGTTGCCAGTTTTATCATATTACCAATATATTTTCAGTTTTTGAACACCATCACTTCTATGAGGAATAGTTGTATTCAGTTATATTTATATATCAGCTCGATTTCGCCAATTTGCCAGTTGTTGAACATTCATTTGTAGCTAAACAATAATTATAATAATAAAAGAGGTCATCCTGAATTTATAACAATCACAACTACCAAAATAGACCTCTAAAATTAGCGAAAAACTACAAATCCCATTTAAC
Source organism: Phoxinus phoxinus (assembly GCF_949152265.1). NCBI lineage: Eukaryota > Metazoa > Chordata > Actinopteri > Cypriniformes > Leuciscidae > Phoxinus > Phoxinus phoxinus. The sequence goes on along the minus strand of NC_136882.1, from coordinate 6,836,020 downwards.
CAACTAATTTTAGTCTTCCATCAGACGGATGAGGTTGTAGAGTTGTAACTGGCATCAAGTTTTAAACCACATTTATACCTGTATTTCAGACATATTTATAAACTGACTTGAGGTAAGGATTAAGAAAGGAGCCACAAAAACCATAAATCATAGTTTAATGAACAGACTGCAAAATAAACCATTCAGGTTATTGTGTGTGGAACATATACTCTCTCAATGAGTCAAACACACATCACATTTGAGGAGGGCTAAATGCTTAAAGAAAGGAGAACATGTGTTGAACTGGGAGTGAGGCAAATGTATGGAAAACACTGAAAGAATGAGTTTAATTCCTGGTGTATAACAGGTTCAGTTTCTACATTCTCATGGCGCCCTCTCCTGGAGAAATCCCCAGAGCCGCCAGTCAACGGAAAGCCAACCACAGAAACTATTTATTACCCAAAACTTTTCAGATTCGGTCCTCATTTACTAACCCTCACGTCAGTCCAAACTCTCATGACTCAAACAGAAAAAGGAAATTAAAAATATATATAGATTTAAACATCTCATTTAACAAATCTATTACGTTCCCTTCCCTAAAGCTCCGGATACTCTCATGTGTCATTGGTTCTCAGCAGACCGACAGAACTTCCAGCAAAGGGGAATATTTACAAGAATGATGACTTGAATTTCACACAAAAGGTATCGCACACCTTTAAAACTAGATGTGTGTGTAGCACAAGAGCTATTATTCTGGGTCTGCTTTCTCCTTTTGGCGCGATTAAGCTTTAAAGCGTTTAAAAATGCTCAGAGTTTGGAATGACATGAGGGCGAGTCAATTGTGTAAGAAGTTTCCTTTGAACGAATCCTTTAATCTGAGAGAAGATCATTTCTTCCTCTCTGCATCCCTGCTATCACTTCTGCCGTGTTTTTCCGAGCCCCTCCCTCGTTCCCGACTGACGTTTCTCTCTCGTTCCCGCTTGCCCTTCTCGTGTTCTCCGCTCCGGTCTCTCTTCTCCCTGCTCGTGTGCCTGTCCCTCTCCTTACCTCTCTCTTTCTCATCTCTCCATCGCTGAGGACTCCTGCTTCTCTCTCTCCTCCTGTGTCTATCCTGTCCTCTCTCTGTGTCCTCCCTCCCTCTCTCACTGTGTTCTCTGTCAGAGCCGCCGCTGTCACTCCTCCTCTTGCTCTTCTTCTTCTTCTTCTTGTCCTTCTCGTCCTCGGAGTCGCTGCTGCTGTCGCTGCTGTCTGAGGAGCTGCTGGAGGAACTCTCACTCTTGGCCGGCTTCTTTTTCTGCTTCTTTTTGCTCTTCTTTTTCTCCTTTTTACTCTTCTTCTTCTTTTCTTTTTTCTTTTCAAGACGGTCAAGTTTTCTAACAGGAAGAAGGGGATGAGAGTTATAATTATTATTAAAAAATAAATAAATTAGTGCTTTTATTATACCCCCTTTTTTTTAATAGACATGAAAATGCACATTCCGAACTTAAATGGTTGTAATTCAGGAATGTTTTGGAATATAGATGTAAGATTGGTCTTGTTTTAAAGAAGACATTTGGCAGATTTTTGTAGAAGTGAAATTAATTAAGAAAGTTAAACAGAAAAAAGTTTTAGAAGTTTGAATTTATGAAAATGTATAATGTTAAAAATTTAATTATATATATATATATATATATATATATTCAAAACCTGGTGGATGCACCAAAAAAAAATCAAAGCCAAAAATCTGAACAAGTTGTGTTTCAAATGTTAGGTTGATATCTCAAAAAATAAGCTTTCAGTGAGATTGTGTTTGGGCGCAGTACCACACTTTTCCACTAGTTGACATTAATGCCCATATAAGGGCACCTCCATTTCCATATGTTGTTTGAGTGATCTGAACCATTATTTTTAAAATTTTCATACAATTTATGAAGTAGACATCCTATTCAGAAGTAGTGTTGGAAGTTTGGCAGATTTTGAAATTAATTCAACCTCTAAGAAACACAAAAGATCACGTATATGCATTATAGCTCGCTGCCACATCACTAATGCTGAATCTATTATTATTTTCTTTATATTTTCAGACCTTTTTTTCTAAAATAATTGAACAGATGCTATCTTTTGAACTCTTGGCATGAAAACAAACTGAGGTTTCTACCATTCTTTCATGATTTTTCATGTTCATCACGATTTCAAAATAAAGGTCTGAACACGCCTTAGGAGAATGAAAATATTCTTGTTGCAAATTGATAAATTACGACGACTCTGTAATTTATTTTGAAAATCAGTCACAAAATATGTAAATTAGAGATTGTAAGCTGTCAAATGATATATAGTTTGTAAAGATTAGTTTAGGTTTAGTATAGGATATTACTGTTTTAAATATGTAATGGCTGTGGGCAGATGCTAATATAAGGGGTTAAGCAAATAAATTGATCAAAAGTGGCAGAAAAGACAATTATAATGTTATAAAATATAAATATATACTGTTCTTTTGAACTTTTTTATTCGATGAAGAAGCCTGAAAATAGTATCACGGTTTTCATATAATCATATGATAATAATCATAAATGTTTCTTGAGCATCAAATTATCATATTATACTGATTTCTGAAGGATCATGTGACACTGAAGACTGGAGTAATGATGCTGAAAATTCAGCTTTGGTCACAGAAATAAATTACACTGTATACTCACATACAAAAAAAGAGTATATTTAAAATTGCAAAAATATATAATTTTTTCCTGTATTTTTTGATCGAATAGACAGCCTTGGTGAGCATAAGAGACGTCTTTCAAAAGCATTAAACAATCTTACCGACCCCTAACTTTCGACCGGTAGTATATAGTACAGTGTGTGTTTTACGTATATAGTATAGTGTGTGTTACGTAGTGTGTGTGTTACGTATATAGTATAGTGTGTGTTACGTAGTGTGTGTGTTACGTATATAGTATAGTGTGTGTGTTACATATGTGTATGTATATATATATAACACACAGTTTTTCATATTATTGTAACGGAAATGGCATAGGCTTATGATGTCACTACTCGCATAAACCGCTAGATAAAACTGAAATTAAACTAGTTTATAAAGTATTAAAAAGACAGATATTATCCTTATGTAGCACAAACAATTTAAATATTAATATTATAACTTTGTTATTTATAACAAATTATATGAATAGTAATTATGATCTATTAGATTATTATGAATATAGGCGGTTGAGTAATAAATAATCACACCTAAGCAGTTTCTGTTTCTGTTTGGTGGACAGAGATTTGAGGAACTCCACCTCAGGGTCGTCTTCTTCCTCGCTGGCCACAAAATCCTGAAGCACAACAACACACATTAGCAAACACAACACACACACACTCACTGACCATACATACACAAGAGGCCAATCAGAAAGGTACTTTTGTGCAGAACCACAGTGTGAAATCCAGCATCTCTACTCTCTTGTAATTGTGGTTGTTGTTCTCATCAGTTCTAGTCTAAGCCCTCAGCCGACGGGAATGGCTCGTGAGCCGCCGGTTCAATAATTGAACGTTTTTCTGCAATCACACGCTGTGCTCCAGACATGGATATCATGGGTCATATTTGGGCAGGGTCCGGGAGATTACCTGTGCTGGATCAGTCATGGTGGCGTCCCTCCCAAGGACACATTTCTTCAGCGCAAACCCACTGTTTCGCATCTCTGCCATTAACTCGGAGGGGTGCATCGACGGACCTGTTAGGACAAATCACTCTCTCAGAACAAATAATGTGTGATCATTCCCCCCCTCGGAGCCATGCTCACTGCGGGCTTTGTTAACACACAAAGACGCACCAAATCAACTCCCTTGTCTCCCAGCTGGGTGAGGCATGGTGAGGTATTATTCTGCAGAAGCAGAGGTTTCCTCCAATCAAAACAACAAATAACAACACGAGAGCAGGATCTATCTCGGCTCTGCAGAAACATGCACATTACTGTAGCGCTGCCAGCTCTCTGTGGCAAACCACAAGTAGCAAAACACACACACACACCTTTACCAACTCGACGTTTAGGGGTTACCGGCCCACAAAAGTGAACATTCGGAGATCATCATTTTCTCATGTTGTTCCAAAACTGTCTGTTCATACTACGGGCTTCAATGATTCACCTCAGCCAGTTGAAATGGCAGTTATTTATGTTATGATTATGAAGAAACATTCATTTGAAAAATGAAACAAAATGGTCACACTTTAGTTTAGGGTCCAATTCTCACTATTAACTTATTAGCATATTACTATTATATTGGCTGTTTATTAGTACTTATAAAGCACATGTTAAGTTTAGGTATTGAGTAGGATTAAAGTATCATGCAGAATAAGACATTAACATGTGCTTTATAAGTACCGTACTGATAAACAGCCAATATAATAGTAATATGCACGCTAATAAGTTAATAGTGAGAATTGGACCCTAAACTAAAGTGTTACCATTTTGTTTCATTTTTTGCAAACTGTTTCAAATCGATTCATAACACAATGTTGTTTCATTGTTTGTTAAGTTTAGGTATTGAGTAGGATTAAAGGATCATGCAGAATAAGACATTAATAACTACCTTACTAACTATTAATAAGCAGTAATTAGGAGTTTATTTGGTCAAAAGCTGTAGTTAATAGTTAACAGTGAGAGTTGGACCCTAAAGTGTGACCAAAAAGTCATACAGGTTTTGAATAACGAGGATATGTAAATGACAGCAGATTTTAATTTTGATTTCCCTTTAATGGTGATTTTAATCTGAAATCGGGTACAATATTTAGATTATTATACAAGTAGTTTGTGTATGACTTTTTCCATCATATTATTTATCCTTTAAAAGAAATGAGTTTGCTATCTGTGGAAGCTTGTTTCCACCACTGAAAAACAAAATAAGGTAATTTGTGACTTTTTATCTCACAATTTACCCTTTTTTTCCCTCACAATTGCGAGAAATAATTCAGAATTACGAGTTTAAAAAGTCACTCCGCGATTTCTGAGATGAAAAAATGTCTTACATTGGGACTTTATAACTCACAATTGTGAGAAATAAAGTCAGAATTGTGAGATCAAATGTCAAAATGACCTCTTTATCTTATTCTAGGGTGAAGACAAGCTCCCACAGCCATCACTATATGAGGCTGCGAAAGGTCTCCAGGTATTACAGAAACTCTTGGTGTATTATTGGACACTGTCGCCATCTACAGTTCTGAAAGTGTACACCATCTACAGGAAGAGAAAACCTCTGTGGTGAAAATCAGTGAAGTTTTTAATACATGTCTTTGTGGTGTTTTTAATATGCAGCATAGATATATCCTTCGCTGCCTCTGATATCCCACAATCCTGTGACCGTGACCATTAAGCTAAAAAATAAAGATGGCTTCTGAAAGTTGTGGTTTGGTTGGTGGTCAGTTTGTGTTTAAATGTACGTTTTTAACCAATGTTATCCACTTCTGACGGCATTTCTAATGTTTTTGGACGCAGCCACTGACCGGTTACACCTTGAACACCATGATTAGCGGTTTCAAATTCATAAGTCGACAGCATTGCTGAGTATTTTCTCCTTAAAACTGCAGTGTACCAAAGACAGTCTCAAAAACACGGTTTGAGGTCGCCGTCGTTTCCTACCGTCACAAACATGTGACCAATCCCGTCGACGTGTGAGGCGGGACTTTCTATCAATGATGTTCAAAGCTTCTGACTCTCAGGGGCCGTTTACACGACACCATTTTCAACTGAAAACCTTTTATGAATTTTCCTATTTACAGGAGTGTTTTAAGGACCTGAAAACGCGTTTTGAACAGGGGTTTCAGTGAACGTTTTTTAACAAGATTTGAATAGTTATCGTCTCTGTGAAAACTACAAAAATGCTAATTTGTCCAAATGGTGAGTTCATGCCCCGCCTCCACTCACTCATAAAGCCTCATCAAAAAGTCGATGTATCAAAATGGCAATGCGTTTTATGTATCGCTCTCTACAATGTCGGACACATAACTGTAATTAATATGATTAGCCTTTTGCTTGACTATGCTATCAAACAGCTAATAATGTGTTGCTAATGTTACACAAGCTATGTTCCCGTTCATCATCTCAGATTCAGACTAATACTAATGCTCGGCTAATAACAATCATCAGAAACACTTTAAACTCAGAACGTCAGTGGAGAAAGGCATTTAGTTAATCATAACATCATATATATATATATATATATATATATATTATATATAATAATAATATAATATTCACCCACTATATTGCTAAATGTACCTGATTTTTTCCTATCAACAGAAAGAGAACGTCAGAAACACCAGCGATTTCAAACCGTGTTTTTGAGACTGTCTTTGGTTCACTGCAGTTTTAAGCAGAAAATACTCAGCAATGCTGTCGACTTATGAATTTACACATGGCTTGTTTTAAAGCGTATTAAAAACACCACATAAGCCGCGTTTTCACCGAAATTACCCGGAACAATTTGTCCCAGGAACTTTTTTTTGCCCCAGACCGGTTGCTTTCTGTGTTTACACCGCGGCCTAAAGTACCGGGAAGATTATAAACTGCGCTCGACGGCTCCTCCCAGTCTGCGATGGACAGTAATCAGTTTTGATCGCCACATTTATAATAAGTATGGAGGAGATTCAAACTGTGCTGCAGTTGTTTGTGATGTATTGGTTTACTAACGGGGTAATTAACAAAACGGCAGAAAAGAGACGAGCACTGATACTAAAGCGTGTTCAGAAAGCTCGCAATGCTATAAAATTAGACGATGCGGACATTGACCGTGAGATGGCTGGGACGAGCGCGCAGAAAATTTCCTGTTACACAAATACGCTTAATAAAGCCCGAACATCGTCGTCGGTCCAGCCGGGTTTTTATTTTTATTATTAAATTCCATATTTGCAGACAGACTCTTACTGCATGAAGCCACGAACCGCAATAGATTAATTGGCAGTTAAATTAGAATGCTGCGTGGAGTCATCCAATCAAAATGCGGCGTGAACTCAACCAATCAGCATGTTCAGCGCACAAGTCCCGCCCCCGAAAGTTCCTGAACTTTGAAAAAGTACTACCTCGCCAGCAGGGACTTTCGGAGGGGGAAATATTTATCCAGAACTTCATTTAGACCCTGCGGTGTAAACACACCGAGTACCAGCCCACAGTTCCTAGTTCCTGGGGAAAGTTTCCGCAGTGGAAACACGGCTATAGACATTAAAAGCTGGATTTTCAGCACAGGACAGGAAATTGCAGCTGCCCTGAGAATTGTCTCGCCCTGATCCTTCAGTGAATAAGGAAAGAGTGGTGTACCTGCTTCATCACTGGGCATAGAGCTGGCGTTGATCCCCGACAGGCCGAAGAGGGGACACTCGCGGTCCGTGTTCACATGACCCCATTTATGACACTTGATGCAGCGCACATTACGCACCTACAACAATTCAAGAGCAAGAAAACAAGCACAGCGCCCACACGTTCACTGCATTCAGACATTTGTGGATGGGCAATAACTGGTAATCTACAATCATGAAGGTGTGTACCACAAAATGAAACATTACCTGAATGCCAAAAGGCTGATCTCGAATATTCATGTCATCCTTTGCATACCTGATGAGTAAAATATGAGTAAGAAACACAGAAAAGTGCAAATTTGAGATCAAGCATCTCTTATCAGCGAGTGAACTTACTTTTCACGAGGAGCTACTTTCTGCCACTCAAACTTGTACTCCGATTCTCCTCCCTAAAGATGAAAAACGTGAAACTATAAGATGCCACTAGAATAAGTAAGCAATAAGTAACCTGACAATGGACACCTCGAAGGGCACTTATACTATGATCACTTGCCAAATAACACATTAGTTTATATTTTTATTAGTTTTACAATCGAAATCTAACGGTTTTAGAACTCCTTTACTAGGTGTCCTACATCACTTTTTAATGGTCACCCTGCAGCCAATCAGAATCGAGTATTCAGTTTCAGTTTCCAGAAAATGTTAAATCTTGTAAGTAGGCTACATCTTAAAATATTACTAACAATATTAAAGTTATTCTTACGTTTACTTGAAATAAAGTCAGTAAGGATTTCACAGCAAAAAGGCATGTGAAGCACAACAAGCTGAAGTCGGACTTTATACAATTATGCTAAAAGTCCTTTTGCAAAGTATGACCTGTCAATCAGACGACAGAAGGCTTGTAGTGGATGAAGCGCAACAGATTTTTCAGCAAAGTTGTTCATGTTAATAATTCAGACGCCTTAGAAATATGCCCATCAAATATGATACGATATTAAGATATACTTTAAAGGGTTAAACACTCAAGTGTAATATTTGTATTCAAAAGGTTGACAGTGCAAAATAACAAACTTTAACATGGAAATTAACTTTACCTCTTTTTCCTCCTCTGCAGGAAGTCGAAGATGATAGAAGAAAAAAAAACATGATTATTTACTTTAACTTATTTTTCTCAGTTTCTAACTATTTTGATTGATTAAAATCTTGTATGTCTTTAAGTTTTGGTCATGACTTTTACAGTTACATTATTTTAATAACTCCACAACAACCGGTGGAAACGTATCTGACCTTTAGATGCTCCAGGAGGCGCTTCATACATAAAATTAAGGCCATTTTTCACACGATCGTCTCCCATCAGCAGTCTGGAACATAAAACACCCAACAGGACCATTTTAATGTCCAGGTAAAAGCCAGATATTTCCCACTACATCAGCAGCACACGTGACTGTGTGTTTGAGAGACTGAGACCCAGTCCTGTCGTCTCTGACCTGTTGTTGTACGTGTCCTGCTCCTTCAGGTAAGCCTGCATCAAGTCCTCCTGCTGCTTCTTCTCGAAGGTTAATTTTTGCTCTGCGATCCATACCTGAGGAAGAACCACAGTGATGAAGAGTTTAGCACCTCAGACACACCAGTTTGTCTCTCAACATTCAAGTAAAGGAGCCTGTCTTCCTCTGGAAACATCTGACACTAGACTCTGTTTTCTATATGATTATTAACCGAGCAAACTAACAAACACATCAAAGTTTGTGAATAAATACAAGTGCATATTCAGAAACAACCAAACAAGCCGTGACAGTAATTTAGTCAACATTTGAAGTGGATCAAAACCTTTCTTCAAAGTTATACATGAATTTTGAACAATGCCCGTTCTTGTCTTAGAACAACTTTCATTAACTTTTTTGATCCACTTCAAAAATTGACTACTGTAACGTTATATATAAACAGAAGATCTGAACCAATGATGACTCCCAGAGCAATAGCAACTTAGCTTGCTAGCGAAAACCTCCCGCTTAACGTTACCTTCTTTATGTTGGATTTTGATGCAGGATGAAAATCTTTCTTGCACATGAAATTAGCAAAAGATTTCCCCATGTTTGAACCCCAGCGTAACGACCAAAATGTTATTAAAAACCGAGGTTAGCGTTTTCCGTCGAACAACATCAAAACACCAGCAGCGGCGCTTCTTTATGACGCAATCAAACAGCACACATCCGGGATTTTCCATAATATAAGCTGCTACTTCTATTAGCTAACGTTACATTTGTGGTCAGTCCTGTGACTGTTGAAATGTGCTTTATAAATAAACAAACTCAAACTCAAACTACATTTCGTAAACATAAATTAAAGAAGCCTTCATGTTCAACAATACATAAAACAATATATAGTTTGAAAAAATAAAGCTGTAAAGTGTGTTAATATCTGTGAACAGTTTTTATTTACCTTTCTAAAATCTTATTTTATTTATTTGTATTTATTTATTGTTTATTCTAATGGACCCCTGGTTTTATTTGTAAATCATTAAAAGTTATTAAAAACATCAATTTTTTTTCTAATGGTTTTATTTTAGTTTAAATCATATAACATGTTCATCGTACTTAGCATTACTTAAATAAACAACTGTCAAATCAAAAGACAACCATGCACTTAATTTTTTTATTAATTTTTATAATATTATTGAATTTATGTAATTGTATTTAAACTCCTGTACTTTATTTTTATGACATGTTTGTTTATTTATTTATTGTGTATTAGGCCTATTTTATGATCCTGGCAAATAGCCAATCAAAAATGCCACTCCTCGACCACGTGACTTGATGCGTCCTGAAAGCGCCGCTGCCACGCCCACTTATCCGCTAAACACCAATGCGGATCGACCAGACTAACTCGTCAGATCGCTTGTGCGGATTGTTTTGGTTGATTATAAATCAGATGATACGGATTATTGTCAAAGTCTGCGTGCAGTTTTGTTTATGGAGAAAGGAAAAGGAAAGCAAACAGATGTTTAATCTCTTTGAACAGAAAAGGGATTGTCTACGTGCCTGACATATACGCTGAGTTGGAGAAGGTAAACATATTATTTAAAGCAGACTGAATGCCAGCGTTACTGCAAATATTTGGATAATCTTTATGAATATCTACGTATTAGTGGTAAAAATGTTTCATGTAAAGGCCTGTATCTTACTAAGAGTTCATTCATGCTGATGGTGTGATATAGTTTGAGTAGAAACACATTCTGATTTCCTAAGGTCAGTGTTTGTTTGTTTTTAACGAATTAATGATTGCCATGTAATCTATGCATGAATACTGAGAGATTGCCATAATTACTCCTATCTTGTGAACGCTGGATACCTACATTTACATGCAATGTTACATTTAGTTTATTTCAGGATGTACCCAACCTCCTGCGACACATTTGTGGCTTTGCCTCCATCCACCGAGGGTCAGCATCGGATCATCTTCGGGAAGAACTCGGACAGGCCCTGCGATGAAGTCCAAGAGGTCGTCTACTATCCCGCAAAGGAACATGGCCCAGAAGACAAAGTTGAGGTATCTCAAGATGTTCCCCAGTCAACAGATTTCCTTCGGCACAGATCTGGCCCAAATAAACCTCTCTAAAGTGTGACACAGATTAGAGTTTGCTGATGTTGAAGCCAGAACTGATCCAAACCAGTGATTTTAATTAGAGTTTGTTTGGACAAATTATATTGTTGTAAAGAGAGAGCAAAGAGGAAAATAGTAATGGAAATAACCTGTTTTAAAATAGTTGCCAGTCACATAATACACCAATAGGAATTCAAGGAAAGATGAAAAAGAAAGGAAAAGAAGAGCAAAGCAAACAATAGCATAGTTGAATAAGCTGAGGTCTATGGAAGTTTGTTTCAGGTGTTGTGCCGAATTTTGACCCCTGCCAAATTATTAAATTATTATTAGTAGGTTTAGGATTAGCCTAGTTGTGGGGTAGGGGTAGGGGTTAGGATTAGGGGTGGGGTTAGGATTAGGCAATCAGGTACTGACTCACAGGAGGGCGGTAACAATTTGGCAGGGGGTCGAAATTCGGCACAACACCTGTTCCAAAATTTAAAAGGTAATTGCGAATATATATATATATATATTCGCAATTACCTTTAAAACATATATATATATATATATACATTATTTCTCACAACTGCGACTTTATATCACACAATTCTGTAAATATATATATCTTTTTTTTTTTTCTCACAATTCTCAGAATTGTGTGATATAAAGTTGCAGTTGCGAGACATAATGTCAGATATGCACGATATTAACTCGCAATCCTGACATGTTCTTAGAATTACCAGTTTATATCTGACAATTCAAACTTTGTAACTTGAGAGAAAAAGTCAGAATTGTAAGTTATAAACTCATAGTTATAAGATTTAGTTATAAACTCTGAGGAAAAAAAAGTCAGAATTGCACGTTTATATATTGCAATTCTGACTTTTTAACACAATTGTGACTTTATATCAAACTATTCTGCCTTTATAACATTTGTGTATTTGTATCTTGCTATTCTGCTTTTATAACTCGCAATTGCGACTTTATATCACACAAGTCAGAGAAAAAAGGATTTAATTTCCTTTCAAATAGTTTTATTCCTTGGCGAAACAAGCTTCCATAGGGTGTGGAAGACCTGCCGCACATCACTATAGCAGGTTACATGCAATTATAAACCAAATAGTTTAAAACCATAAGTTAGCATGTATCATGGTGCGCCATAGCCAAGCCACATATGATCCTCAGTTGTGTGCTGTCATCTGGGCCATATACCTCAAAACAAATGATGATTCAAAAGAAAATTCCCTCCAAACCCATGGCGAAACATAAATGGTGAAAGTTTGGCCACGTGTGCTCAGCCATGATAAATCTAAGCCAGATGTTTGCCCCAAAGGTCTTGCTATCTGGGTCTGATTCAGCTTTATTTCCCTCAGATGTGTCCAGCTGGATTTGAGAAACATTGTCCGAGTGCTGAAATTCTGTCAGCTGTTTTTGTTATTTCTCCTTTTCATCTGATCAGTGTACATATATAGAAATAGAGCAGGTGTCTCAGACGAATGCAGTGGTGCTGAGTCGACCCGCCTGGCTGTGGGGGGCGGAGATGGGGGCGAACCAGCATCAGGTGTGTGTCGGGAATGAGGCGGTCTGGGGGAAGGAGAGTGCGGATGGGGAAGAGGCTCTTCTGGGCATGGATCTCGTCAGGTGATCCAAGAAGCAATTTTTCAATTCATATTCAGCATTGACTAATTTATTCAACTACTACAATTCAGAATAAAATGCTGCGATGTATATGTATTTATATGAGACAAACCCTTTTTGGTAACACTTTATTTTACGGTGTCCGTGATACAGAGTAATTACATAATTAATTACTTAGTAGTAGATGTTGTAATAACATGTAACTAGATGTACTTAACATGTAATTAAGTTATGGAACAGCCTGTACTTACACATTGTAATTACACACATGTAATAGGCAGCTACTGTTTCACACATTAACAAGCCGGGTCAGTTACATATGTGTTACCGACTTGGTACAATGTAATTATATAAGAAAGTACTTAGTACTACACAATGTAACAAAAACTGTATCAAGACTGTACTTCATGTGTATCTACATACCTTATCCATCTGTACTGTAGTTTGGATTAACTCACTACTTCAGAGCATAAATACATGTAGTAGCTTCCTAATTACATTGCAATTACACAGGGATAAGCTACGTAAAATAAAGTGTATCAAGACTGTCCTTAAGTGTACTTCCTGTGTACAGATGGATAAGGTATGTAGATACACATGAAGTACACTTAAGTACAGACTTGATACACTTTATTTTACGTAGCTTATCCCTGTGTAATATTATGTAATTTCAATGTAATTACTAATTAGGAAACTACTACATGTATTTATGCTCTGAAGTAGTGAGTTAATCCAAACTACAGTACAGATGGATAAGGTATGTAGATACACATGAAGTACAGTCTTGATACACTTTTTGATACATTGTGTAGTACTAAGTACTTTCTTATATAATTACATTGTACCAAGTCGGTAACACATATGTAACTGACCCGGCTTGTTAATGTGTGAAACAGTAGCTGCCTATTACATGTGTGTAATTACAATGTGTAAGTACAGGCTGTTCCATAACTTAATTACATGTTAAGTACATCTAGTTACATGTTATTACAACATCTACTACTAAGTAATTAATTATGTAATTACTCTGTATCACGGACACCGTAAAATAAAGTGTTACCATATAGGAAAAAAGATTACTCTTTATTTTAAAGGAAATAAGCTCATTTTCCAACTTCCACTAGAGTTAAACAGTTGAGTTTTACGGTTTTCGAATCCATTCAGCCGATCTCCGGGTCTGGCGGTAGCACTTTTAGCATAGCTTAGCATAGATCATTGAATCTGATTAGACCGTTAGCACCTCTCTCAAAAAATGGCCAAAGAGTTTCAATATTTTTCCTATTTAAAACTTGACTCTTCTGTAGTTACATCGTGTACTAAGACCGTCAGAAAATGAAAAGTTGTGATTTTCTAGGCCAATATGACTAGGAACTACACTCTCATTCCTGCGTAATAATCAAGGAACTGCTGCCGTACCAGCAGCGCAATGAAAATAGTCCCTAGCTAGTAGCTAGGTAAGTGACTGGAAATTACGTGCGTAATATCATTGCGCTGCTGGTACGGCAGCAGTTCCTTGATTATTACACAGGAATGAGAGTATAGTTCCTAGTCATATTGGCCTAGAAAATCACAACTTTTTATTTTCTGTACAGAAGAGTCAAGTTTGAATTAGGAAAAATATTGAAACTCTTTGGTCATTTTTTTGAGAGAGATGCTAACGGTCTAATCAGATTCAATGATCTATGCTAAGCTATGCTAAAAGTGCTACCGCCAGACCCGGAGATCGGCTGAATGGACTCGAAAAACTAAAACTCGACTGTTTAACTCTAGGGGAAGTTGGAAAATGAGCCTATTTCCAAAAGTTTTCCTTTAAGGTGATGTAGTTACATTAGACTTACTTAAATAAGTACTGAGTAATATTAATTAACTACATGTACTTGCTATGGAGTTACAGATAGGGTTTGGTTTTGGGTTAGTTGCTATTTTATTTGTGCAAGTTTCTTAATAAAGGTCTTAAATGTGATTTGAAACACTTTGTACGTAGGCTGGCTCTGGAGAGGGCCGACACTGCTGAGCGGGCTGTAGATGTGATAACAGAACTGCTGGAAAAATACGGCCAGGGCGGGAATTGTATGGAGGACGAGTGTGGATTCACATACCATAACAGCTTCCTCGTATCAGACCGCACTGAGGCCTGGGTGCTGGAGACTGCTGGGAAATACTGGGCCGCAGAGAGAGTGGAGGGTAAATACTGAGTCATGTAACATTACAGCTTAAAAATGTAAAGTTTAAAAGTCCAGCCAGGTTTATTTATATGACGCTTTATAAAGGCAGCTCTACAGAAGATAATAGTGTGATTATTCAGCTCAGGTTTTAGTTCAGTGTTGTTTCAGTTTAGCTCATTAACTATGTTTCTATGCAAAGTTGCGAATTTAACTTGTGCGCAAAATTGGAATATCGCATAAAACATTTGTGAATAAAGCTGCGTTTCCATTTCATGTGTTCAAGAGAAGAGAATCGTCACTTCCTGGGAAATTTGCGCAAAATATCTGTTATAAAGATGGAAGTTTCTGCAACCGTGGAAGCCCCTGTGGCTCTTTCATCCTTCATCAGAAATGTCTTGCTTCTCAGAGCATGTGACAAAACACAATAAACGCAGTAATGTTCTCTTGCGTTCAGATGTTGGTATTTGTGAACGCAATTGCGTAAGGCGATTCTGGGAGGGGATTGAAACAAATCTTGATGTTAGACTTTGGCTCAGGCATTTCAGAATGATCAAACCAACATCTGAGATGCTGTGATGTGATTGGTCCGCTGGTTAGTCCAGTTATCCAATCACATCTTCTGCTGAGGCAAAGTCATGTGAGTTTGTTGTTGCACATCAAGGGATTTATTCGGTAAATGTGTTTCCTTCGTAGTTCATGCGCAAGTCTTATCAGAAATGTTTTTTATCCGCCTCAGTTGAGCACATTTTTTTAATTTATGCACATCTTGTTGTTTCTATCCAGCGTTTTCTTTATGCGATGGATGGAAACATAGCTAATGTTGCATCAATTTCATCAATTATTAAACAAATTTAATTAATTTATAAGCAGCTCTACAGAAGACAATAGCATCGTTATTTAGCTCAAATCAGTTCAGTATTGGCTCAGTGCAGTGCAGATGTTGCAAAGATCAGATCAGTTCAGTTAAAATGTTCACATCCGACAGTGTCAGTGCAGTTAATATTACTGACAATATTGCTGAATATTAATTGTCTTTTAAAAGGTCTGACGCTGTTTCTCTCTCTTAAAGCGGGCTTTCGGAACATCTCCAATCAGTACTCCATTACTACTAAGATTGATAGGGAGCACCCGGAGTTGAGGACGTATGCACAAGAGCAGAGCTGGTGGGATGGAAAGGCTCAGTTCAGCTTTGCCGAGGTTTACTCCTACTCAGCCACAGCCCGAATCGAGGCGGCAGGGGGACGATACTGTGAGGGACGCAAACTTCTGCAGAAGAGTGAAGGTTAGTATTAGTTTGGTGGTGGAAAATGAAGTGCTAAATAATCACATCTACTCATATATTCATGACAGTGTAATTGGTTGATTGTAAAATACACTACCAGTTAAAAGTGTGGACACACTTAAGTGAGTCTGTGCCTTTTAGGATCGTAAAACCATTGCTTGAATTTAGTTTTGTTGCCCGATAATAATAGTGCCTTTTTTTAACAAAACGTCTCAGGTTACGGATGTAACCATGGTTCCCTTAAAAGTGGAACGAGACACTACATCCTCTAGAGCAGTTCCTGAATGACCCGCAACACTACACATTTTCTTTGTCTCCCTAATCAAACACACCTTAATCAACTCGTGGCTCATTAGAAGAAACTCCAGGAAGTGAAATGGGTGTGTCAGAAAGAGTAGACTTTCAAAATGTGCAGTGTTGGGGAACCTCCAGGACCAGGGTTGAGAAACACTGCGTCCTCAGAGGACACTATGGGGAAAAAATGCCCACTCCGCCATGCTGAGGGAACGACTGCCTAATTGGCTGTGACGGGCACAAACAAAGCCTCAACAGACTTAGATGCCAGAGTCAGATCCCCTTACTCGGGTCTGACACAGAACTGTCAGTGACACTATTCCCTACGGTCACCACCCATGGGGCCTGGTAATGCCAGCCTGTACTCCAGACATTATTATGGGGCAGCTTCAGCCTTAGTATTGACTAATGAAGGGACCGCCTGCTTAGGGACCCAACCTGTGGGGAGGTTACTTAACCTGTGCTTACTTAAGAAACCCGCCATAAGGGGAAGGCATCGAACTCAATATATATATTTTAATGACTACTATTATTTCAAATGGAAAATCATAATAATAATGACCAATTTTCATTGGTCACAGTACATCACTGTGCATTATTTATAATTGTACTTGTATATTATTTATTCACGTTATTTATTGGATTAAAAACTCACAGGCAAGTTGTTAGACAGTTATGTCATTAAAACATTGTACTTACAGGCCACATCACAGCAGAGACAATGATGGATATTTTGAGGAATAAGGAAAGCGGAATCAACATGGAGGGAATGTTCATGACCACAGGAAGTATGGTGTCAGTCGTCCCCAAAGACCCAGATTTACCTGGTGTCCACTTCTTCACGGCCACTCCAGACCCTGAACGGTACGCCAGGCTTGCTGATATTCAGAAGTCACAGCTGTAGTACAGGGCAGTTCTGACTAATGTTTTTCTTCTGCATTATTTATGCATGTCATATATACAGTAACTACAGATTAGACATGATTTTTTAATATAAATTGTGAATTATTATTATTATTATTATAATAGTATGATTTGTAATGATATTTAACCATTTGTTAATATACACTACCAGGAAATAGCTTGGAATAATTAAAGGTACACTTTGTAACTTTTGGCCCTCTAGCGGGTAAAAAAACAAAAAAGCATGCATTTTGTGGAAGAACATTGTTTTGGTTGTGCTTCTGCTCTGGGTGACTGTGCTAGTGAAAATGGTTATCTAATATAATAAATATAAATCTAATATATACTAATCATAAAACATTCACTATAGACTTAAGAGATATAAACAGTTTAGATGGAAAGATCTCAAGCTGACTAGCTGAAGACGTTACTGTAGCTTTACCCATAAATAGACAATTTAATGAAATTAAATTCCAGCACAGTGCTACAACAACAATAAAATGAGCCTTCACAATAGATAATGCTTAACAATGAACTCTGTTAGAGAGCAACATATGGCAATTTATCTGTTTAACAAAATACCCTAATCACCTGAGTAATAAAAACGGCATCATATCCGCTTCGCTTTTACAACATTTCCAATCCCTCAGTTCTCTGCATCTCTGAAAAGCCACGCTAATGTTGGTTCTTGTTTTATTACGAGCTCTGTCACGTTCTCTTTTTGCCAGCAGACTTTCCTCTGTTCAGTGTTTGATTAAAATGAATGATTTCCCGGAGGTTGGAGATTTAGCGGCTCCATGTTAACCTTTCTCACTCGTTGTGAAAACTAACCTCTGCCACTCCGCACCGAATATGCGTCAAAGAAGCCGGAGCAACTTTTCTCGATTTACGGATATGACGAGACACGCACAGGCGAGTGACGTATGTGCACTATTTCCCACGAACACCATCCCGCCTGGTCATAGAAAAATGTTCTTTACAGACAACATTGTCAAAACGATCCCCATTCAAAACATTGTGTAAATGCCCCGTCAAATATAATGAAAATGATGTGTTTTGAACCGTTAATTGAGCTACGTTTTGGCATATTGGGGGCCTGAAAATGCAAACTTTTGAAACCGGGATTCAAAGTGAAGTTTTTGAAAACAATACCATTACCATCTCCATGTAAACTACAAAAACGTGTTCAATCTGTAGGCGTGTAGTGTTTCTTTATGAAGTGACATCGCCAACTACTGGCCTGGAGGCAGAATACAGCATTTTCAGTCGTTTCATGGATCCGTGTGAATGGGGATCATTTTGACGATGTTGTCGTTTGTATTTGAAAACCGCAAAGAAAAAACTTTATAAATAATGTTATAAAAGTTCAAATATATATATCTTTTTAAATATATTCAAATAATTGTTTTAAATTGTAATAATATTTCACAATTTTACTGTTTTTTTTTTGTTTTTTTTTACTGTATTATCAATTAAATGCAGCTTTGGTGAGCAGAAGAGATTACTTTAAAAAACATGAATAAATCATAATTATTCCAAACTGTTGATCAGTAATATAGTTAATATATTATTACTAATTCTAGTGGCTTTTGCAGGCATTGCTATTATTGCCTGGTGGACAATATAACATCGCAATTGTCTCCAAAAATCAAATGATTAATAAATTACTCCTTTATCAATTTTAATGCAGCTGTAATACTGCAAATTTCATGTTTTTGTCCCCCACAGGTCTGTCTTTAAGCCGTTTATATTTGTATTGGACATAAAGCAGCTGAAGCACACATGTTCTCCATGTTTTGGAGAGGAGGATCCCGTGAAGAAGAAACCCCGTTTCCAGAGCAAACCGAACCGCAAACACGCTCTGTTCCTGAAGCACGAGGGGGTCGCCGCCATCATCGACAGCACCATGGTGAGCTGCTCAACACAAAACACGCAGTTGTCTGATGGCCTCTGTATTTATTTACACGGCCAACGTTTCCTAGCCTCGAGCAATAGCTGTTTGTCAATGTAAAAGGTCTACACAGTTTTAAAGATCTAAGCGCATGACAGATAAAGTTATTGTCTCCTAAGAGAAAGAATTGATTCTGAACTGCCGAAATGAGTCGTTAGTAATACCAGTCTCACTTCCTGGTACAAACCTATGTAACAATATAATGCCAGTCTATGGTCTTCATTGGCTGCTGGTGAACAACAAATAATTTGAGCCTCAAACACTGTAGTTGTAGTTTGATTTGTGTTATCACTGTGTATCAAGAGCTGAAATTCAGATATTATATTAGGCGTTTTGTTTCCGACACAAGCTGTAAGCTGTCGACCAATCACAACAGACTGGGCCATCTGACCAATCAGAGCCGAGTAGACTCTCAGAAAGGAGGGGTTTAGAGAGACATCAAACCGTTTCAGACTCGATGAGAAAAGAGCTGATAGTGCCATGTATGTTTTGAGAAAATTAAAGTGTTTTTTGACCTTGGCTGCATGTAAACCTGTTGAAGGAGACTTGCTAAATAAAATGAGGAACCTGTAAAATAGCATAAATTCACATGCAAAGAGGTTAGCCAATCATAACAAAGGTCATTAACATGAAATCTTAAAGGTACAGTAGCCAACACAGTTTGTTTTGGAGAGATGGTGGGAAATTGTCATGAAAAATAAATTATACATTATCCAATATATGGCATTTTTATTATAAAGATCTCATGTAAAGAGACATGATGTTTGTTTGTTTGTTTGTTCAGGAGAGAGGACAGAAGATTGAACAGAATATGAGAGATCTGGAGACGAAGAAGTTGGCAGAGATGGAGAAATATCTAACGGAGGGGATTGAGGATTCGACACTGCTGGTTCATCTCTTTACAGACACTGTAACTGAGGAGCTTGATATCTACAGTGACGCTGACACTGTTTAGAATTGATTATTATTCTTTTTTTAATAGGATTATTGGATGTTTCTTCAACTATAGGCACTTTTGGGACTTGTGTATCCTAGTAAAACACTTTTTACACTGTCATTTTCAGAACTTCAGTCATTTTGCTTCTCAAGTTAATGTATCTTGATTTAAGGATCTTTAGACTGGAAAAAAAAAGACAAAACTACTGAAAAAGAACAGCACTTTTTTTTGCAGTGTGATCAGTAAAATATATCTACAAAGATATCTTTTGTTTGGGAGCAGAGCTATTTTTATTTTTTATTTTTTCCTAAAATGAATGAAAAAGTTATGGAGATTTGTTGGAAATTATATTTTCAAACTTTGAAGTGTTGCTAATACAACTTGTGCTTCCTAGACATTTACATTTTGAGAACATATTGACGTTTTATGTTCCCTTCCATTTATTCCTTAAGTTTTCTTTAATTGGTCTTACATTTACCATCAGAAAACCTGTAAAGCCATATGGTTAAAAATAAACCCAAGACAGTTTTAATGTGACCTTAGTAACTTCATATGTTGAAATCTCAACCCCTCGGATATAAAAGTTCCCAAAGTTGAAGAAACACCCTCTTATGAAGATCGTTTGCACAATCTTTCAGGCAATTCCTGTATGTTTGGACACCATTTTAATAATATACTGGAAACCATTGACAAGTTAGTCACATTGTCATTACTGTCATGTTAAATTAGTTGTGTGTTTTTAGCATTTTAGAGTGCATGTCAAAGATATCATATGCAAACACTTAGTTCAATAATTAATTCCTAAGGATCTACTTTGTGAAATGTGTGAACTGGAAGTTGGCAGAACTTACTGTCCACTCAGTTCAAGTAAAAAACAAACAAAATAATAATACAAAGATCTACACTCATTAAAGTCCATTCCTCAATCACAGTGAGCTTGTCTTTATTGTTATTTCATGGCATTGTGAACTGGCTTCAGTGCCAGGCTGACCATAGACTGCAGTGTTCAAAGGAGAGCAGGGAAATGAGACGCATTTCAATTCCAGCCGAAAGTATTGTAGTCACGGGTCAAAAGAAAAGTAGAAATATATTGCTCAAACTGGAAAAAAATAATGCAAAATTATCAGAATAGCAAACAACGTAGTCATGAATCAAAATATAATTGGAGTGACGTCAACTCCCCTCTTCGATTGATTGGCTAAAAGAGGAGCTGTCAATCAAGTAGTAGTGGACCAATCCCTAATTTACATGAAACTCGAACTGCAACATTTGGAAAAATAAGTGCAGAATGTAGAAAAAAAAGAGCAAAGAGAAAAACAGTACAAGCTTACAAAAGAGTCAAATATGAGCAGAAAATGTAAGAGCACAAAAGTATAGAGTAATAAAACCAAGGAAAACAACTTTTAAGAAGATTTGTGCAATATAATTGTTAAAGTTCTGATTCATGCTTATATTTTGGTCCGTGACCGCGTTTTTTTGCTAATATGATCATTTTGTGTTTCTTTTTTTTTTCAGTAGCCTATGTGCTCTATATTTTTTCATGTGTTTTTAAAAAAAAAAAAAATGTATGCGTGACCGCATACTTTCAGCAGGAATTAAATCCCATAGCGCATTCACTGATATCCCAGGATTCTCCTTCATTGAATTCACGGGTTTCCTGTTTAATCCCATTTACTGTCTATGGTTTAATCAAGACAAAAGCAAAACAATGTCTGTCGCCCTCGTGTGGCTGTGAAATGAAACAACCACTTCCCATCAAGGTAATGAATCATTTGGAATTTTTTGGGAGAACAGGTTAGTTATCACATGTGCTATATCTCAATACAGGTTATATTCAACTCAAACATGCTATGGAAATAAATACATATCTGCCATCTGCCACGTACATCTGCCAAAAAAATGTCAATGAGCGCAGTATTGTAAATAAACCAACAAATGGGATACATTCTTACTTGAGATTGGTGTAAATATAACTCCACCAGGACTGCAATATTGTTATTAAACCTGATTCAATTACTGCAAAATAAATAAATTAAAATTCTGTTACGGTTTATGTGCCAGTCAGTTCAATCTGTGAAAAATAATAATAAAAAAAGACTAATATTCAAATGTCTAGGGGCAATAAAAGCAGATCAGCTAACAGTTCTGCAACAGTCCCAGTTCAGTCCTGAAATGTTTCGTTTGTTTCCAAACTCCCCTTTGCCATCCTGTATGTGCGAGGTAGGTGAAGCGTTCAGGACCTCCTTCAGGCCGACTCCTTTCACATCTGGCTATCGCTATTAGTATCAGTAGAACAAATTCACTTAAAGGGATAGTTCACCCAAAAATGAAAGTTATCCCATGATTTACTCACCCTCAAGCCATCCTAGGTGTATATGACTTTGTTCTTTCAGAGGAATACAATCTGAGTTACATAAAATGTCCTGGCTCTTCCAAGCTTAATAATGGAGCTGTGAAATTAATGTTTCTATTTCCATAAAAGTGCATCCATCCATCATAAAAGTGCTCCACACGGCTCCGGGGGTTAATAAAGGCCTTCTGAAGTGAAGCGATGAGTTTGTGTAAGAAAAATATCCATATTTCACGTTATAAAGTAAAATTCTAGCTTCCGGCCAAACGAACATATGCAGTCTACTTGCGCCTAAAGTGCAACTTACACAACTTGTGACGTCAGAAGTAGCGCTAGTGCGTCATGGCGTAGTGTAAATATCAGCAGTGCGTCGCATGACTCGCATTAGTTGCGCTGAGACTTGAGTCGAATCCGTATGTTCGTTTGGCCGGAAGCTAGTTATTTTACTTCATAAAGTTTTAAATATGGATATTTTTCTTACACAAACACATCGTTTTGCTTCAGAAGGCCTTTATTAACCCACCGGAGCCGTGTGGAGCACTTTTATCATGGATAGATGTACTTTTATCATGGAGAGATGCACTTTTATGGACTTCAAAACAGAAACATCCATTCAATGCCATTATAAAGCTTGGAAGAGCCAGGACATTTTTTTATATACAGGTGAAACTTTAAATACTGTATTAGAATATTGTGCAAAAGTTAATTTATTTCAGTAATTCAACTTAAAAGATGAAACTAATATATGATATACTTAGAATATGATTGGAATATTGTGAAATACTCATTAGAATATTGTGAAAAGGTTTTCATAAGCTGTAAGCCATAATCATCAAAATGATAACATATAAACGCTTGAAATATCTCACTTTGCATGTAATTAGTCTATATAATATATTAGTTTCTCCTTTTAAGTTGAATTACTGAAATAAATTAACTTTGAGTTTTAAATTTTTTGAGTTTCGCCTGTAACTCTGATTGCATTCATCTGAAAAAATTATGTCATATACACCAAGGATGGCTTGAGGGTGAGTAAATCATGGGCTAATTCTAATTTTTGGGTGAACTATCCCTTTAAGTGTGCCCTAAAATGAACCACTGTCCATCCATCAGCAGCCTCTGAAGCGATGCGAGTCTATGAGAAGCGGTAGTGCAAGGCCTCATCCAGGAAGCCGAACTCCAGGCTGATGTGCTGAATGACTCGGCCCTCGAGCAGACGAGAGCCGTACGCTAAAGCCTCGCCCGGGTCAGCGGCCAATCCCACGCTCTGCAGCCAGCGGACCATCTCACTGCCCAGGAACGTCTCAGCGGTGCTTTTCTCTCCACACCTGCACAGCAGCAAGAGCAAGCGTTACCCACTGCTCCCAAACCACACACACCGGCACCGAGCAAGAGCGCGGGAAGCAAGCGGCACACGGACGGGAAGTGAGAGATGATTAGAGAGCAGGAGAAGAGGGGTGAACCACAACCAAACGAGGCAGGGAAAAATCAAAGACAGATTCATGCAAATGTGCAAACATGTTTTAATGAACAAACATGCTGTAATGAGAAAACCATGGTCAAAAATGTATTTAACTATTACTAAATGTAACTTATTACTATTATAAAATAAAAGTACTTTTTGTGCATGCACTAAAAACAAATCAAACATGCGAATGAATGCATGATAAGCAAGAGAAGAGTCTCTCACCTTTTCTTCTGAACAATGTCTCTGACGCACTGCTGCTTATGATACGTGAGGAACTGAGTGCAGGTCAGTCTGATCTCCTCAGACGCCACAGAGCCGCTGACCTCCTGACCCCAACCGCGCCACAGCCTCGCTAACCTTTACCAACATACACACGACATCTAATCATTACCCTAATATTGCATCTAATATTCACATTAAACTGGACTTTTTTCCTTCCACTGTTTAAACACAAGCTCGTTCCCCCATCCAGAACATTTATTGAAGAAAAGCCAAAAAAACTGTTTGAGAGTGTTTTTGGAAGTAACCTCAACACTGTAATGACATTATACCAGTAATTGGACTATTAATGCTACAAAATGGCTAATTCATTTATTAATTTCCCCCCACTGACAACATAAATGTCAATAAAGTGTGTAATCCCATGATCATGTAAAAACGCTGTATTCTGCTGCCAGACCAGTAGATGGCGATGAAACACTATAGACATGTAATATGAATATGTGAAAACTGTGACGTCAAGCACATACATGTTTCTCTTTTCAAGCATACGTTTCGGTGTCATGCTATGGGATACGCCTCTTCCACATATTCCTCAGAAGCCAATTGGTTGGCAGACATGAGCAACACAACGTCATTACGACATTCAAAAACCTCTTCCCGCTTCACACCAGAAGCCTTCAAACTTTCCAACGAACTTCTGGACGAATTACTGTCCACCACGCCGTATTTCGCCTGGCTCCTTCGATTTGAATCCAGCCGATTGCAAGGATTGTTCAACACAACGCTGGCTGTAGCCATGCAGACTATCCCGGCTAGTGAGGGAGATTCTGTGCGACTTGTTCATGCGGGAACAAAATTTCATGCAAGGACACACACCAGGTCTGCTCCGCATGTCTTGGGCTGAAACATGCTCAATTGGCGATTGAGAATCCCAGTTCATGTGAACACTGCGCACGCTTCACCATGAAGAGCCTTCGGTGCAGACTAGCACACCAAGCTAGCCAGTCGGGCCAGGATCCCCTCATGACACCTCGCCCCGGACCAGCCCCGGACGAGGAAGAGGACGCGCTTGATTTCGAGGAAGAGGGGCAATCGGACTTTCTTCTCTCTGAGGAAGAGGAAGACTTCTAGGACTCCCCTCTGTGCACCAGGCACAACTCCTCGCTGCTTCACTAGGGCAGGATGGTGAATGGAAGATGGGGTTATTATCTGACCAATCTTCACATTAACTATCTGGAAATGCTGGCCGTGTTTCTGACGTTGGAGCATTTTCTCCCTTTTCTAAAAGGGCATCATGTTCTCATGAGAAAGGACAACGCTAGAGTGGTGGCTCTAAATCGACAGGGAGGTCTCAGATCACTTCCCTTGCACATGCTGGCACGCAAACTGATTTTGTGGAGCAATGCCAATCTTTCATCCCTGAGAGCGACGCACGTACAGGGTGTCATGAACCAGGGTGCGGATCTACTGTCCAGGGGCAATCCCCTTTACACGGAGTGGAAATTGAACAGGGAAGTGGTCGAACAGATTTGGGAAATATACGGCAGAGCGACAGTGAATCTGTTCGTGTCCTCAATGCTGTGTCCTCTGTTTTGGGGATAGATACGCTGGCACACGAATGGCCCCGCACTCTCCTTTACGCGTTCCCACTGATAGCGTTAATGTCCCCAACACTACACACAGTGAGAAAGGAGGGACTGAAGCTGATATTAATATCTCAGAGGTGGCCAGGGAAATACTGGCTGGAGGAGATCATACATATGCTGTACGAAGACCCGTGGTCTATCCCGTTACGCAAAGATCTAATCTATTGTCATGGGGAGGGGGATCTTTCATCCTCACCCAGAACATTTGGCACTATGGGCCTGGCCAGTGAGTGGTTCAATTTAAATATAGGGACGGAATAGATCTTGACGGAATAGAAAATGCTAAACCGCCGGTGATACTACAGCTCGTCGTGAAATATTCCTATCATGCCCGAGCGATGCTGTGCAGTTGGATGCGATCAGATACGTGATCATACAAAAGGAATATCTTTGTACCGTATCCCAAAAGAAATAAAACGGAGAAACAAGTGGTTGGTGGCAATAAACAGGTGATTTTGTTTTGTGTTTTCCCCTGTAAACTCAGTTTAAAAATTATTACAGCTAACGTCACTATAATTTGGTGATAAAAATACATTGACCAACTTTTGCGGTGATGATTGAAAAATCCTTCCCCGCTGGCGTCCAAATCAAAGAGTGGCTGACCCATCCGGACTTGTGATACCGATAGCCTGCTAACGTTAAGCTTTTGTATGCTTTTAATGAAGCTCCGGTGTAACGTTAGCGTGATGGGAAGTGAATAAGGTGAATAAGAGTAAGTGAATAAGATATTTTGCGCATGCAATTATATCAATACTGTAGTGCAAAGTATTGCAATATTTAGGCTAATTATAAAATAATTATAATATTAGTATAATAATAATAATATACTAATAATATATATTACACACCCCTAATAATAGATCCATTGCCACTAAGTAGCTGACGGATGTATTCCGTCAAAATGGCTGACAGGGCTAGGGGTCACGTGACTGGGAGATCCCTATAGCCGGCCTGTGTGACAGTGTTACTAGAAGCATACAGAATGCTTGAGCTTTGTCGACTAGGTCGAATGTAAATTGAGCGCTGGTGCACGGCTAAGCACGAGATTCCCGTTCAGTGGCAGTCGTTCTATCATTTCTACAGAATTTGATAGACCAAAGGAAAGTGTTCACAATTCACAATAAAAGTGTATTTGGCCACTATATCTGCTTGTCACATAGGTTTGATGATAAAACCATTGGGCAGAGCGTCACACTTTGCAGTTTCAAAACTCCTTTCCCCTTCATGAGATTTAGCACTGGTACTTGATGCTCTCTCAATGTCCCCATTTGAGCCACTGGACAACAAGATAGATTTCAAAATATTGTTGTTTAAGACAGAGCTGCGGTTAGTCTTGGCTTCGGCGAAGCGCGTAAGTGAGATTCACGCACTTTCGGTGCATTCAGCGTGTATGCGGGGGTAGATCTGAAACCTAATCCTGCAGGATCTAACTATCCCAAAATGGTGAATTCTATCATTCCTTTTGAGCGAAGAGCTTTCTATCCACCACCTTTTGCTTCATCAGAACAGCAAAAGATAAATGCGTTGTGCCCAGTGCGTGCTTTAAGCAGTGACACAGAAAGAACCAGAGGGTTCAGGGAGTGATCAGCTGTTGGCATCTTGGGCAAAACCACGTACGGGGAAGCCGACTACTAAGCAGCGTGTGTCACACTGGATAGTGGAGGCGTTTTCGTTGGCATATTCCAGTAAGGGTCATGTGTCCCCAGCTAGATTACATGCGCACTCAACAAGAGGAATGTCAATTTCGTGGGCTCTCTTTAAAGGAGTACAGGATATTTGTGAAGGTTTTATAAACTGGATGTTACAGCTCAAACTTTAGCACATGCAGTATTGAGCGTAGGAGTTTGACTCATGACTCGTCCAGCCCTGGAGGCGGTGCTTGCGGTTGGCAGGAGACTTCGAGGCAGTTTATCTGGCAATACAGGAATTAGGATATCCTATAGTGAGACACCGAAACGTATGCTTGAAAGAGAACAATAGGTTACTTGCGTAACCCTGGTTTCTCTGATAGCATTAAGTGAGGTGTCTCACCAGATCTCCCTCCTTGCTGTGTGAAGCCAATTGGGGCTGGCGTAATATAATAGGGATTCTGAGGAATACGCAGAAGGGACATATATCCCATAGTGAGACTCGTCACTTAATGCTATCAGAGAATCTGGCTTACGCAAGTAACCTATTGTTTTGTTTTTTTACATGGAGACAAGTTTTCAGAAACTTGCACTTTGAAAAAACGTAAAAATGTGTGTTTTCAGGCATCAAAACGCTGTTGTCATGTAAACGAACGGCCAAAACGCATAAAAAGTTGTACGTTTCTATTTGAAAACGGTGTTGTGTAAGCAGCCCCTTAAGAGTTCATTTTAACACTGAACCTAAAGATACAAAATAGAAATACTGATTTTATGACGTATATTTTGCGACTGAACTTACTGTGCATCCAAAACGATGCAAAAATTTAACAAGACCTTGAAGCAGATATGAGGGAGAAACACATAATATGTGCCGCTCACAAGTACAAGGGTCTTTCCTAGCCATTAATGCTTGTATAAAACGCCTACGTCTCCTTTGATTAAAAATAATGGCTAGTGCGGTGGCTGAGATACGTGTAAACCAACATCTGTTGCTATGATTTTTGTAATGACTTATCGGAAAAAAATTAAGTTTTAGTCGCATAACATCGGTTAATGGTAACGCAGTCATTTCGCAATCATTTTTTATCATAAATATCGAAAAAGTTTTACGCAAATCTGTAATGGAACAATAATTGTCCCTTTTTGGCATCAAAGAAAGTTAGAAAAATACTAAAATGTTTTTTAAATCATTAATGTGTAAATGTGGACTGTCATGATGTGTTCATCGGCCTCACTTGAGTTGTGGATATGAAAAAAAAAAAAAAAAAAAACAATTTCAGCTTAGCCTCAATAAATGCTCCTTTTGGAATGGGGAGGAAGTTTTAATTCCAGAAAATAACAATATGCTTTTATAGTGTGTCAAAGGATCAAGTACAATTTTATTCGTCATCATTTAAAGCTTAAAGAGTTTTGCAAAAAGTTGAGTTACCTTTTTTTGAACGGAGAGATAATTAAATGCTTGTCAAGGCCAAAAAATGCGAATGAAATGAGACCCTACAGAGGGAAGACAGTAAGAGATGTATGTTTCAGGAAAAGCGTTAGATAGTTTAACTCCAGCACAACACATGTGACAGGATCACACACTCACCTGCCCGTAATTGGCCACAACACAGAAGAACTGCAGCTCCACATACAGCTGTCCTGGATCTGTATTAAAGAGCCACCACAGACAGCTGGAGAGATTCTACCACACACACACACACACACACACACACACACACACACACACACACACACACACACACACACAGAATGAAGAGTTACTCCAACTGTACTGTAAATAACAGTGAAACCCCGACCAAAGAGAAGAGTGGTATCCATATGGTATCATATATGAAGTAAACAAAAAACATATTTGGTTTCAATCACAGGATATTAATTCAAGGTCTCATTCACCAACCATTCATATGCACGGATTTGTGCATGCAACCTGTGATCGAATATTTTCACAAACAAATCATGATTCATCAATAACTTTCGTTCTAAATTTTATTCAAAATTTAAGAAAAAGTTTAGGAACAACTGAAACCATATACTCGGGGTCTTATAAACGTGTTGAGTCAGTAATGCTCTGCTAAAGTGCACCCTATTATGTTTTTTCACAAATTCCCTTTCATGCAGTGTGTAATACAGCTGTGTGTCAATGTAACCTGTCTGCAAAGTTGTAAAGCCGATAGATAAAAGAAATAATTGAGTCGTCAGGAATTGCAGTCTCGCTTCCGTGACCTGCTCATGTAAAGCAGAAACACATTTGCATAATACTCGTCTTTGGTCTTCATCGGCTACCCGCGAACAATGTCTACTTCGACCCTCAAACACTGTAGCTGGTTCGTGTGGTTTACATCTGACCTGTGACAGCAAATTCATGTTATTTTCACTTCCAAAGGATGAGGATGTGACGAATCTGGGGCTAAATTAATTTCTACAACAATACCACAGCAGTATAATCCCAACCTTAGTTGTGTTCCCATCATTTCACGGACGACTGCTTCGTAAATCTCGGCAACTGCAACGCGGGATTCGCGAAACGCTTGTCAGTGAAAGACGGGTCAGTACTCAGTTTATTTGGACGAACTTACTCCTCAGAATATTACAACCTGTAAGTATGGGTAATAATTGCCTTTTATATTCTCTATCGAGTGTTCAAAATACGTAGTTTTTGTCTCACTCTGGTGAGACTTTTTTTTTTTTAAATTGAACAGATCTGAAACATTTTTGCAAAGAAGAGTGGGAAATATGTCAAGATGTGCCAAGCTGACAGAATGCTTTAATATCATCAACTAAGCATTCGATTCAGTGGTGGTGTGTGAACACCTGTGCAGTTCGTTTATGTGTTTGTGTCACTTTGGTTTTCAGTGGCATTGCATAGGTTGCATTTTTAACATTAAAGGTGCAGAAGTTCTGACATTACTTAACTTTGTTTCATTTTTTTACATCACAATACCCAGCTGTTGAATCAGGGGTGTGAGTTTTTATACTGTATTTTGTTCTGCATGTATGAATCAACCTGGAAATCCAGACCTAAATCTGAAAGATTAATGAAAATGGGCCAGCTCGAGGGGCGGCACCAAGCGTGCACTTGAAAATCGCACTGCACGCAATTGGCTAACACCATGACCAATCACAACAATACACGGGGTGACGTATCCATAGCGACAGAAAGGAACGATTCGAGCGCAGTCTTCTGTTCCTCTTTTAGAGAAAAAGGCAAGTCTAAATCTTTCATTGTAGCACCCAAAGTCGTTTCAAACGGCCATCTTGCAAAGTTTACTAATGACTTCGACGTCACTGCCCTGTCGTCATCTCGCCTCTGGCCCGCCTATACCAGATAACCTGATGTGATTGGTGCAGCTCAGATACAAGGGCATATTTAATGAGCATCATTACTCGACACCAGAGTAACTCGCTGAGCAAATTCAGCTTGTGCTCTCGCGAGCAGTCTGGATTTCCAGGGTATGTATGAATGAGTGATTCTGTACTCACAGCGAGGAGACAGACGGTCAGTAACAGACACACCAGCACGTGTCTCGTCGACTGTATGTCTGTGTTCTGTCTATCCGCTTCTTTCTGTTCCTCTTCAGCCAGCAAACAGCTTGTGGGTGAGCATTGCTGGCTACATTGACCTGAAAACAGCATTTAATATATTTAAAAGATCTCATTTTCTTCCCCTTTTGAAATGTATTCTATTCAGTTTCCATAAAACGTGTTTTATTAATGCAGAAGTCATTAAAAGAGATTCTGTCACTCTGAAAGCGTTTCTATTTCAACAGGTATTCAGAAAAGAAAAACTTCCTTATCCATACATCTAGTGTGTGTCCTCTATTGAGTTGTAGCTACAGCACCGTCTCAAACGAGGACCTCTGACCAATAAAGCAACTTCTTATCCATCTCGAGACCGATTGAGTGAACAGGAACTGAAAGAAAGAGCGAACCTGTGTGTATAGATGCTTCCTCTTTGGGGCTTGTTACATCAGGCAGGGTCTGCTCACGGTCACATGCGCAATCACACATCTGACAATCTGACAAACACATAACGATTAGTCAACAACCTCAGTCTTCATCTTTCATAGAGCCATAAATATTTCATATTCAATGCTTCTGTAGGCTCAGACTACAACAAAAAGTTGCTGCCTTACATTTTTAAAGGGATACTCTACCATTTTTTCATATTAAACTATGTTATTCCCTTAACTAAGACGAGTTAATACATACCTCTCTCGTCTCAGTGCGTGCACTTAATCGCTCAGGCGCGCCGCGACACTTTGATAACACAGTTCATTCAATAGGGGCCAAGCAGAGAAGCTACCAAACACCTCCACGTTTTCCCTATTTAAATACAGTTACTCGAGTAGTGTAATTTGACCTAGGACGGTGACGCAAAACAAAACGAGAGGTATGTATGTATCAACTCGTCTTAGTTAAGGGAATAACATAGTTTAATATGAAAAAACATTAGAGTATCCCTTTAAGTACAATCAACTTGGATATTTAAGTTATTTCAACTTAAATTACAATAAACTGACTTAAAATAATTAGTTGAATCTTGTTTAACATAAAAAAGTTGAAAATTGCTTAACTTATAGTGTTATGCAGTGTTATGAGTTAAAGCAATATAAAAACATATGTTGTCACAACTTCATGATCATATAATTTTTACAGTGTACTACAGTGTACATAGTAACACTGTTTATGGACCCACTAAAGTGTGCAGTTTACAACCAGAGCACAGTGTGTGAAATACTATATCCCACAATTCAATGTTCTTGACTTCCATTTCCAGAGTGGCAAATGCATTGGATATGAATTATGATTTTTTTTAAATCTCCTGCTTAACTCTTAGTTCATAAAACATTAGATAGAACATGCAGGATAAAGGCATTTATTTCTGAGATTATACTCAGGTGTCAATTGCTGAACTGTCATGTTTGAAACATGTATTGCTGCATAATGGCATTTCACTTTAAAATACAGTAATACACATAGTGATCATATAGCAGGGGTGCAATTTAGAAAACAGAAAGAGGGTTATGCATTGACGTCACTTTCCCGCAGGATCATGCCCCCCTCAGCCGGGCCGAGTGGCAAAAGAGCGGCTGCGTGACTGGATTTAATAGGGGACAATAAAACAAACAATTATCAGTTAAAACTACAAGTTAGACTCACTCAATATAGTGTTCCTCACAACTTATCAAAGATCCAGTGATCCATGGATATTGACATGCAGCCAGGAATCGTGTTTCCTGACATTAATATGTCCCTGATTTTGACGCCGGGGAAATACATAAAGCATATTTGCCTGTGAACGCTTTATATAAATACAATATAGGTAACGTCAGGTCTAAATCCGGGTGATCACTCATATCAATGTTATATATATCATCATATCGTACAGCCCTAAAACTTGTATAGTTTTATTGTCAGTGTTGATTGAAAAAAACATCCGATTATGCAGAATATATGATGGTAAATATTTAATTGATCAGTTGTCAATAAAATATAGGGTATGATTTTACCACTAAATTCATCATATTGACACAAAATGATAACTGCAAATCCCCCTTTCTCTGCCTGGATCCAACTATGAATTGCAGCGATCCATTTGCTTCTCTGTTCTGTAGCTCTCGGCAGTCTGTAAAAATAATACCTCAGATGTCTTGTCAAATCTAGTTGTACAGTCAAATCTCAAAGCTCTTTCCCGGTTTAGGTGTGTGTGTGTGTGTGTGTGTGTGTGTGTGTGTGTGTGTGTGTGTGTGTGTGTGTGTGTGTGTGTGTGTGTGTGTGTGTGTGTGTGTGTGTGTGTGTGTGTGTGTTTCGCGGCATTCACGCTGAAAACAAATGCTGTCGCTCAGGGTTTTTGCCACTGGTAAATGCAATCACTCTGGCCGACGGTGACGTCACACACATACCCTCTATAGAAAGTCTGTGCGCGATTAGACTCCGCCCCTTTTGGAGGCACAGCCCACTTGTGGAGCTCTCCTATCTGCAGCTATATCTACTTGCCTTTAAAAAGGATTTTCATGAATCTGGCCCCATAGTTTTATAAATACGGAGCAGTTGTCAGTGTCATACCTGTGTTGATGCTGCCTACAGCACAGGGCTGCTCAACAGAGCTCTGCGTGTGTGTGTCGTAGGGAAGCCGCACATCCTCCTCACTGCCAGAGACTGATGCGTGCTCAAGTGTGTGATAGTCTTGCGTTCGTCTGCTGAGCAGCGCGAGAGAGATCCCACACAGCATGATACTCGCGAACAACACCACAGATGAGCACAGCACCTACAACACACAAACAACCGCAAAAAGCAGATTACAGCAATGTCTCAGGACCTGTCGTGAAAATATAGTCTTTAGTCACGTCACATTTATTTATACAGCGCTTCTTACAGTACAGATTGTTTCAAAGCAGCTTTACAGAGATAACAGGAAAATAGTGCAATACAGTTTGTTTCCAGAAGAAGATAGTGTCACAGTCCAGCTTAAAAAAGTTCAGTGATGTTGAATTTTTGTAGTAAAAAAGCTATTAATTTAGTTTTTTCTTTTTTTAGTTCTATTTTAGTAATTTAGTTCAAATTTAGTAATCATTATATGATTACTTGCACATTGTGGTTTATCCATTTAGGATGAGTACATTTTCCCAGAGTTTTCATCACAAAACTTTTATGAATTAATCAATCAATCTTTGAAAGATCAACAAAATGGAGCTTCTACGAGTAAAACAATTGAATCTAGGTGGATGATGATGCCATTGCCATGTGATTGTTCTAGGACAATAATGTGCTAATAATGTGTTTAAGCCGGTAAGTATAAGATGACTATTTCAAAGTCAGTTGTAAGTAACACACTTCCTGCTGCCAGCTGGTGGCACTATGACTCACCACAGCCACATCCATGTGATCAGCCCCCATAAACAAACATTCAACACCAATTTGATCTAAATTAGCCGAACAAAACTAAGTTTTAATTGAGAAATTCTGAAAATGTAATATTCTGAGCAAGCTAAAACCTTAGTTCACACATATTTTTTGTTGGCTGAACACCCACAAAAATGTAATCCTATCTGTTTAGAAAAAGTATTTACCAACCATTGAAAGGCATATTCATGTGGACTGACATACAATCAAAATTAGACTGCATTTTAGTCAAAAGGACTGTTAAAGAGATAGTTCAAAAATGAAAATTCGGTCATCATTTACTCACCCTCAAGTTGTTTTAAACCTGTATGAGTTTCTTCCTTCTGCTGAACACAAAAGAAGATCTTTTGAAGAATGTTGGTAACCAAGAGAGTTGATTGGACTCAGTATTATTTTTCCTACTATAGAAGTCAATGGCTACCATCAACTGTTTGATTACCATCATTCTTCAAAATATCTTCTTTTGTGTTCAGCAGAAGAAAGAAACGAATACAAGTTTGGAACAACTTGAGGGTGAGTAAATGATGACAGACTTTTCATGTTCTGTCAGGGCCACTATCGTCAAATACGATTGATTATTAGCATACAGTTTGGATTGGCGGTATGGTTCTGTTCTGGGCGAGAACTCCCTGCGGATCCATGCAGCCTAGCATGTATAAGAGCAGCAATTATGTGCTGTGTGTGTACACGCGCGTGTGTGTGTGTGTGTGTGTGTGTGTGTGTGTGTGTGTGTGTGTGTGTGTGTGTGAGAGTGAGTGTGAGAAGAGCGGAGAAGAGTCTTAGTCTGGTATTTGCTTTCTTGTTCTAGCCAATATACTCTTGTAAATAGGAGCGTCCTGTGCATAGCATTTCATCTTTTGTATCATGAGATTTGAGCAAAAAATGCTTTCATTATATTTGTACCTGCGTCTTTCCATAAAAGAAAGCGGAGTCGATGGTGTCTGGCATTCTGTGCCCTGATAGGAGGAGGACACTCACAGCCAGGACAGGTAAACTGCGGGACAGCGAGAGAGAAGACAGCAGACATCAGTGCCTCTAGCTCAAAAACACTGGACTTCAGTTATTGTCAGAGAAACGGCTTTATCGGCAGTCTTGTTTTCAGAAGTATTTTCCTCATTCTTTCAGAAATTCTGCAGTGGATCATGTTAAAGTTTCTTTATTGTTAAAGTCCCCTGTAGTCAATAATGTTATCCCTTAAAACTCATCTTTGATCACCAAAATTACATATTTATGTTTTTTCCTGTAAAAAAAAAAAAAAAAAAAAAATCTAGTATAGAGCTGGTAAGTCCCGCCCCTCCGTAAAACCCCACTGGACCTCAAAGTTGAAAAAGCGTTAATGCAAGTGAATGGGAGAAAATAATTATTTTCTGGTCCCGTTTGAATTGTGCCATGAATGTGAACATATGTTGTCTGTGAATTTTTTATATAATCTTTCGTGTGAAGAATGCTACAATTTAGCGGGTAGAAGTTTGATACGGGTAGACTTTGTGTGAGAGCACTTTGTGGACGACAACTCTTCGCTGCTTTCGGCGCGTTTGAAACGTCAACACCACTAGCTCACGGCTCTAGCTCACGGATCCCGCTAGACATGGCTGTGTCTTTGGTGCACTTCACCGCCTTCTTTCAGGGAGAGGACAAAATCGTTGAGGTTGGCGAAAACCACGGGTAAGTCAACTTTATGGGGTGACGTCACATAGGCGACATGTAGTCTTTCTCGTCATGTCTTTTCCACAACTGCTAGCCGACGAATCATACCATATACTGTCAAACTTGTAACATGAAAGATTATATAAAAAATTCACAGACAACATATGTTCACATTCATGGCACAATTCAAACGGGACCAGAAAATAATTATTTTCTCCCATTCACTTGCATTGACGCTTTTTCAACTTTGAGGTCCAGCGGGGTTTTACGGAGGGGCGGGACTTACCAGCTCTATAGCCTTGCCTCATTTAGTATACGCGGTTCTATGAATCTGCAAATGAGCCCCGCCTCCACTCACTCACACAGCTCAGAGATCCACTCGGCCAACTTACTGAGGTAAACGCTGCACAATGATATCGCTCTTTACAACGTCGGACACATAACGGTAACTAATATGATTAGCCTTTTGCTAATAAAGTGTTGCTAATGTTACACCAACTACGTTCCCGTTCGTAATCTACATAATTCACTCGCTATTGCTAAATCTACCCGATAACCTGGCTTCTCTGGAGACTCCCCCTGCTAGTTCTCAGTTAATGATATGCTAAAGCCCTCCGACACGTTGATCTGATTGGTTACAAGGTAGTTTGTGACGTCAGAAACACCAGCGATTTCAAACCGTGTTTTTGAGACTGTCTTTGGTTCACTGCAGTTTTAAGCAGAAAATACTCAGCAATGCTGTCGACTTATGAATTTACACATGGTTTGTTTTAAAGCAGATTAAAAACACCACATAGACATATAAACAACATTAAAAACTGGATTTTCACCACAGGGGGGCTTTAAGTGTTGTGTAATTTAGCTCATAATAGGGTTATACTGCAGTAAATATAAGTATAAACAGGTTGTGTCTTGTCCAGTAGTGTGATACTCGACTGGTCGCTGTGTAACGGTGTTGAAAGCGCCACTCACCCCCAGCCAGCGATCACAATGAGTCCTGGCCTGAAGCTCAGCTCCTCACTTCTCCTCATGAGCAGCAGAGACAGAGCGATCAGACCTTCACACACAACAGAGCATTCAAACACGGCCAACCAAACCTCTGCCACCTTCACAAACACATCCACTCTTGATCCATTTCAGTGATTTTCTAAAGAAATAATCCATATACCTAGTTTAGCTGCTTACATTACAGTTTGTTGTACTTTTTATGAGCAGAACTACAGTAGTTGCATTATAGTTTCGCATATCCGCTGCTTTTAATAGATATTTTTCATTTAAAAACTCATTTACAAAGGGTACAATTAAAATGTTCGGTTACACTTTATTTTAAGGTGTCATTGTTACAGTGTAATTATATATAAGTACTGAGTGATATATTAATGAACTACATGTACTTACGATAGGGTTAGGGTTTGGATGAGGGTTAGTTGCATGTAATTATGCATATTTACTGTTATTACTATGGTAAGTACATGTGACATATGTAACAAGGACACTGTAAAATCAAGTGTTACCAAATGTCCTTTTAATATGCATAAAATTTGTTTTACATTTTCATGTTACAATATTGAAAACCCCATTTCCAGCAGTTACATGCTAGTTAAGCTTGTAAGTGGCAGTTTTTAATGCAGGTCTGTGGACCAGGTAGTATTTAAAGGTTTTGGGACGTGTGATGTTTAGTGAAATCTTGTTTATTTATGTTTATTTTTTAAATACATACTCTGACGACTCACCAGGCCATATATATGTGCTGTAGAGAGAAGTGTACAGTAGAGTAAAGGTCAACACCTGACCCAGGAAGTTATTCTGTGCCACCACGAAGCTCCACGCTATCATACCAACACAGGCTAATAACTGCAAACACAGGACAGGATTAGCTTGTGCAGAATGCATGGTGGGAAAAGTACAGTGTCTACTCCTCAGTAAGCTCACCTGCGCCACAAAGAGGTTTACGGTGAACACGTGAGGAACTCGGTGAAACTTTCTGCTCAGTAGCAGGACCGCAACACTCCACACCTGCAGGGACAAGAACAACACGAACCGAGCGTTTCAGACATTCTTCAAGTTTTCACAGTATTTTGGACACAACATGTTTAATCACCTCCAGGGAAATGTGTGCATGCACTTACAGCAACGACTTCTCAACAAAACCAGTTGAACTGGTTCAGAGAGTTCAAGTGCATACTTGAATATAGTCATACATAAGTTTAAACCCAACTTCAGTTTCAGTTTTTTTCCCAAGCTATACAGAGAACAGAAACGCAACAGGAAGGAAGTGTCAACAGCTGCAGCTGAGAAGATCATGACACCATCTGAGATTGGAAACACCCAACCCACAATCACACTACACACACATACCCACAAGACCCTTAATGATGATAGCAACATGAAAATGAGTGTTTACATGATTCTCACAACGATTATGCTTAATAACCCGACAACGTGTGTGATCATGCATCGATCTTTGCCCCTTAACCCAATATTTCTTTGCATGTAAAGACTGTTACTGGCATCCTGGCACTTATTCAATGTGTGCATGACTTTGCACACGTCCGCTTATGTTTTGATTGTTATTATTTTATTATCAGCATTTTGTTGTACATGTGAATAAGCTAAATTTCATTTGATTGATCAGATTTTCCTAAATATTCTTGACTTCTGATGGTTTATCTTATCTGAAATCAGGGTCAAAATGTTCAATATATATACAAATATATGTACAAATAAATGAACTCTTTGTGTTCATTTTATATGGTTATGCCATTTTAAAAATTAAGTTTAAATTGAACGACTTTATATTTGTCATGTGGTGTAACCAAGTAATAATATATTGAGTTTAGTGCACAAATCACATTTATTATTATTTATCAACTATATATTTTACAAAAAATGCTTAATTTTTGAAATAAATGTTAAAATAAATATATTACATATAAATAAATTAGATTTTACAACTAAGATTATGACACACTACTTTTCTTTTCAAGAATTTGTTTCTTTTAATGATGCATTTTTCTTCATTATGATATCAGGACAGTTGTTTTATTGTTTGCCCTTCAAAATAAATAAAAAAATTAATAAAAAAATTAATAAACAGACACAAAAAAATGTGCATCATGTTACTTTCTAATCTTTTGTCTCAACTCGTCCAAAACAAAAAAAACATTAGTCTGACAAAATTACAGATTTCCCACAGCATGTACACATTTAATTTCTGGTTTCCACGACATTATCCACAACACTGATAATAACATGGATTTACCTTCATCCCTTAATAATCATTTGCATTATATCCGAGGCAACACAAACATGTGCGCTCAGCACCAGCATGAGGGACGACGAGAACATTACCACACCGCAGCAATTTATGTTTTTAAGAGGAAGCAGAGAAATGGAGAAAGAGAAATGAAAACACACATCTGCGTGTGAGCATGTCGGCACTCACCAATGCAAAAAGGCAGATAATGCTGATGTTGAAGCTAACGTTCTGCAGCGCTGACGCCAGCCGCGCAGAGTCCATCCAGGGAATGGTCAGCAGCCAGGCAGACACGTACATGATGGGAGCCGACAGGAACGTGCCGATCACCATACCTGAGGTCACCTGAGGGAGGACACACTTCATATGTGACCCTGGACCACAAAACCAGTCACATGGGCCAATTTTTTTAAAATTGA
Organism: Phoxinus phoxinus; assembly: GCF_949152265.1. Lineage (NCBI taxonomy): Eukaryota > Metazoa > Chordata > Actinopteri > Cypriniformes > Leuciscidae > Phoxinus > Phoxinus phoxinus. The sequence continues at coordinate 6,796,489 of NC_136882.1, read as the reverse complement.
GATTCATGCATCATCTGTGAGCTGAATAAATAAGCTTTCCATTGATGTGTGGTTTGTTAGAATATATTTGGCTGAGATACAACTATTGAAAATCTGGAATCTGAGGATGCAAAAAAAATCTAAACATTGAGAAAATCTCCTTTAAAGTTGTGCATTTATGTTCACGATTGTGCAGCATTCACTCACACAAATACACGTTTTATATATTTATATTAGGAAATTTACTAAATATCTTCATGGAACATGATCTTTACTTAATAGCCTAATTTGTTTTCTCATAAAAGAAAAATGGATAATTTTGACCCATACAATGTATTGTTGGCTTTTGCCACAGATATACCCGTGCAATTTGTGACTGGTTTTGTGATCCAGGGTCACATATATGATCACAGTTCTATGATAAACTACATGAGCCGTTTAAAATTAAACTAAACTTAATTAAATAAGGAGGAAAATTAGTGTGCTATTGTGCATAAAGCCACAAGTGGGGTAAGTGGCAAGTAATGAAACAAATGTAGAATATCATCAGACACACACAAACTAAGACGAAAAATTCACATTTACAGTAGCTTTAAAAAAAAAATATGGGAAAAGACATGTTTGAAAGAGATTCATTAGCGTACACTACAACGTTTGGGATCGGTAAGATTTGTTCATGTTTTTGAAAGAAGCCTCTTCTGCTCATCAAAGCTGCATTCATTTGATCAAAAATACAGTAAAATAAAAAAATATTATTACATTTCAAAAGAACGATTTTCTGTTTGAATGTTTTAAAATGTAATTTATTCCTGTGACCAAAGCTGAATTTTCAGCATCATTACTCCAGTCTTCAGTGTCACATGATCCTTCAGAAATCTGTATAATATGATGATCTGATGCTCAAAAAAAAGATGATACATTTTTTTCAGGATTTTTTTTATCAATAGAACGTTCAAAAGAACAGCATTTATTTAAAATAGAGGTTGCACTTCACAATAAGGTCTCATTTGTTAACATTAGTTAATAACTAACATGAAAAAACAATGAGCAATACATTTGTCACAGTATGTACTAATCTTTGTAAAAAAATACAGCTGTTCATCGTTTGTTCATGTTAGTTCATTAACTGATGTTAACAAATACAACCTTTGATTTTAATAATGTATTAGTAATGTTGAAATGCACATTAAAGGGGTCATCGGATGCCCATTTTCCACAAGCTGGTCTGATTCTTTAGGGTCTTCATGTGAAGTGTGTAACGTACTTTGGTTAATTCCTCAATGGTTGTGTAAAACAACACACTTTTACCTCCTCAAAAACAGCTCTGTTCACAGACACTTCTGTCTCTTTATGCATCATATTGCTCAGAAAATCCAAACGGCTTAATTATTGAGATTGTTTAGGCTTTTTGTGGATTAAAATAAATGGATTTTGAATGGATTTTGTTTTCATTGTATAGTGGTGGTGTCCACACACTGCAAAGACAGTGATTTTGCATCCGATGAACCCTTTAACTAAGATTAATAAATGCTGTAGAAGTATTGTTCATTCTTAGTTCATGTTAACAAAGGAAACCTTATTGTAAATGGGCAACGATTAATCGCGATTAATCGCATCCAAAATAAAAGTTTGTGTTTACATAATATATGTACAGTGCCCTCCACAATTATTGGCACCCCTGTTTAAGATGTGGTCGGGGACTTCTAAAAATTCTCCCTTTTTTTAAACAACATAGAACCCAAATACAAAAAAAGAGAAAAATCCAACCTTTTATTTAAGTACATTACTTTGGTGGTAAAAAAAAAATCAAAAATTTAGAAAAAAAAAACCTTGAAATCATGTGTCCCACAATTATTGGCACCCCTAACAATACCGCTGAAAAATGTATTTAATTTTTAAAAAAAAAATTTTTTTGTAGTTGCTAAAGTTGGTCAGGGTATCTAGGAACTTTTAATTAGTAATTCATGACTTCCTGTTTCCCTGGGGTATAAATATGACATGACACAGAGGCCTAATTCTCTTACCCATTTGTCAACATGGCAAAGACAAAAGAACACACCATTCAAATAAGGCAGATGTGTGTTGACCTTCATAAGTCAGGCAATGGCTACAAGAAAATAGCCACTCGCCTTAACTTGCCCATATCTACAGTCAGAGGAATCATTCAGAAGTTTAAAACAACTGGAACAGTGACAAACAAGGCTGGAAGAGGTCCCAAGTTTATCTTGCCACAACGCACAGTGAGGAGGATGGTAAGAGAAGTAAAAAAAAGTCCTTAACTCACTGTCACAGAATTGCATCAAAGAGTGGCATCTTGGGGTCACAAAGTCTCCAAAACAACCATCAGACGCTCTCTACATGCCAACAAGCTGTTTGGGAGGCATGCAAGGAAAAAGCCTTTTCTCACTAACACTCACAAACGTAAACGTCTGGAGTTTGCTAAGCGGCACTGGGACTTCAACTGGGATTGTGTGCTTTGGTCAGATGAGACTAAGATTGAGCTTTTTGGCAACAAACACTCTAAGTGGGTCTGGCGTAAAACAAAAGATGAGTATGCCGAAAAGCACCTCATGTCTACAGTGAAGTATGGTGGAGGATCTGTGATGCTGTTGGCCTGTTTCTCTTCCAAAGGCCCTGGGAACCTTGTCAGGGTGCATGGCATTATGAACGCTTTGAACTACCAGGACATTTTAAATAAAAACCTGATGGCCTCTGCCAGAAAGCTGAAGATGGGTCGTCAATTGGGTCTTTCAGCAGGATAATGATCCAAAACATGAGGCAAAATCTACACAAAAATGGTTCAGCAGTCACAAACTAAGGTCCTCCCATGGCCATCTCAGTCCCCAGACCTCAACACAATCGAAAACCTGTGGGGCGAGCTAAAGAGGAGAGTGCATAAGAGAAGACCCAGGACACTGGATGATCTAGAAAGATTGTGCAAAGAAGAATGGTCAAAGATCCCTCTCTCTGTGTTCTCCAATCTTGTGAAATGTTATAGGAGGAGATTAAGTGCTGTCTTGTTGGCAAAAGGGGGTTGTACAAAGTATTAACATCAGGGGTGCCAATAAATGTGGGACACATGATTTCAAGTTTTTGTTTTTCTAAATTTTAGATTTTTTTTTTACCACCAAAGTAATGTACTTAAATAAAAGGTTGGATTTTTCTCTTTTTTTGTATTTGGGTTCTATGTTGTTTAAAAAAAAAGGATAATTTTTAGAAGTCCTCGACCACATCTTAAACAGGGGTGCCAATAATTGTGGAGGGCACTGTATGTGTACTGTGTATAATTATTTTGTAAATATAAATACACACACATGCATGTAAATATTTAAAGTAAATGTGTTTTTATATATACAAAATAATTATACACAGTACACATACATATATTATTTAAACACAAACTTTTATTTTGGATGCGATTAATCGCGATTAATCGTTGCCCATCCCCATTTTACAGTGTCATTGTTACATGTAGTTCCTGTGGTAATAATTATAAATGATGCATAATTACATGCAGCTAACACTAAACCAAACCCTCATCCTAACCCTAATCGTTTAGTAAGTACATGTTGTTCATTTGTATTACTCAGTGCTTAAATGTATAAGTAAGTACAGTAACACGGACAATTTAAAATAAAGGGTTACAAAAAAAAAAAATCGTACTAATGGCAAACTTTTGAGTGGTGGAGGAGTAGAAAAGCACATCTACACGAGGTACATACCACCTCCAGCTCCATGTTGTACTGCGCTGCGTATATGGCCACACTGGGGGCAGTGGGGAAGACTCCATACAGAAAGGCGTAGTTTGACAAACTGGTGTGGTTCAGTGAGCTTCTGGTTCCACAGTCCAAAACCTCAACCATCCCTCTACAGATCAGAGGCATCATCAGCCTAAAGAGGATGAAACCGAGATCTTCAGATTACAGCAATGTTAGAATTAGACCTTTTGATCTCACTTATTGATAATACCTGAATGCATTTAAATAAAGCACACAGGTAGAGTTCAGATAAAACAGATGAGTGGTTTCAAGCAGTGTTTCTGTCCTCTAGCTAAGCTTGTGTGTTTAAAGCACATGGGTTAACTCTGTTAATGCTCTGAGAAACATTCCCATTGGAGCAACACAGTGTTGAACTGTTGCCAAGTTTCACTAGAAGCCGCTACCTGCATTTTTACAGATATTCAAAATCAAATACCCCAAGGGCATGAACATTAAATTAGTATTATTGCCTTAGTAACACATACAAAGATCAGAGTGAGAGTCTAGAAGACTGTTTAAATGCATTATGCATTACCAATGTACAGTCAAAAGTTGTCTCACTCACATCTTATTTACACTTGTGCATATTTGAATCTTGCATCTCACAACACGCTGTGAGGCTTGACGTCAATGGTTCTCGTGTGTCCCGTGAACTGTGTTGGGGGTTACACATTACAAGTAAAGATTTTTTTTAATTACACATTAATATTTGAGTTACTTAATTCATGTTACTTTAATTTGCCTAAATGAACTAAATTCTTCTCTATGATGTAGTCACTTAGACATGAGCACTCATGCGCGGGAACAGACTAAACATTAAAAAGTAACAACACGTTAATTTTTAACTTTCAATAAAAAGAGATGTATAGTAGGTAATATACTGTAAGCCGTATTTTTAAGATATCTTTTGTATGGCATGAACAGCTCTAGGGGTCAGGAAATATTCTAACGCCTTGTTGTCCACACTAATACTTTTTTTCTATGAAAACGCATCTTTTTAACATAAAGCATTGGTAACACTTGTGAAACTTGTTTCCAGGCCTGAGAGAATACACTCTGTATTGATAACGGTTTTCTTTTTTTATATATATATATATTTTTTATTATTATGATGATTATTAATACTGTTTTGGTATATATGTAATTGCATATACTTACAAGAGTCTTTGATTTACAAAATTATTAAAGGCCTGCTTTCTGTATTTTTCCTCGAAAGGGAAAATAAAAATTACAAACGCATCTTTTTCCTTTCCCTCTTCACCGTTTTTGTCCTGCGAAAACTGAGCTATTTGAAATCGCTTTCCAAAAGTGGATAAATTTCAACAGGAGAAGAAATTTCAACTTTCTAAAAAAAAGAAACACAAATGTGATGTTTATCTAAAGTCATTTTTGCTTATTTGTATGGTTGAATTAGATCATTGAAGGTCAGCAGCTGCAAAGACATTGGTTAATAAAGTGAGATTAAATACATAAAGTATATTTATGTGATCTAACATATTTAATTATTGCAGGTTTTATGAATATTCTGAGTTTGCATTTTATTGTTTTTGTTCATTTTGATGAATACTGAATCTGTTTTTGTGCAAGTGAGATAAGTAAATGCTCTCATTTAGTATAGATCTACAATAACATGTTTACACAGTGCACACAATGCCTCTGCACTTTACTCACAATTACTCTCCCCATGGGGACAGCAGGGACTGACCTAGTAAATCACTGGCAAGGAGGTGGCATGAGCAACACCAAAGCAAAGCAAGCAAGATTCAATCATCTATAATCTATACTAGAGCTGCAGGATTAATTGCTAAAAGATTGTGATCTCAATTCAAACACCTACAGAATCACAATCTTTATTTCTAAATGACAGCAATTTGGCCATGTGTCTATTAAACCTTTGCCAAGTACAATCACAGTGATCATTCAGATCTGTGTTGCAGCAGAGCCAGAGAAAGCTTGTGTCATGTACAGGTATGAAACAGTTTCACAGACAGTATTTTCAATCACACAGTATCATTATTTCTGCCTTACAATAATTCAAATTATCACAGAAGTACTGGAATAAGAGTTTATAGTTTCCCATCTGTCAGTCACTACAACGTTATGTCAACTGACAAATGGGGTCTTACTTGGGAGCCCCAATCGCCTCTGAGTTTAAGAAAAATAGCCAATGGATTTGGTGAGTGAAACTAGGCCGCATTCAAAGGGTTTTTCCATTCTCAAAGAGCAGTGCACATTTAAGAGCAGCAAAATTCCCCTTAGTGCTTAGCCTAAGTGCAAAGAGCAGATTTCTCTAAAAAAAGCAACCACGGTCAACAAGCATCTTTTTAAAGGTGCCTTTCCATCCGTGCATTTCTGAATGTGGTCATTTCCTGTCTTCATCTGATGGCCACGATCTATGTCTCTCACGTCACATGCAAGAAGGCGGCACAGCCCCTCCCTCAGGTGCGCTAAACCCTCCAAACGTCCATCGAAGTGGCCCTGATACGGGGAAGCCCAGAGGTGTGGGGATCTGCTCTTGACCACGGAGAATCCGTGTTTTCGTCTTCTTTCGGTTCCGCCGCTGGCTCAACGGACAGTGGTTCCCATATTATCAATTTGTTACAAACTAAACAAAGAGAAGTTTCCTCAATCTCTGGGGCATACATACAGTCTGGAGGGTGAGCGATGCTATGCTTCCTCATTTTCAGCCCCCACTTTCACATTTGCCACGAGGTCACAATTCGAGGAGGTGTTGCCTCCTTACACATCTCCAGTCATTCTTTTTGCGGGATCGTTTGAGCAAAATAAGCGTCACACCAAACTCACTGTCTCTATTTCATGACGTTATGCTTCCCAGGTTGGGCCCCAGTGCTCCCCCATGCCGCCCCACTGTGGGTACGCCGGTTGTCCCCTTGGTGCCACTCACACAGAGCCTGGCTAGCGTGTCACAGCATATCCTATCTTGCAGACTCTTGCGGACAATCAGACTCTGCTATGTGATTTAGTTTACCAGGTATCTCCAGAAGTTCAGTGGAGTCTTCTTTCCCTCTGTGGCAGGCAAAGTTGCCCCTGTCCTGCGCACAATATTGTGGTCCTGATGGCGAAGGACGCAATAGAGCCGGTCCCTTCAGCCGAGATGAAGATGAGGTTTTACATCATCGTACCCAAGAAAGGCGGTGGGTTACGGCCGATCATGGAACTGCGAGTTTAGAACAAGGCCCTTCACAAGTTCCCTATAAAAATGCTGACACAGAACCGCATTCTCACTTGCATCCATCCCCAAGATTGGTTTGCAGGAATCGACTTGCAGGACTTCCATGCCTCGATTCTGCATCGCCACAGACCGTTTCTTTGGTTTACCCAATTAGGGTTGGGCATATCAGTGAAATGTCCTCCCCTTTTGGCTGTCCCTGTCTCCCTGCGTCAGTACTAAGGGAAAGGGAAGTGGGCAATCACATTCCCAACTATCTCAACGCCTTGCTCATTCTAGCTCATTCTCGAGATCTGTTGTGCAAACAAAGGGACCTGGTGCTCAGGCACGTCAGCCATCTGGGACTTTGGGTCAAATGGGAAAAGAGTAAGCTCTCCCCTGTGCAGAGCATCTCTTTTCTCTGTATTGAATATTAGACTCGGTCAGAATGACGACGCATCTCACCAATAAGCGCACACAGTCAGTGCTGAACTACCTGAATGCATTCAGGAGCAAAACAGTGGTTCCACTGAAACATTTTCAGAGGCTCCTGGGGCACATGGCATTCGCAGCCGAGGTCACACCGCTCGGATTGATGCATATGAGACCGCTACAGAACTGGCTACACAGCTGAGTTCTGAGGTTATCACACCCGTCTGTCCCCTAACTTTTAGCCCTAGGTCAGATCTTGCCTTCCTACGAGCCGGGGTGCCCTTAGAACAACTATCCAGGCACGTTGTTGTGACAACAGATGCCTTTAGAATGGGCTGGGCGCTGTATGCAATGGGTACACAGCTTGGGCTCCTAGACGGGACCTTGACTGCGATAGCATATCAATTGCCTGGAGTTGATGGCAGTGCTGCTCGCCCTGCACTCAGAGTGTTGCCTCCATCTGGGCATTGGTGCGCAGTGCCTGTTATCTGCAGAGATGCGGGCTGGGCGACACCTAATACCTTCGTGAGTGGAGCCAGTTTCTTCCCATGTGTAGGGCATTAAACGATAATATGCTGGAAGGCTGCCTCTGTGTCTTACTTCCAGCACCATTTCCCTCTAAGAGGAGGGATATGAGTGCCTTCTTGGCTCTCCAGCTGAGTATCCAGCTTGGCAATCCCTGGATTGAGTTTCCTCTGAGCGTCCTTCAGCAGTCAGAGGTGGGCAGAGGAGTCTGATGCCAGGCCCAGTACTCGAGTGCATACCTGCTCGGTCAGACTCTGTGCTGGGCTAGATGCCCAATGTGTTGTGATTCCCCCTTGGTAATCCCCAATGTGTTGTGGTTCCCCCTTGGTATTCCCCAATGTGTTGTGATTCCCCCTTGGTAATCCCCAATGTGTTGTGATTCCCCCTTGGTAAATCCCATATGTGTATTCTTCCACAGTACGGTTTCCCTGTCAGTAAATCGGTGTGTTTCCCTGGGCAGATTTACTCTGCCCCGTCTCTGCGACTCTAGTAGTTCCATCCCTGTCTAGGTAGGACCTTCCTCAGAGGCCTTATAGGTTACGACTCAAAGAAAGCAGTTGCCAAAAAGGCACTGTACAGCTTGCCAGAATCTGCATCTCCATCACTTGTAAAACAGTTCAATGGTTGTGGCATTTTCCATAGGGACCCCATTTGTCAGTCGACATAACGGTGTAGTGACTGACAGATAGGGAATGTCTAGGGTACTGATGTAACCCTCGTTCTCTGATAGAGGGAACGGTGACGGTATGTGCCCCCTGCCACAACCGTGAATCACCACTGAATGGCGGGGAAGCCCACATCTCGGCTTTTCAGCATAAACCTGAATGATTTGATGCGTGCCGCCGTCTTATACACCCACAAGTTTGGGGGAGTGGCTCGGCATGCAAATTACACTCGCCAATTCCACTGGCCATTTTCTAAAACTCAGAGGTGCTTGGGTGTTCAGATATAAACACTGATGTCTACGGTAGTGATCAAAATAGCTTAAATATGTCTTAAAAACTGTTTGATTAAAAGATATAGAAAAAACTGTATAAAATATTTAGGCATAACATAAGGCAAGTTATCATAATATGTGGTGTAGGTGTAGATACAAGGGCGTAGGAACCGGGGGCTTTGTCCAATTCACAGCTTGACTGTCTAAAACACCATTTGGTTTCATTGTATGGAAAAGAGCATCATGGACATTCTGCTAAACATCTTTTGTGTTCCATAGAAGAATAAAAATCAGTTTTGGAATGACAAACGATGACAGTATATTCTATCTTTTATTACTCAAAAATTGCATGGTAGACTTACAGTTTTGCCGTGATGAGGAGAATCAGGGCTACCACAGTAGAGCGGGTAAGTTTTTTCAGCTGACCCACCATGGACAGACCCAGATAAAAGAGCGCTGCTCCTCCAAAAGAGTTTGCCAGACCATCTACAAATTCCTCCATGAAGGGAGGGATCTTCTGGCCCAGCAGAAAGTGCGAAATGAGCCCGATCACCACCATAAAGACAATGGGGTTTTTGACAACTTGAAGGACCACCAAACCCAGCACTCGCAGCTTACTCTGCTGGTGAAGTTCACCATTTCTCCACCTCTGCACCTCACAGAATGCAAAGCCCAGCGGGTTTAGGACCATGAGGGAGACTGGAGCCACCAGGTAGATGTACTGAAGGTACTCAGGGTGGGTGTTGCGATACAGAGCTTCAACTGTGGAGGACGCAAAGGAACAACATTAACAAAATGCTCACTAACACTGAAAATAATGTTATCATTTACTCAAGTAGGCTTGGCCATTCTTCAAAAAATACCCCTTGCAAGGCAGAAAGATAATATGGGTTTGGAATAGCATGTGTTGTCAATGGCTAAAATGAGAAGTTAAATTCCCTCTTCCTGTTTGGGATCTTTAGTAAATTCTTTTTTCAGTGCGATTTGACCTTTGCTTACTCAAATTTCTGGGTTAAAGGTATATTGAGCAACATTTACCTTATACAACATCAACCAATATTGTAAGTATAAAGGCCACAACACCGCTATAACGATGTCATCACACAGGAATTATATTATTGGAATCAGTTTCAGGGTGCAAAAAACAAACAAACATTGACAGCCAATCAGAATCCACTTGACTTTAAAGAGCTTGAGCATTTAAAGAGGCAGACGATAAAACTGCAACACACAGAGAACTTTATTGTGCATTGGTTCGGATGCTAATATAGCTATCATTATAGTTATTGTTAAGTATAGTTATTGTATCATAGTTATTGTTAAAGTTTTCGTTATTGGTGTGAACGTGCCTTAGGGCTTATTCTCTGTGTTTATTGCTTGCGAAGACATAATACGACAATAACTGATATATCGACATTTCTACATTCATTCCTGGGGGAATCAATGTCATGGATGAAGGCTGAATCACACTTTAGTTTAGGGTCCAATTCTCACTATTAACAAAGACTTTTGCCTCAGTTAACTCCTAATTGCTGTAAATTAATTGTTAGTAAGGTAGTTGTTAAGTTTAGGTATTGGGTGGATCAAAGGAACACGCCGACTTTTTGGGACTTTAGCTTATTCGCCGTATCCCCCAGAGTTAGATAAGTCCATACATACCCTTTTCGTCTCTGTGCGTGCCGTAACTCTGTCTGACACACCCACCGCTAGCCTAGCTTAGCATAACGACTGGAGGTAAACGGCTCCAGCTAGCATACTGCTCCCAATAAGTGACAAAATAACGCCAACATTTTCCTATTCACATGTTGTGATCTGTATAGTCACAGCGTGTACAAATAACAAGGTCACATGAGACACAGCCATCTTCTATCCGTATACAAACTGGGAACTATATTCTCAGAAGGCGGAGCACTGCTACTTCTGCGGAGTGATGTGCTCGCAGCGCCTGAGAAGCCCCGTGGTGAGCAGCAGAGTATAATTATTATAATAATAATAATTATTATTATTATTAATCACTCCGCCCAAGTAGCAGTGCTTCGCCTTCTGAGAATATAGTTCCCAGTACGGTATGTATATGATTAGAAGATGGCTGTGTCTCATGTGATCTTGTTATTTGTACACGCTGTGACTATACAAACGCTGTCTCTATAGCACGCAGTGTGTTTATCGTGTAATTTATACGCGAAAATTAGTTTTTACGTGCATAGGATACGCATGGGTTGGTTAGGGTAGGTTTAGTAGATGTGATTCGCCTTCTGAGAATATAGTTCCCAGTATGTATACGGTTAGAATATGGCTGTGTCTCATGTGACCTTGTTATTTGTACACGCTGTGAGTGTGACTATACAAATCACAACATGTAAATAGGAAAATGTTGGCGTTATTTTGTCACTTATTGGGAGCAGTATGCTAGCTGGAGCCGTTTATCTCCAGTCTTTGTGCTAAGCTAGGCTAGCGGTGGGTGCGTCAGACAGAGTTACGGCACGCACGGGGATGAAAAGGGTATGTATGGACTTATCTAACTCTGGGGGATACGGGGAATAAGCTAAAGTCCCAAAAAGTCGGTGTGTTCCTTTAAAGGATGTAGAAAATGGTCATGCAGAATAAGACATTAATGTGTGCTTTAGAAGTACTAATAAATGGCCAATATCCTAGTAATATGCACGCTAATAATGAAAATTGGACCCTAAACTAAAGTGTTACCATTTTGTTTCATTTTTGCAAATCGATTCATAAAGTAATGTTGTTTCAAGATCTTGCTTTTTTTCCACCACAGGTGATTATATAAATGTAAACATTGATTTATGGTTTTTTTGTTAACCATTTAGTTTGTAACCATTTCTAAATAAATGTTTTTTCAATGTTCAAATAACTGACATTTCAACTGGCTGAGGTGAATCATACTAGTATTATGAGCAAATGCACTCAAGACAATGAAAATGAACCTCAAACTAAACTAACAGGCTGTACAGCACCTGGATTGTGTTACGAACGTTTCATGCGTGGTTAAAACTCTGAGTAGATGAAAGTAAAAGAACAAACGTGCACACAGTCAGAAATATTACATTTTAGGGTTTGAGTTTTTTGTTTTGTTCAGTAACCGTAATGAGTTTCCTTATGGTAACATGTTTATTACACATACTGTATTTATTTAGGGCTGGTCCTTTTCTACTCACCTATAGGGAACCCCAGAGCAAAGTCATTACTCTGTGTGGCAAATATCGAGAACAGGCCCGCTTTGGAGAACCGACTCTCTCTGTTTGCCACCAAAAGTGTGAGTACACACACAAAAAAGAACACAGACACTTTTGCCACCAGAATACTAAAGAAGAATGGCCAGATTACATCCCCAAAGTCCAGCAGCACCATGTTTTTGAAAAGCAGAGCTGGAAGCGCAAACTTGGACACAAAGCTGCCCAGTCCTTTGGCTTGTGTAGATGGGATGATGTTTGTACGGCCTGCGACGTATCCGCAGAGAATGATCCCGAAACATTCGAGCAGGGCTGGGAGCAGTTTGTCAATTGACATGCTGGGGGGGACGGGGTCAGATCCATCCCCGCTGAAGATGGAAATATTAACCGGCAGATCATCCATCCTGAGTTTGGCTACAGGCCCATCATAGACGTGTCAATCGGAAAACTATTGTAAAGTAACTAAACATTCTGAAAAGTAAAGAAAAAGAGTTCATTCGTTTACTCAAAAAGACAATTTTGCATGACTTTTCATTAGAATACAAAATATAAACATGTCTAGTGAATATTTAATGTATGGATGGAATATGTGTTTCTAACTGAACGTTATACAGCACAGTGAATATTTGAATATATCCTGGTATTTGCATAAAATGGCTCTGAATGATTACCATATGTGTGTGTGCCATGGTATCATGCTACCAAATCAACTATACTTTATAATAGCATATAATAAATATAAATGGTTTGATGAATATACATATATATATAGAGAGAGAGAGCCTAAAATGAACACTCGTCAAATGCCAAATGAGAGTATATGAAAGTTGACGGGCCAGTGCTGAATCGACATGGAAGTTTAATTCTTGCAAATGTAAATACTAAAGCGCAATTCGTTACTCATGCGATGTGTGGGAAGTTTAAACATCCGAAGCGGATTACTTCTACTTTTTTCTTCTGCTATTAGTTAGGCTAGTAGTTGTAGCTGTTGTATCAAACTTGTACTAGAGTGAAATTGTGAATTTTCACTGGTATCTAAAATGTTGGTGTCATAATTGCCAGTAAAAATATTTATGGCGGTTAAATATAACAAAAATATCCTCCTTATGGTCATGATACACATGCATTTTGCTGTGAAATCTTTACTGATTTTTATATACAGCAACAATATGTTTAATATAACAATAACTTTTATATTGCTATTAACTTTTATATTGCTATTAATATTTTAAGATGAACATTTACTGGACTGAAGAAATTTAGGTTAGTTCTTTTTAAATTTTAAAATGGAAGTATTAACAAATATGATCCATTTTGAGGTACGCATATTAGTTAATCTCTCCATCATCATTTTATATTTATAAGCATTTTATGGAAGTATTGTTCCACTTAGGCCTATATAAAGATCTCATTGACTTCTATAGCAAGCATCAGAATTTAATCTTATTTTGCACCCATATAAATAACAACAACTGCAACAAATTGCCGATTTTTGCTCAGTTTGGGCCTCTGAATAAAACGTGTTTTTGTTTTGTTTTTCTTCATCGAGTATGAGTTATGAGTATGAGCTCCATATTCTCACTATGGGCTATATTACCATTTGAGTTATAAAAGTCTGGCGTATCAAATATGATACAAAACATAAAACACATATGATGCAACACAACTTTTATTTTCTTGTGCAATGTCATATTTTGTCTAAACGTAAGGTTCAATAAACTGTTCCATTGAACAAAACAAAAACGCTTTAGGGTTAAAAATGCACTGTGACCTGTTCTTTCTAATCAAACTTGTTACACAGACAGACACGTGTTTTCTTTCTAGTCAAACCCTGGAGCACTTTAGCATGATCCAGTGATGGTCTCAGATGGATTTATGTTTTCACTTCAAGATAATATTACAGTCCTGTCTGTCATGGTAACGTTACCAGTTTACTTTCTGGTACTAGTTTGAATTGTAAACAATAGCGCATGTTAGTAGGCAATATATCTAACAAGAACACCAGGATCTTTTTAGATGTACTGGGTTCTGTATGTACAGTGAGTTGTTGACAGACTCACCGGATCAGCTGAATCCTGTAAATCCGATCTAGTGTGTGAGAAACACACACACACAAACACACTTTCACTCATCATGCCGTCTCTTTCAGATGTCATTGAGCAGTGATCTCAGATCCATATGCTCTTCCGCATCGCCTCTGCTTTGTCTGTGTGGTGTAAGCATGAGTCTTGTTATCTCAGTACTAACACACACACACTCACACACACCGCTGCAGTGAAGTTATCATCACACTCGCCAATAGAAAGCAGTCAAGGGTGTGCGCATGCGCACAAGCCCACAGGGACCTTTCACGTGGTGCTTTGCTTTGCATAAGTCAGAAATAAACAACACACGTAATATGGAAACCTCCTTTATTAAAATATATATATATATGAAAACTCTCGATTCTATGGGAATAAGACTTACATTTCACACATCCAAAAATGTTATTCCATTCGGAAGAACTGAACTTCACCGTATTAACTGCTTTAAAAGACCAAGCCAGATGTTCTTGTCATGGTCGATAGAGGGAGGCATTTCTTTAAATCAAGCATTCACAATCTACAATGTTTGACTCCAGGATTATTAGTCAACTTTATTTTGTATAGTTTGCGTGCAGAAAAAGAGACAATACAAATAACCCATAAAATATACATTTACGTTGCCATGGGCTGAATTCACAATGTGAGAAACACTGCAATAATAGCCTACAAAAAATACAGCATAATCAGACAGTTTTTCTGTATATTAATTCATCCATACAGGTATGCTTTATGTTTTACTTGCTATCAAGTGTCAATACAAAACTCTGACCTATTGACAAATCTAGTCATTACTCCGTCCACCTTATTGTGACCTTTCAGCCAATCAGATTACAGCTTTACTAGACTGAGATAGTTCTTCTTCCAGTTCACTCACACACACACACACACACACACACACACACACAGACACAGGCATGTGGTTGAAGAGAAGGCAGTGTGGGGACATTCTGTGGCTTGGTTTGACAGAAGTTAGCATCGCTTCGCTATATTCACTTCCTTGTTCACAGCGGCTTTAATGTAGGCTATTCTATCTCCCTGCATTTATATGTCCTATATATTATTTGTAGGAAAGTTGATTGAAAAACAAAAAATTCAGGAGAGAATAACCATATTTAAATTGAGAGGCAAAATGCCCCTACTACTTCAAATGTGAATATTGCTGTGCGTTAAACTACGTTTCTCTCTTTCCTCTTCAGTTTTGCAACTTCACTTTTCTAGCTGCGTAAGCTTCTGGATTCCTGTTGAAGCTACTTTATGATAAATTACTCATTATTTTCCTCAACTGTTAGTCAGATAAATTTGTCTAAATAAATAAATTTCATGTTTTAAAGGGACTTTCATTAGAAATAATGATTTTTATACTGTTCAAACTGTATATTTTCTCCCATAACCCGACCCCTAAACCTACCTATCACACAAAACTTTCAGCGTTTTTACATTTTCAAATCAATCACTTTTTTGATTTATAGCTGTTTTCCTCATGAGGACCAAAAATGTCCCCGCAATGTAGGGAATACCTGAACAACACACACACACACTTACACACACACACTTGTTGGGACATTTTGACCTCACAATGCAATTTAAACCTGTACACACACACAAAAATGTCTTAATTTCAAACTGCAAACTGATTAAAACAAACTTTCACGGATAATGACAGAATGCACTTTAATTGCCCCAGATAAAAATGTTCCCCCATATTTTTTAAAATATATATATAGGCTATATATATAAAAAATGAGTTCCTGAGTCTCATTCAGCAGATAATAAAATCCATCTCATACTATGATAATGCAAAAAAGATTTCATCTGGGAATTGGTGGCAAGGGTGGCGCTCCTCTGTCTCTGATTCCTGAAAAACAAATAGATATAAACTAATTATTCTGACATTAAAATATGCAAAACTTAACATGTCAACTCTAAAAGCAGAAAAACAAAACCAATTGTGGGTGGACATTAGCATCAAACTATATTCACAACAACACACACTTTTAGTGAACTCTCATTGCAATTCTGCACAAAACCCTGCAGTGCTGACCTTTGCCCCCGGACTTGCTGGGGTAAGTCTTCGAGAAGGAGACGTACGGCTCTGGTGGAGGTAATTCAGACAGAGCATGGAAGGAGAACCTCATCCCCCACTCATCTAGAGGAAAAGAATACGATAGATTATTTACTGCCAAACAGAGTCAGTCAATAGCAATTTTTAACATTTTCATAACCATACAGTAATGCTGCATCTGCTGTCTATGGACATTAAAGGAAAAGGTCACCCACAATAAAAATTCTGTCATCATTTACTCGCCCTCATGTCGTTTCAACCCTGAATGACTTTCTACCTTCTTCAGAACACAGAAGAAGATATTTCAGTGTCTGTTCCCTTTGACTTCCATTGTATGTTCTTTTGTTGTTGTTCATCCAATGGAAGTCAAAGGGAACCGAAACAGTTTTTTCTAAACATTCTTCAAAATATTTTCTTTAACATTCCACAGAAGACAGAAAGAAAGTCATACGAGTTTGGAACGACATGATGGCGAGTAAATGAGGACAGAATTTTAATTTTTGGGTGAACTATCCCTTTAAATTCCAAATACGGTAACCCTACATTTTTTGTTAAAACTCAACTGTTTTTTTCTGTTAAAATACTTTCTCATATCCAGAAAACCTACTTATTTTCAATTCTGTTTATTTACGGCAATACAGAAATGTGTCTCTTCAGGTTTAAACTCACTACCTTTTCTATTGTTGACCTATACATGATGTTGCTATTTTCTCATAATCAGATATAAGATGTAGGTTCCAGTCTTAAAGGGATAGTTCACCCCAAAAATTGGAGGTGTTTACTGTTTTAGCCAAACCCTAAGAGATTTCTGTCCCTCCATTGACAGGCTACGCAACTACCACTTTCAAGGTTAAGAAAGGTAGTAAAGACATCATTAAAATAATCCATGAGACTCCAGTGGTTGAACCACTTTATTTACAAAATATGCACGTTCACGAGAGCACCACGATGCATGCATACATGTTGACACGAGAGCAGACGTTGTAGAGTTGGAAATTCATATTTTGTAAATTAAGTGGTAAATTGTTTTTTTTTTTGCACAAACAAAACGCTTCATAAAATTGAGGTTAAACCACTGGGGTCACATAGATTACTTTAATGATGTCTTTACTACCTTTCTTGACCTTGAAAGTGGTAGTTGCGTAGCCTGTCAAAGGAGGGACAGAAAGCTCCCAGATTTCATTCAAAAGATCTTCATTTGTGTTCTTCAAGATGAATAAATGTCTTACGAGTTTGGGACGACGGTAAGGTAAGTAATTAATGACATGATTTTTGGGGTGATCTATCCCTGATAATGTTAATTTTCAGGTGAACTGTCCCTTTAAGAGTGCAGAGGTCGTACCTGTGGCAGGTGGTGGAGGGCACTGGTAGCCGTTCATGGTTTCGGGGGGCGGTGGAGGAAAGCTGGGCACTCTGGGAGGGTCTGGGGGAAGCGCGGGTCTGCCTGATCCACCGGGACGATTAGGGGGAGGTACGGGCTGAGGCATCCCACCTCTGTTTCCTCCTCCTGTGGGTGGAGGTGGAAGAGGACCTGGAGGGGAGGTCCAGTCGCATGATGAGAAATCCACAAAATATAAAACAATGTATTGTTTCTAAATATCTGAATACATGAATCGTGTGTATGCAGGCGTCTCCAAATTCACATTTCATTTATTTGAAAAATGGGGAAGATTTAAAAGCATATTAAGCCACGTTTCCACTGCAGGAACTTTCCCCAGGACACTAGGGACATTTGGGCTGGTACTTGGTGTGTTTCCACCGCAGGAACCAAGGTCTAAATGAAGTTCCGGGTAAATATTTCTCCATCCGAAAGTCCCTGCTTGCGAGCTAGTACTTCTTCCTTTTCAGAGTTCAGAAGCTTTCAGGGGTGGGATTTTGGCGCTGAACATTTTGATTGTTTGACTCCACGCAGCATTTTATTTTAACCACCATCTGTTGGCATAGAACAAACAATACTCGACAAGGACACAGGGCACACATGAGGGCTTAAATACATACAGGACTAACGACGAGACAACCAATCAACCAATGACAACATGACAACAAACCAGAGAACAAATGGCAGGATCACATGACTAGAACAGGGGATCACATGACAGACAAGAACCAGGAACAAGAAACAAAACCCAAAACGTGGCATAGCCTGCCTCTATGGGCAGCTCCCAACGTCCATCAAAACCAAAAACAATACTTCAGGAGGGTGGTGGAGCGGAGGCGGTCTTGGGGGAGGGATGGAGGGACAAGTCCGTACAGGGGAATGGGACCAGGACATGGCAATGGTAGGCCTGGGCTGAGGAGCATGGGCAGACCTGGGCCGAGGAGCGTAGACGGACCTGGAGCGTGGGTGGCGCCGGCTGGGCAGGCAGCCAGGGCAGAGCAGGCAGTTCAGGGGGCCAGGGCGGACCAGACAGTGCAGGGGGCCAAGGCAGACCTTGCGGTTCAGGAGACCAGGGCAGATCCGACGGTTCAGGAGTAGATGCAACCATCTTGTCCGAAGTCACAGGCGTAGAGTCGGCCATCTTGTCTGAAGACACAGGCGTAGACACAGGTGTAGAGGAGACCCTTTTGTCCGGAGACACAGGCATGGTGGCGGGCGGCCATGACAGGACGAGACTTTGGCAGGGCGGCCATGACAGGACGAGAGGCCCTCTCGGGCGGAGACGAACTCTCAGGCGTGGCGGCGGCCATCTTGGCCGGAGACGGACTCTCAGGCATGGTGGCGAGCGAGAGCTTGTGCGCTGCCTGGAGCTGATGTGCTGCCCACACACATAAAAAAGCTGTGGTGGCTATCATGAGCGCTATATCATCCGGAAATGTCTCAGGTGCAGCGACCATCTTGTCAGAAGACACAAGCGTGACGTCACGTGAATAGTCTCTGGCGCGGCAGATGTGACGTGAACAGTCTCTGAAGAAGCTCAAGCTTGGCAGGACTGACATGAAGTAACTCAGGTTCGGCAGGACTGACGTGAAGAAGCTCAGGTTCGGCAGGACTGATGTGAAGAAGCTCAGGTTCGGCAGGACTGATGTGAAGAAGCTCAGGTTCGGCAGGACTGATGTGAAGAAGCTCAGGTTCGGCAGGACTGACATGAAGAAGCTCATGTTTGGCAGGACTGACGTGAAGAAGCTCAGGTTCGGCAGGACTGACATGAAGAAGCTCAGGTTCGGCAGGACTGACATGAAGAAGCTCATGTTTGGCAGGACTGACGTGAAGAAGCTCAGGTTCGGCAGGACTGACGTGAAGAAGCTCAGGTTCGGCAGGACTGATGTGAAGAAGCTCAGGTTCGGCAGACTGATGTGAAGTAGCTCAGGTTCGGCAGGACTGACATGAAGAAGCTCAGGTTCGGCAGGACTGACGTGAAGAAGCTCAGGTTCGGCAGGACTGATGTGAAGAAGCTCATGTTTTGCAGGACTGACGTGAAGAAGCTCAGGTTCGGCAGGACTGATGTGAAGAAGCTCAGGTTCGGCAGACTGACATGAAGAAGCTCAGGTTCGGCAGGACTGATGTGAAGAAGCTCAGGTTCGGCAGGACTGACGTGAAGAAGCGCATGCTCGGCAGGACTGACGTGAAGTAACTCAGGTTCGGCAGGACTGACGTGAAGAAGCTCAGGATCGTGGGACCCCTCATCCACAAAGCCCACAGTAAAGGACGAGCCGCTTATCCGAAATGCGGGGTCAATATATTGCATTAAAGTCCATTGAGGGGTGTTGTCAGGCGTGAGGTAGTCAGAAAATGTCCTTAAGCCCATAGCGAAACATGTCTTTCAAGACCTCATCATTGAACTCCACCCCACAAAACTCCTCTACATAATCTTCGACCGGACGGTCACCTTGGCTGAGACGGAAAAGACGAATTGCTGGGTCCATGTTTGGTCGAGTATTCTGTGACATATCCACTGGAGGCAAGTTGAGGTGAGAACCCAAACGCAATTTATTTAAAAAATAGTCCCTGACATTTTAATAGTTTATTAATAAACTAGTGTTTTCTGTGTCAGGTTTGTGACACACCTGTGCGGTTGTCAAGTTTACCGGCACAGCCCTACTAAAAGTAATTTAAAGATGTGGTAGCATTGGATCTGGAATAGTCCCTGACCGTGAACAGCAACAGAAGTTACACTAATTCACCTTTAGATGGTGGCAAAGACTGTCTTTATGAGTGAGTCAGTCAGTAGAGAAGACTTTTATATTAAAATGACTAGAGTGTCAGGGCACAGGAGAAACCCCAAATGTTAAAAGGACAAGATATAGCAGCGGACATTCAAACAGATTTTTTATTACGAATATAGGACTGACCTGAAGGAAAATGCCATATCTACTGTAAATGCAGATACACTCGTTTACTTGATCTCTCACAATACTACTCTATACGCTTCAATGAAAAATATCAATAAGAACATATGACTAAGTTGCTAAGAGTGGTTGCTAGGGGTGTTGTGTAGAGATACATAGAACCGTTTGGTGAAGCGGTCATAGCTGTGTTTTATTCACGATAAAACATGGCTATGACCACTTCACCAAACGGTTCTATGTATCTCTACACAACACCATTGATCAATCAGAATCAAGGACTGGAACTAACCGTTTTATAAATATAAAATACATTTGACCTGAAATTTGACTCAATATTGTGACAGTGAAATAACAGAAATGACCTTCCACATACCTGCCCGTATGGATGGGCTCCGTCCCGATGGAGGCGGCCGCTCACTGGGCGGTGGAGGCAGTGGGCTGGAGCGTCCAGGTGGAGGAGGAAGGCTGTTTCTCGGTAGACTACCTCTACTGTTGGGCTCGTCCCTCGGGGATGGTGGGATGGGTGGTGCCCCCCCTCTTCCTGGAGGTAAGGATGGAGGCGCATTACCCATAGGCCTCTGAGAACTCATTGGTTTACTCTCAGTTGATGGTGGTGGTGGTGGTAGTGGGCCATCTCGAGAAAATGACGCTTTTCTTCCTCCAGTGGGTGGTGGAGGGGGAGGGAGGTCATCTAAGGGCCTACTAGGAATCGTGGGTAATGGCGGCCGGGCAGATGCAGGCATTGGTGGTGGAGGGAAAGAAGACTGGGACTCCCTCGGGGCGGGAGGAAGGCTTGGACGTCTGCTCGGCTGGCTTGGGGGTTGTACAGAAGGTGAGGAACCTGACGGTCGGCTTCCAGGTAGAGGTGGTGGGCCGCTGGGAGAGCCGTGCTGGGATGAGCGTCCCATTGGTGGTCCAGGTGGGGGTCCGGCCCTCCCTGGGGAAGGTCGTCCGGGGACTGGGAATGGGGGTCTGCTTCCTGCTGGGCTGCTGGGCGCTGGGAATCTCCCAGCTGTGGGAGGCATTGGTCCTCTTACTGTTTTAACGGCACCAAAAAACAAAGAATATGAAGACAAGTTTTAAGTACAGCACATTTTGATTTCAGTTTTTGTCAATGGAAAAAATAAATAGGACTTAATTAGAAATATTATTATATTACACAAGTATAGTATAGTGTAGTATAGTATTGTATAGTATAGTATAGTGTAGTATAGTATAGTATAGTATAGTATAGTATAGTGTAGTATAGTGTAGTATAGTATTGTATAGTATAGTATAGTGTAGTATAGTGTAGTGTAGTATAGTGTAGTGTAGTATAGTATTGTATAGTATAGTGTAGTGTAGTATAGTGTAGTGTAGTATAGTATTGTATAGTATAGTATAGTATAGTGTAGTGTAGTGTAGTGTAGTGTAGTATTGTATAGTATAGTATAGTGTAGTGTAGTATAGTATTGTATAGTATAGTGTAGTGTAGTATAGTGTAGTGTAGTATAGTATAGTATTGTATAGTGTAGTGTAGTGTAGTATAGTGTAGTGTAGTATAGTATAGTATAGTATAGTATAGTATAGTATAGTATAGTATAAACATTTTTATTTCAGTTTATGTCAATGGAAAAAAAAATGTATTACTAAATTAGATTTATTACTATTTTATAAACAAAGAATAGTATTGTATAGTATAGTATTTTATTATACACATTTTGATTTCAGTTTATGTGAATGGAAAAAATAAAATGACTAAATTACGATTATATTATACACATATAGTATAGTATAAACATTTTAATTTTAGTTTGTCAATGGAAAAAATATAGGACTAAATTAGGATAATTATTATATTATACAGATATAGTATAGTATAGTATAGTATAGTATAGTATAGTATAGTGTAGTGTAGTATAGTGTAGTGTAGTATAGTATTGTATAGTATAGTATAGTATAGTGTAGTGTAGTGTAGTGTAGTATTGTATAGTATAGTATAGTGTAGTATAGTGTAGTGTAGTATAGTATTGTATAGTATAGTATAGTATAGTGTAGTGTAGTGTAGTGTAGTGTAGTATAGTATTGTATAGTATAGTGTAGTGTAGTATAGTGTAGTGTAGTGTAGTGTAGTATTGTATAGTATAGTGTAGTGTAGTATAGTGTAGTGTAGTGTAGTGTAGTATTGTATAGTATAGTATAGTATAGTATAGTATAGTATAGTATAGTATAGTATAGTATAGTATAGTATAGTATAGTATAGTATAAACATTTTTATTTCAGTTTATGTCAATGGAAAAAAAAATGTATTACTAAATTAGATTTATTACTATTTTATAAACAAAGAATAGTATTGTATAGTATAGTATTTTATTATACACATTTTGATTTCAGTTTATGTGAATGGAAAAAATAAAATGACTAAATTACGATTATATTATACACATATAGTATAGTATAAACATTTTAATTTTAGTTTGTCAATGGAAAAAATATAGGACTAAATTAGGATAATTATTATATTATACAGATATAGTATAGTATAGTATAGTATAGTATAGTATAGTATAGTATAGTATAAACATTTTGATTTCATTTTGTCACAATGCAAAAAATTATAGGATAAAATAATAAATATGATATTATTATTATTAAATAATTATAATTGTATTATTATTAATAATATTTTTATTAAATTAAAAATGTGATTATTATTATGTAATATTTATATTAATTTATTTTTAGATTTTTACCCCTTTAATTTAAGGCTTGAATAGTTTTAAATAATAATACAAATTATTTATTTTAGATGATTACCGTTGTTGTTTCCTGGTGATCTCAGTCTTGGCATTCCACCCTGAAACAGCCCACCCAGTCCTCCTCCTCCCCCTCCTCCTCCTCCTCCCCCTCCTCCCCCTCCTCCTCCTCCTCCCCCTCCTCCTCCTCCTCCTCCTTTGGGCTCTGTGTAAATAAAAAATATCAATTAATACTTATAATACTTGTAATACTTACAGATAAATGTATTTTTTTTATTTACTTATAAAAAAATAATATATATATATATACATTTATTAGTTAGAATGTCTTTGGCTCTACACTCTTACAGTCACCATGAAATCAAAATTCTAAATTTTTTATGAATATGAAAATTCATATTTGTTATGAAATATAGCAGTATTTGTTATAAAAGATGTTTCCGTGCACATCATTGCTGTCACCATTCTGTTCAGTTTAGTTTTAATTTTTCACGTGTCTTCTTCGTTCAGATTCCCGCCACTCGTTTGATTCATTGGTCACCGTTATCATTATTAGCTCATATGTGTCAGCAGTGTGTGATTAATTATCCTCGTTTTTGTTCCTTCTTAAAGGGATAGTTCACTTTGAAATAAAATGTTGGTATGTTTTAGCTTACCTGAAGTGCATCCAAGATGTAGGTGTCTTTGTCTCCGCAGTAGTTTCAATTTTGATATTTTTAGGTCAAACCGTTCTTGTCTGTCAGTCATAATGCAGGTATATAGGCACTGTCTCCAAAAGCATGCAGAGAAAAGTCCAAATAAAAAAATTCCCCATCGTAAGTGCACAGTGATGGCCTAAGACACGAAACAAGCGGTTTGTGTGATAAAACGAACAGTATTTATATCGTTTTTATCTCTTTTACACAACCACGTCCAAGTGATCTGTTTACACCGGATTTCTTCCCCGGAAACTAAACTAACTGCCTTCGATTGGACGTTGCATTTTTAAACTCAGCAGAAACGCGTGTGATTGGCTGTACGGCTCAACGTATGCCTTTGATTGACCTGAACAATGAAGCGAGTAGTGTGTCAAGATAGAAGGCTTACAAATTGGGAATAAGTGAAAACTCAACACTCCCGGATGAGTTCGCGCGAGCTTAGGCCATCACTGTGCACTTACGATGGGGACTTTTTTAATTTGGACTTTTCTCTGCATGCTTTTGGAGACAGTGCCTATACACCTGCATTATATGACTGACAGACAAGAACGGTTTGACCTAAAAATATCAAAATTGAAACTACTGCGGAGACAAAGACAGCTACATCTTGGATGCACTTCAGGTAAGATAAAACATACCAAAATTTTATTTCAAAGTGAACTATCCCTTTAAGTTGTTCCTTCACCTGCACTCCTGGTCCAGTATTGTCTATTAAACCTTGTGATACACTATCTTCATCTTCATTGGAAGTTAAGTGTTAGAATTGTATAATGAATAATAGATTCAATCCATTTAATTATTATTAATAATAATGAGCATTATTTTCTAACAATTCAACGGCCCGGAGTCAATTATTCAGCTTATTCTATGGTTACCACAAAACATTGTTCAGATGATGTATTTCAAGATATTTGTTTTTGTGACACAAGTTTTTGTCCTTAAAACGCTCTTGTTTGTAGGCCATTGATAGCAGACCAATGCCATTATTAATGCAGTTTAGAGAGAGAGAGAGAGAGAGAGAGAGAGAGAGAGAGAGAGAGAGAGAGAGAGAGAGAGAGAGAGAGAGAGAGAGAGAGAGAGAGAGAGAGAGAAACTGTAAGTTTATCTACTCCATGAACAGCGGCGTTATTACCTTGCTAGTGAGAAATGTCATGTAGCCTTTAAGTTGCTAAAGTATTTTACTGATAAAATGATTAGAAATGTTCGCTCCGGCAGCTAAACTCCTTCTACCTTTGGTCTGTGGCGATTACGTAATCGGTAGGTGTGCGGGAAGGCTCCGCCTTCTTTCATGTGGAAATCTCTTCTGGTTCATTTGGCCTGTTCAGTAGGTTGCGGTCAGACGTACGTGAGTAATAAGTTGAACCTGCTGGTGAATTGCTTTATAGTAGAAAATTAAGTTGTACTTCTGATTAAACAAGACACTCTTTTAATTTTTAATATGGTAAAGCTGCTTGATTTTAAAGCTGCAGTCCGAAGTTTTTCCTCTTTGTCGCCATCTCTGTTCGAAATCTGCAATTGCAGTTATTCACGGAATAATCAACTTTACATGGGTTGTGCCTCGGCACACAATGTTTTGAGGAGAATGTGCAGCTGTCAGTCGCCGCGCCGGTGTGGATACTGGCATTCGCAATTACAAATTCTACTTTTTGGAAGTATGACCAACATAAGAATTTCTCCGGAAAATGTAATCTGAACAAGTAAGTAGCATCCAAGGGGAAGGGGACCAACTTGTTCTGACCAACTAAGGGGAAAAAAAGCATTGCAGTAAATCGCGCTGATTAAATCAAACGATCGCTTGTCATATCACGTCAAACCGTGCAAATTATACTTTGTTCTCAAATTGTTAAAGGATAACTCCGGTCAATTTTAACATTGAGCTCAATTTTTAGTAAATTTGGAGTGCTGTCAATACAGAGAACAATGACAAAAATTGGTGTTGCCTACACCGTGTTATCCTCTTTTTAAAATTTGCACCCTGTTGACTTGAATGGGGTCTAATTTTAAACCTGCTTTTATTTCTCTTATCATCCTTGATGTGTCATTACAAGTGCCCAGCCATGTTGAGTGATTCCTTCAGAGAGAACACGAGTGAATCTGACTGCCGTAGATGTGAAAGATATGAATAAAAATGATGTTATTTCAGCCAGCGCACATACCTGTATTTACTTCCTGTTTTCGGTCGAAGTCCAAAGTAGTCAATTGTCGAGTTCACGCGCATAGGTTTAGTTACCTATGATCACGCGCGTGAACTCGACAATCGACTACTTTGGACTACTTGCGTGATTACATTACGCTCACGATATTTATACTTGTTTTTCATGGGCTCGGTCGCAGTCTCTTTTATCCCCGTTGCTATGACCAGATGCATTTCTCATGCTTTATTAAAATGCTTACTGTTTTTTGTTGTGTTTTTATTTTGCTACTGAGAGGAAAGCACGCAGCATGTATTTACATATTCATCTAGCCGTCGCGCTCATCAGAGTGGACGGCATCAGATGTTTGCTAACAGTATATCGCTGCTCACGGATATCAATCAGATAGTATAGTATTTTTTTTTTAAAGGCCCCCCGAAATCAAAATGATTATTTTTTAGCATTTATTATGAATATGTTAGCCTTAAGGTGGTGAATAAGCTGGTGCGTTCCAAATCAATGACAAAATTCGCATTTAGGAGATTTAAGCATTCAAAACTTACAGTCTCTCACTTCCGCTAAAATGGATCAGGGATTTTTATGACATCACTGCAGACTTCAGCTTCTTATCAGATCTTCTGTCCAATCAAATGCTCTCTAGAATCTAAAGCTCCGCCCCCTATGCTATAAATACCACCTGGTCAAAGCGATCGGTGTTGACACGTCATGGAGCAATATGGGTTTGGAGATGTGCGTTCGGTTGCTCAAACGCTCAAGATTTATTCCGTTTTCCAACTGTACGTTGGTTAAGAATGAAATGGCTAGATTTTATTCACATCTTTACTATTGAATCCAACGTATCATCAGTGCTCGGATTCGCTTTCATGGTGCTGTCAAGTACGGCTTGCAGTCTGTGAGGTAAACTAAACGCTATTGGCTATTTGAAAAGGGGGAGGAGCCATTCAATATGTCCCGCCTTAGCTTCCTGTTTCAGTGGAAATTACGTCAACGCATCATATAAAGGTGTATGTTCCAAGGCACTTCAGTGGGCCTTTAAATTAATGTGCCCTCTGTAGTGCCTGAGACAGATCAGACACATAATGGGCCCTATCTTGCACCCAGCGCAATTGACTTTGTACACCGACGCATGTATCATTCCTATTCTGCACCCGCGCACAGCGGACTTTTCCCTCCACAGACGCACGTCAGTAAATTAAGGAATGAACTTGCGCTCGCGGGGGCGGTTCAGCGCAAAGAGGAGCGTGTTCCGGCGCAAAAGTTCCCTGGCGCTATTTTCCAGTTTTAGAAAGCAATTCCGCCACTGAGCAGGAAAAACCCAGTCTAAAGACAGTGGCGCGTTGCGCGTTAGTCATATGCTATTTTAAGGGCGCATGCTTGGCTATTATGTAGCGTGACAACGCGCATAAACTTTGATTCTCTAATCTAAACAGACGCAGCAGTTTTCATTTTTGCAAATCATACATTATTACAAGGAAACATATTAACACACGAGGGAAATCATTGTTGCGTCCATTAAGATGTGAAAAAAAAGGCATAAATCTAGCTTACATTTACCCAAATTATTATATGTCTGTGTTTAACCGAAGCTAATTTGGGTGGGTTTCTCCCATCATTCCCAATGTCACTTCTCTGTGTTTTACGGCCCTGACGAGAACGTCGGTCTCCTCGGCTGTGAACTGCTCCTGGCGTGCGCTGGCAAACCCGCCGTTATAATAGCGATCCGCCATGGAACAAGCGCACCGGCTCTTAACCTGTTAGCCTTCAGCGCCACTTTTGAAAAATCCCCAGAAATAGCATACCCAACCTAAAAAAGATTCAATTAATTGACCCTTTGTCCTAAAAGCTCAAGTATGGTCTCATTTGAAAGCTGACACCTGGCACTTTATTGGAAATGTAGAATGAATTATTGTCATAATGAAAAAAAAAATATGAATAGCTTCAAAGTTGTGTAAGTTATTAGAAATTTATTTTTATGAAACATCTTCATGAAAATTAAATTGAAGTTGGCCCGTCAGCACTCTAGAAATGCACTCCAGCTAAAGACACATGTCTGACCATGTTATATTTAAAATTTGAAGGTGATAAGTCTAAAACTCTGTATTTTGTTAAATGTTTTTCAAGATCATCTCCAATGACTTTATTTTGAATTGACTCTAAAATGCAAACTTGTGTTTATTGTCATCTATTAGCATCTATTCAGTCTATTGTCTCTATTGTTTTGTGGTGCAAACGAGCCCCATTCAGTGTCACTCTCTCCTGCACACATTTACAGCTTTCCAGCCGGCTTATGGCCATAAATATTATTTTCCTTTGTCTCCATTATAATCGCTAACGACTGGCTAATCACGGTGTTTCACCCCCTAATTTCTTTCATAATCTTCACTTCACATTTGAAACTGTATCAAATGCCTTTCTTAAATAAAGAAATATTTCAGTAAGCATTCCGATTTAGAAAAAAAATCATAAAAAATAACAGCTAGATGGCAGGTGCAACTAGAGAGCTAGCTAGCATGTTAGCTTAGCACACCATCAATACACGACAATTTATGAGATTAAAACCCTGTTTGAGCTCCAAACTTACTTTATAGTGCAAGTCGAGTGTTTTAAATAATCTTCTATGAGCTTATTTGGCTTCAGAAAAGAAAATCAGACAGAAAATATATGATTTGATATTATTCTGCACTATTGTAAAGTCTATACCGATTAGCATTAGATTATACATATAATCTATTATTATAAAAATACCTGACATGGCTCGAAGAACACAGGTAAATCAAATATCATTGCAATCATGTTTATTGTCTTCAAAACATCTTTATCTGCATGTTATAGCGATCTCTGAAAGCTAACGTTAGCTGTGTTTATGCTATACTGTCTATGTGTTTATGTCAGTGACGTCCTGGAAGGTCACAGGTTATTTCTTCTTCGTGAGCTTTCATATTTGGAAAAAACTGTGCATAGAGCGCCCTCATTCTGCTGTATGGATTGAAAACACAGTACATCAGAGTATCCAGCGCTCTTTATGTATACATCGACGCATTTGGATATAAATTCAATAAATATTATTCCTGTCTATAGAAATATGATGTAAACCTATGATAATATATCAATATTTCTCCAAATCTGCACATTTTTGAGCCAAAAGCCCTGAGGAACGTTGTTTTGTCACGCGTTCTCAAGACAACAGCACCGGAGTTTTTTTCTGAATGGAGCAGCTGACGCTCATAATTCATATTAAAGGTATCGACTCATTTTTTCATTACATAAATCCTGACACAAATTAAGACATAACTGTCACTATAAGTTTCTCAGAATACAATAGTGGTCAAATACTGAAACGTGAGACTTATATATTTTTAATGATGTATAGTTTGTCAAGGTAATAACATTAAATCTGATAGTAACTTTGAACTATTTAAAAAAAAAAACGCTTCAGAGCGTCCTCGCTCTGGTGAAGGTTAACAGGTTAAAGGGAATGTGAGAGGACGCTCTGATTGGTTTATTTCACGTTACGCCCAAACCACACCTATGAATAATGAAGCTACTTCAGACCAAAACATTTTAGATTTGCGTCGGGCGCAAGAGTCGTTTATCCCACCGGTATAATAGCAACAGCGCCCGAGATCCGCCCACAAAGTTACTTGCGTTTTGCGTTTGATACGTGCGTTTTAAATCTTTAAAATAGGGCCCAGAAAGTGTTGGATCAGTATTATTGTCTATGGTCAAGATAGTAATATCTAGCTAGTCCAATGACTTTATCAATAAACATTCTGTCACGATACAGTGGTAGGAGCGAGGACTCAAATGCAGGTCAGGGTTTAATTTCTTTATTAAATAATAAAATAAAACAAACACAACAAACAAAAACTGGACTGGAAGCAGGGAAAACATGAAGGGATGCACAAGTCAATTTGGCAACATACAAAGACATATCATGACCAACAATGGTGATTCAGCACAGGACAGCAAACACAAGGAGAGGAAATAGGGAAGCAGCACGGCAGGTAACAAGGGAGAGCAGGTGGGACAAATGATTAAATCAGAAGCAAACGAGGGAGAGCAGGTGGGAAAAACTAACCAATAAACAAATAACAAGATGGATGGGGCTACACAATAGACAGCCGAGCACATGGCACAGGGAAACATGCAGGAGGCCATGTGCTTGCACCAAACAGATAAAACACACCTAAACAGAAGGGCATATGGTCACGCTCTCAACAAGACAAGACACAAGCAGTGTCAGAGCTCTGTCACCAAACCAAGAATAAACAGACCGAAGTGACAGAACCCTGACACATTCACTGGACGAGTGTTGTTGAGACGTTTAAGCCAAGGCAGGGCAACCTGACAGTCACATGAGACCTAGTCTCAGCCTCAGACGTCACGCCCACGGAGCGTTGGCTAAACGTCTGATGCATATGGTACACTTAACTGGTAACACTTCAGGAATGTTGAAGTCGTCATCTGATTGGTTGAATTTTATCGGATTTCCGGGGGGCGCGAGTGTCGCGTTTATTTTCGATCCGCCGGGAAACAAAGCACAGACGTGTGATTGCGGAAGAAAAACTGTTGTGTTTACATGAGTGACAATGAGCATTTATCAAGATCAGCTAAACGTACAGTAGGATTCTCAAAAGTATGCGAGGTTCACGGCATAGACTCTTTAAGAGATGTCCAGGAGTTTTGTTTGAGGCACTTAGTGGAGACAAAAATAGATATTTTAGCCTGTTTGCCGACGGGATTTGGGAAGAGTATTATTTTCCAAGCCTGGCCGACCCTTTGTCAGCATTTAGAAGGATTCCCAGCAGATCCAATTTTAGTAGTTGTGTGTCCCCTGCTATCTATTATGGAAGATCAAGTGAAGTACCTAACTGTGAAGGGGATATCAGCCGCGTTTGCGGGCAAACATGAAACAACAGACGCTGACATCGCAGCTTGCCGATTCAGTATTGTGTTCGGTTCTCCAGAATTGCTTGTGGGTGTTAAAAAGTGGAGAGATATGCTTCAAACAGATGTTTACCGCGAGCGTCTCATCGGTATGGCTGTTGATGAAGTGCACACCATTGTTCTATGATTTTCTATGCTGACTGACTTGCAGAGGTGGAAAGTCCAGGGGTCAGAAAGTAAAAGTCCTGCCATATGTTTATTCCACCCATGAACTCAGTCAGCTGATTTCACTAATTAGTTCTATCTCCTGGCTGAAAAACTGTGCTAATTAGCAAATCCAGGTGATTGGAACAAAATACTGAGGAGGACTTTTACTTTCTGAACCTGGACTTTCCACCTCTGCTGACTTGTTGCACGCCGGTCTGTTGTTGTGGGGACATTTCCACGCCCCGAAACGTGACGCTGAACGAAACGAACTGTAATTGGTTGTTTGACATGTCGGTCAAACGGCCTTATGGGCGGGCCTTGGCCAAAGAAAGCTGCTATGAATTCCAGACCTTCAGCCGTCAGTCTGAAGGTCAGGCTACACGAGACTACATGAGACCCCCCAATAGCAAACCACAACCATCCAATCAATTCCCCACAGACAAAATCAAGCCGCGCCCTACATTTGTTCTTGTTCGAGAAGCTGTTTCACTCAGATATATACATTAGGGAAGAAAAGACTATCTTAAATTCTGATTAAAATAAAGTATCCAAAAAGGGGTTTTCACAGAAGAACCATTTTTGGTTTCCTAAAGAACCTTTCCATTAACAGTTCTTAAAATAACAGTTTTTCTCAGTTTGAAGAACTTTTTGTGCAATGGAAGGTTCCATGGATTTTACAAGTTCTTCATGGAACCATTGATTTTTAAGAGTGTAATGTATATATATTATAAAACATATTGCAAAAAAACAAGTTTAACTCACTGTCCAGAATTGGGCAGCTCCGATCATTGGTGGTTGTTTTCTTCAGTCGAGCCCCTTTGCCGATATCTGATAGTAAAGCATTTCTCCCATGCTGCTCATTTCTGTTCAGATTCGGCTTCTCTGTGTTCGCCTAGTGACAGTTAATGTAAATTAGAGATGTTACATAAACAACACACATTGCCAACAACTCAAAATAGATATTGAGCCTTGAATACCTACAACTTTGAATAGACGGTGTATGCTGCATAATTACACGTTACATAATGCCGTATTACACGTGGGCATTTGTGATCACATGGTTAAACAGAAACAAGAAAGTACAATCTTTCATCAGTATTTAATTGCTATTACACTATTGACAACATCCGCCTCAATATTTCAACTTATTTATGGGGAAAAAAACTGGCACGAACATTTTTTTCTTGGCCTAAACAGTGTATACAATTTGTTAGCTATTAACTATAATGTTCAACGGTTGAACAATAAATTGATCACTTCAAAACTTTAGGGTTAGGTAATCCTAACCCTAAATTATATAAATCAAACTTACTTTTGGAATTGTAGTCTAATCCAGGAGGAAGAAGGTAGACGAAGTAGATCCAAATATAAACGTGATTTATTAATATAAAGTAAACTCAATGTAATATCAAAGGACACAAACAAAACAGTGTGCCATACACAAACAGTACCGGACAATGAATGGGAACTAAAGAGAGACTTAAAGGGATATAGTTTGCCCAAAAATGTCAATTCTGTCATCATTTACTTACCCTTAGGTTCTTCAAAACCTGTATAAGTTTCTTTCTTCCATTGAACACAAAAGAAGATATTTTTAAAGAAGCCATTGACTTCCATAGTAATCTATAGTGAGAAATTCATACAGGTTTGGAAGTGTGATGACAAAATTTTCATTTTTGGGTGAACTATCCCTTTAAATACACAGTGATGATCAAATAAAAACAAAGAGGTGTGCTCATTAATGAATATCCATGATAACAACTGACTAAGCCGACTAGATAGAACCAAAATAGAACAAAACGTTCATGTGACAGAAACATTGTTTTGTTTTGTTTTTTTCGATAAATAACAACTGGTACTTGGAGCAAGGCTATAGAGTGCTGCAGGGATGATTTTTGTAGGCCAAATGTAGGCCAAAACCTATTAAAAAAATCGTTTTTTTAGCACTTGCGGTTCCATCGTCCTGAAGTTAGTGGGTTTTTTGTTAAATGCCTGAAATAAGTCTGGTGAACACTAGTCTCTCAGCCTCACGGACCGTTGCCTGAAAGTATGATGCACAAGGCACACAAAATGGGAAGTTGAAGTCGTCATCTCTGATTGGTTTAATTCTACAGGGTTTCGGGGAGATGTGTGTGTCACGTTCTGCCTGGAAACAAAGCCGTCGTGATGCCAAACCCCCTCATGGAAAAAAGAAAGCTGTCATGTTTACAACTGTGACAATAGCCGCGTTTCCATTACCCTTCAAATTGAGCAAAAAATGCGAATTGAAAATACGCCCAATGGAAACACGTCAATTTAAAAAACTCCTACTTATCGCAAAAAAAAGTGTTTGTGCTCACATGAGGTGGTTTTTCAGGCAATTTACCGACGTCCGTCGCCATGATATTTGGAATGACTTGTCGCGAGAGGAAAAAATTAAGTTTGAGTCGCATAACATCAGTAAATGGAAACGGCGCCATTTCGCAATATTTTTTTGTCGACATTTAGAAAAAATGGCAAAAGTTTTGCGTAAATCTGTAATGGAAATGCGACAAATGAGTGCTTATCAGGATAGTCATGCGTCTTTCCCGCATCTCACCAGAAGATGGCGCCCGCAGCTGAATCATCCATCCATCCAACTTACGGGTTGGCCAACACAAATACGTCATCACTGCAGCGCCCAATGACCACATATTTAAGATGGGAGGGAACAGTTGAACGGTTTAAGACCTTGAAAAGCCGATTTCTGTTGACCACTGATCTCTAAACGTCCTCATACGACTGGTCCAGCTGTTGTGGTACTTTGAGTAAAATACAGTATCTTCAGCAGTAACTGATGATTTAAAAACATTCAATATTCCGGGACAAATTACACTATTCCTAGAAAATGACCCTTAATGATCAACCTGTACACCCCATATCTTCTATCTGACTCCAATATCTGATCAATTCAACATTTGGTTTATGTGACATCCTGTTTTATTTCACACAAATGAGCTATTAACATAATCATCATAATACTTGTATTTAGTCCAGTATAAATATTTTGATATTATACCCCCAGTTTCACAGACAAGGCTTAAGGCTAAAATGCATGTTTGAGCTGTTTTAACTTTTACTGAAATATCTTAAAATATGTCAGTGCCATTGTTTTGTCTCAATATGCACACCAGTATGAATTTTATTACTAGGGCACATTCATAAAAGCTGTTAACTCTCGTGTTATGTAGCGGGTCAATTTAACCATTTTAGTTTTTGAGTTATCAGATATACCGGTTAACCTGTTTTTTTCTTTTCTTGACATTCTGTGACCTTTTCTCATTCGGGGTCATGAACATGCATGCAAAGTGTCAACATGCCGATGTGTGGGGATTTTAACATTTTTAAACGATTTTAATGTTTGTGGGTCAATTTGACCCTCATAGGCAGATATTCAAAAGCAACAGTTCAGACACAAAATAACAACATTTCTTTATCGTATGTCAGAGCTCTAGTCCAAAAGTAGAAGTGTCTGAGTTTAACAACTTTTTATTTTTGAAAGTTTGTGAAAACAAAACCGTTTATCTTGTTAACTGTCAGTCCCCATTTTTGGAGCATGCACATGAAAATTACTTTTCCAATTAACAAAAAACTTATCCAACTTATAATTGGTATATTTTTAAAGGTGAAATGTCACATATTATTGTAGAAGTAAAAAAATATAATTTTTTTTATAGAAGTTTAAGTTTATGAACATGTAAAATACACAAATATTTTTTTATATATATTTTTTTTTTATATATATACAAACATCTGAACAAGTCCTGTATCAAGTTTGAGTTTGATCTCTCAATAAATGAGCTTTCAGTAAGATGTTTTTAGCACAGTACCAAACTTTTCCACTATGACTCTTCGATTTCCATATATGGTTTGAGTGATCTGAACCATATTGTCATGATTCTGCCTTAGTGTCCTTGATTTTCCCTGGTAGTAAGGCGGGATCATGACAGAATCATGTTTTGTGTACAAGCGCATGGCCAATTGTTTGGGCCATGTGCTTGTGTTGTCTTGTCACCCAACCCCGCCCCCTTGTTCTCCTCGATAGTCATTATTGTTTCATCTGTATCACCTGTCGTCATTATTTCTCCCTATTTAATCCCCTTGTGTTTGCTGTCCTGTGTCGGTTCATTGTTAATCATACTTGTGAGTACCTTGTGGAAAGTCTTGTTATTGTGAGTGTTTATTAGAAGTAGTGTCTGTTTATTGTTAAGTCATAGTTTAGTCTTGTCAGCCTACGATTCCTTGTCCCGTCTGTGTCTTGCCCCCTCGTGGGTTTTGTTTTCCTGTTTTTGTACATAATAAACCGTGTTCTGTGACTACTGTCTGCGATTGGGTTCATTCCCTTCTTCACCCTTCCAACTTCATAACACATATATTTCCATACTTTTCTAAATATTTATGAAGTAGAAATCCTATTCAGAAGTAGTTTTTAATCTTATTTGATTTTAATTACAAATAAATTGTATCACAAATAAAGAATCTATCGCTATTTATATATTGCTCTGGCA
Source organism: Phoxinus phoxinus (assembly GCF_949152265.1). Classification (NCBI taxonomy): domain Eukaryota; kingdom Metazoa; phylum Chordata; class Actinopteri; order Cypriniformes; family Leuciscidae; genus Phoxinus; species Phoxinus phoxinus. The sequence continues at coordinate 6,760,859 of NC_136882.1, read as the reverse complement.
AGAGGCCAAATATGAAAACTAGAGAAAACTTGATATTTTTTAGGATTGCTTAAGATATTATTGCAATAAATGTTTAATGGCAAATGTCCCACATGTGTGGAGGCGGTTCACTCTTAAAAACAGTGGTTAAAAACATTTTTATACATCATAAATTCAGATATTTATTCTTTGTAATGTGTGAAAAATATTGATATTAAAAGTTAATTGTTTGTACCTGATTGTATTTTTTTTTATATATATATATATATATATAGAGTGATTTTTGGGGAATTGTATTGAATCCAATTAGGGTCAATATGACCCGCTCCAACAAGGCCAGAAATCGAACAGTGCACGAGGGTTAATGACCTAATTGAACTAAGGCCTAATCCTGGCTTAATCGAAGCCCTGTCTGTGAAAACAAGCCTTTAAATATTATATTAAGCTACTTATCAAAATATGTAGATCTGAACAATGGTCTCATACCACTGAAAAGGTTGGAGGGGGAGCAGGAGGGGGCGGTGGTGGAGGTCCAGGCATAGTCTCTCTTCTGTCGTGTTTTGTGTCACTTTTAACCTAAAAGACTGTGAAAACAAAAACACATTAGTTACAACTATTCAACAACAACCAAGCTGATAAGTCATTTGAGGAAGTGTCACATCTTCTGAAGACACACACCTCGTCCTCAATGGCTTTTGTTCCAACTTCCGTTAAGTCACCAAGTAACACGTATTCACACACACGCATATTGATACCTCAAACTTACCCGTTTGTAGTTTAAATATCCTTGTGAAAAAGAAGTGTTTTGAAAGTGCACTTGTAGTGTATTACAAAAAGTCTGTTTTTAAAAAGCTGTACTTGCAGATACTATATTAATGAAATGAAAGGGCCATTTAAGTGTGAGAAAAAGTAATGTCTAAAAGTTTCGCTTTAAAGTACATTTCAAATCATCGTTTTAATAATGCTTATATACGCACACTTATTTTGATGTGTTACTAACAAATGCTTGATAATAATTTTAACTGTAGTGTGTTATAAAAAAAACATTTTAAATTGACACTTCATCATTACAAATGTAATTACAAATCTATTTAAACACATGACAAGTTTCAACAGAAATATATTTTAGTTCACTGTAAACGCTTGTCAGTACATTCGACTTTAACCATATTTCAAAGATAATAGAAGTCACAAAATTATTACCATAAACAGTTTAATTTTACATTGTTACATACTAGCAAAACATCGCCATAATATATTTCATGACCTCTAATGCAAACATTAATCATTAAAGACATAATTGATAACAGCAAACAAGTGTCTCTGGATATATTTTATACTTGATCATTCATAAAGCAGTGCATAATGTATTATGAGCATGCACATTGAAAAAGCAAATGCATGACTTATAATTATAAAAATAATATAAATGTAACTATAACTGTCTTATAATGCAGTGTAGGTCCTAATGAGTCTTTTTTTATATATTTATAGAATAGTAATACTTATAGAAAGTTTTATTCCTTTAAAGTACATTATTTTCATATTTAGTGCGCTTTTTAAAAGTACTCATGCTACTTCTTTTCCACAAGGGCAGCCATTTGAAAGTAACAAAACAGCAGGTGTTCACTATCTAAGGGTCACGCATGTGAAAAACAAAAAATAAAAAAAGAGATGTTATGCTACAAAGATCATAACATGATTATCCGTTGCTCCAGTTCGACCCGTATGCATTTTCATGACATATGAGACAGAAGTGTGTTTTGACTGATGTTGTACAGCTGTGACCTGATTACTCGTGTGCATCACTGTGGATATTTCACACACGCAGTGAAATCATGACGCGTCGCTTCTGTCTCTTAAACTCAGAGTGTCTGCAGACAGATGCTGGCACGGCTTCCTTACAACAGCAGAAGTGCTACTGAACAAACACAAGAACCACACAAGAAACCAAAAACACAACCTAGAGTGACCTAACCACCCTGAACAGCCTCTCGATCCACTTCAGCATCTTATAGCAAGAGCACAGCAAACACTGGCGTGACCGTATGCGCAAACACAACTCACATGTCCATCTTCAGGAATGTAACTTGCCTTCTTAATATCTGTGTGATTTGTTTCCAGAGGCAAATACAGTTTCTGCCCTGCTTCAAGCTGTTATACTCAACTGTCAAACGCTTCTCAAGTGAGACCAATGACTTCCTGACACCAGCAGAAATAATCTCACAGATGAGGCACAAAGTATTTTTTAAGAAGGGAAAAATGCTCATTTTACAGTAACAGATCTGATCTTACATCTGCTCTACTCATATCGCAGCGTCTCTTCAGTGGCAAATATATGGCAATATTAATCAGGAGTGAGAGAAAAACGTTCAACCTTTTCATAAAATAAACACTCATATGTTCTTAATAACCGTTTAGCTTTGAATCCTTTCAGCATAACATTCAAAAATGTGGGTTGAACATTCAAAAAAAATTCAGAATTGTGAAATATTATTACTGTTTAAAAATTTTTTTTTATTGTAAAATACTTTAAAATGTAATGTATAACCTGTGAATTTTCAGCATCATTACTCCATCTTCAGTGTCACATGATCCTTCAGAAATCAGTATAATATGATGATCTGATGCTCAAGAAACATTTATGATTTTTATCAATAATTTATCAATTTATCATAAATTATTTATGATAATTTATCAATTTCTTAAAAAAAAAAATTACTTTCAATTTAAATCCCACTGACCCCAAACTTTGAGATATTTTCTACATTGCTCTGTAGAAAAAAATTCTCAAGAAACATTTATGATTTTTATCAATGTTGAAAAGTTGTGCTGCTTATATTTTTGTGAAACCACAATAAAAATAATTCAGGATATTTTAATGAACAAAAAGTTCAAAAGGAACAGCATTTATTTAAATTAGAAAAAAATATATATATGTATACTTTTTATAAATTTAATGCATTTTTGCTGAATAAAAGTGTCAATTTCTTAAAAACAATTTTTTACTTTCAATTTAAATCCCACTGACCCCAAACTTTGAGATATTTTCTACATTGCTCTGTGAGGACAAGTGTGCTACAATATTCAAAATATTTGCTTAATTAGTTGAGACTTTACTTTTATTTTAAATATTTGCATTCAAATTCAAATGTATCCCGTTTTCCAGTGTGTTAGCCGTCAAAGAAGAACAGTTATAACTGACATTACATCATTGAAAATTCAGTTTTAATGCGAAGATAACACAGTTTGTACGGTCTTGTTCACAGAAGCTGTGTGAAACCCCAGAGAGCGAGTTACATTTCCTCCGCTGAGTTTCCTCTGTGGTTGAGCAGCAGCGTGAAGAGAAACACTAACTTTCATCAGAGAGATGCTCATAGCCCTCACCAGGACACTTCATCACTCCCTCACAAGCTTCCCGTCCATCATTCCCACACTTAAAGAAACACTCACCTGCGTCTGAGCATTTGGAGCCAGCAGATCCAAGGTTTTGTTGAATGTTGCGCTGCACTTCCTATCTGCGCGTGCACAGGCCAATCAGAGAGGTCGCAGTGAGAGCTCTTCATGCAACAGAACGAGCTGAGGATCACAGCATGCAAACGAATGTGACCACATGCATTTCCTCACACAGTGTGTGTGTCAGAGTGAGATTAGTTGAGGGCTGTTATGAACTCCAATGGCTGAGAGCATTAACAGAAACAGGAACTATAAATGACTAATTTGGAGAAAGAAGATCTGACACTGTCTCTGCTGCTGCGACATGAGCTTGTGTACTTCAGACCGGCCCTCAGGCAACATCAGTGCTTTTCTCAGAGCTGACTTCACTTTTCTCTTCTGAGTTATTTTTGCTCAGTGACTTTTAGTCAGCTGGTGTCAAGTTTTTTCTATTTTTGCTACATCTTTATGATATTACGGTGAGCAGTTCTCAAGTTCACACAGGTGTCCTAGCGCAATATAACCACAGGTGTAGAGAATCACATTCATATACACTAGTACTGTTCAAAGGTTTGGGGAATTGGTGATTTGTGTGTGTGTGTGTGTGTGTGTGTGTGTGTGTGTGTGTGTGTGTGTGTGTGTGTGTGTGTGTGCGCACTGTAAAAAATGCTGGGTTGTTTCAACCCAATTTTGGGTACAATATGGACAAACCCAAACTTTGGGTTAAAAATGTAATGTAAAAATTTAACCCAAAGGCTGGGTTTGTCCATATTTTACCCAAAATTGGGTTGAAACAACCCAGCATTTTTAGTGTGTGTGTGTGTGTGTGTGTGTGTGTGTGTGTGTGTGTGTGTGTGTGTGTGTGTGTGTGTGTGTGTGTGTGTGTGTGTGTGTGTGTGTGTGTGTGTGTGTGTGTGTGTGTGTGTGTGTGTGTGTGTTTTGCCTCTTATATGCTACTCATTAATACATTTTAACATGTAATTTATTCACTCTAAAAAATGCTGGGTTGTTTCAACCCAATTTTGGCTAAAATATGGACAAACCCAGCCGTTAGGTTACATTTTTACATTACATTTTTAACCCAACATTTGGGTTTGTCCATATTTTACCCAAAATTGGGTTGAAACAACCCAGCATTTTTTAGAGTGTTCCTGTGATCAAAGCTGGATGTTCAGCATCATTACTCGTCTTCAGTGTCACATGATCCTTCAGAAATCATTCTAATATGATGATTTGATGTCAATAAACATTTCTGATTATTATCACATTTATTTAACATAGAAACTTACTATAACTTTGATCCATTTTATGCTTCTTTGCTGAATATAAGTATTAATTTAATTTCTTTTTCAAATCCGTTCTGAACCCAAGCATTTGAACAGTAGCCTAGTGTTGTGTATATGGCAAGCCGTTTTAGCTTTTATTCATTTCCAGGATATGAATTCTTGATATCAACAATTACATTTTTGATATCAACAATTACATTTTTTGATATCAAAAATGTAATTGTTGATATCAACAATTTAATTATTGATATCAACAATTGAATTCTTGATATCAAAATTGCAATTGTTGATATCAAAAATGTAATTGTTCATATCAACAATTGAATTGTTGATATCTGTAATTGTATTTTCACTAGTGAAATGTCACCATAGGCTGCCATTCAAAATCAATTGTTGATATCAAGAATTGATTTCTTACTAGTAAAAATGTAATTGTTGATATCAATAATTACATTGTTACTAGTAAAAATGCCATTACTGATATCAATAATTCAATTGTCACTAGTTGAAATGTCTATTCTTGATATCAACAATTGAATTGCTACTAGTAACATTTTTCATTTTTGATATCTGAAAATGTATTTCTGATATCAATATTATTTCAGATATCTAAAATGGCTTTCTTACCAGTAACAATCACATTCATGATATCAGAAATTAACATTGTCACTAGTGAAAATGGAATTATTGATATCAAAAATTAACATTGTTACTAGTAGCAATTCAATTGTTGATATCAAGAATAGACATCTCAACTAGTGACAACTGAATTCTTGATATCAAGAATAAAGGTTTTTACTAGTAAGAATTGTATTTCTGATATGTGAAATTGGAATTTCAACTAGTAAGAAATCAATTCTTGATATCAACAATTGATTTTGAATGGCAGCCTATGGTGACATTTCACTAGTGAAAATACAATTACAGATATCAAGAATTAAATTCTTGATATCAAAAATGTAATTCTTGATATCTAGAATTAACATTTTAACTAGTAAAAATGTAATTGTTGATATCAAGAATTAGCATTGTTACTAGTGGAAATGTAATTCCTGATATCAAAAATTGCCATTGTTACTAGTATAAATCTAATTCCTGATATCAATAACTATCATTTTAACTAGTGAAAATGTAATTGTTGATATCAAGAATTCATATCCTGGAAATGAATAAAAGCTAAAACGGCTTGCCATATTGTGTAGGCACATAGCCTATATATTGATAATTAAAGACGGGGTGGTATGTGTCGTGGCCGTACACTTCGGGTGTGCATTACTTTTCACGGTTACCACACCTCGAAACATTGTTCATATGATATATATTTCAAGACATTTGTTAGTTTTTTGTCCTTAAAACACTTGTGTGTAGAACTAATTTCTTCGTTGCTAATTCCAAAATTTATTTTTTAGGGAGACTGCCATTCATAGCAGACTAATAGGCCTACAGTTATTATAGATACTCTCTCTAATGAGAGAGAGAGAGAGAGAGAGAGAGAGAGAGAGAGAGAGAGAGAGAGAGAGAGAGAGAGAGAGAGAGAGAGAGAGATTACGCGTGAGCGAATTAGCCTACCTCAGTCTGTGTCTCTCAACAGTGTTCGGCAACAGCATCTCTAATAGTGAAATTATTACCTCATAGTGAGTGAGAAGATATAGGCCTACTGATAACATCGTCAGAGCAGTGCTGACAACACTTCTGTGCGAGAGCGGAAGAGAGTAGGCCTATGATACGCATTTTCCATTACATAATAGCCTAAAACCTATTTTTTGGGGGGGCAAAAAACATAGAAATCCTATTGATCCCTATATTTACTGGTTATTTTGCTGCTGTCGACCTTTGAAATAACTGAATCATTTGGCGAAGTGATATGGAACTGTGATGCGGCCAAGACCTGGAACTACTTTACCCGTTGCGTTCTCCTGAAAACCCCTGCGCACATTAGAACGCTCGTCAACCAATCAGAATCAAGCATTCAACAGCCCCGTAGTAGGCCTTTTCATTTCCTAGGAGACAGGCAGGTGATGTTTAATTTTATGACACATTATACAATAGGCCTAGTAATGCAATATTGTCCTTTGTATGATGTATATGGTATAGGCTATTGTATAATATTTAACCATTATACAAATACAGTGTAGCCTATAGCTGCCAGTCATCCAAATGTAGGCTGTTTCTTTTTAAACACAAACACACGTGTTTAAACTTGTTACATACTGAAATTCTCTTAAAAGAACAGTCAAATCCATTTACAGTATACGTGCATTTAGGCTATACTTACATTAGAAAAAAAAATATTGTTAGGTAAACAAGTGCAAGTGCAAAAATGAAGAATGAGTGCATTGTAAGATACATATGGAAGCTTGTTTCCCCCACAGAATAAATCAGTTTTCTTTTGAAATGTTTTATTCTGTGGCGGGAAAAAAAACTATTGCGAGTTATAAAGTCCAATTCTAAGGAAAAAAATAATGACTTTTTTTCCCCTCAGAATTGTGAATTTAGCCTATATCAAAATTCTGACTTTATAACACAATTGCGACTTTATATCATGCAATTCTGACTTTATAACACAATTGCGACTTTATATCATGCAATTCTGACTTTATAACACAATTGCGACTTTATATCATGCAATTCTGACTTTATATCATGCAATTCTGACTTCATAACACAATTGTGACTTTATATCATGCAATTGTGACTTTATATCATGCAATTGTGACTTTATATCATGCAATTCTGACTTTATATCATGCAATTGTGACTATATCATTCAATTCTGACTTTATAACACAATTGTGACTTTATATCATGCAATTCTGACTATCATGCAATTGTGACTTTATATCATTCAATTCTGACTTTATAACACAACTGTGACTTTATATCATGCAATTCTGAGAAATGCGAGATGTAAACTCGCAATTGTGAGGGGGAAAAGTCAGAATTGTGAAATATTTTTTTTTTTAGTTGTAGGCTATAATTCAACAAGCTTCCATACTAGAAAAGAAGAATGGACAGGAATGTTTACAGTCATGGTCATTATGTTTACCTGACAGTGTTACTCTTACACTTACAATCCTGGAGTATTTTTTAGGTTAAGCACTCATGGCTCAATATTATTCGTGTTGTTTACAGCAGCAACCTTCTGATCATATCCATACGCCATGCACAAAAATGTTCAGTGTTCAGACTGCAGGCGGCAGCAGTGAGTGAGATATTACCACTGGCTCGACTGGGTTGAGTATTGTTGGCAACAAAAGCATGTTACTAAAAATTGCTTAATTTACTGTGTGCAGTATGCAAATCTTCTCTGCATGTTACACCCACACTGCAATGCTCTCGGCTTTTCCTTCAAACTTGATTTTAATACTTTTTCTTGACTTGTGAAATTGGATTAAAATGCAAAATGACTAACAACACACCAGTCTTGTTATTAATATTAAACTGAATACTATTTTGCGTACTCTGTTAACTTAAAAAGCATTAGTAAAAAAGCAAAAGCACTGCATAGTGTGCAGCACACAACCTTTTCAATAAGAATAAAATGAGGAAGTGTATTGAAGAGACCGGATGAAAAGGAGAATGGAGCCAAACTGAGGAGGATGTAAACAAACACACACACACACACACACACACACACACACACACACACACACACAGACTGCTTAACACACTGCAACCCCTGCCAGCCAACCAGCCTCGCATGCACAGGACCCGTCGTCAGGGAGAAAAGCCCTGAGTGTGTGTGTGTGTGTGCATACTGATGATGGAAAGACCTCAGTTATCCTGCTGGAGTCTTCCAGTCCCACACACACACACACACACACCGAACAGAGCTGAGCGATGATCAGCAGTGCCTGTTTATGAGCCGTCGCTCAAGCTTGTTTGGCATATAATCTCTGATGTATTTACTGAACAAAATCAAGTCAGCAGACACTCCTGCACTGAAAATAATAACTTCAGGATTTATTTGATAAAATTCCTTACAACAATTTGCAATAACACATTTTTGCACATTTTATGACGGTAAGATTCAATAGATCGCTTTTGAGAAAGTGTCATTTTGAGTAGAAAATGAATTCCAGACGTGACAAATTTGCAAGTTACTAAACCCTACAGCAAAAGCAATGATAAAACAGTGTAAACTCAGCTGGAAAACAGCACAAAAATCAACCTTTTAATTATTCATGCCCCAGTGCATGATGGGAACACCAGTTTCAGAAGAGTTGAATATGTTTTACTGTAATCGGTGATATGTATGCTTTAATTTCAACACGCTTTAATTGAGAACTAATATAAAATGTACTTCTTTTTTTGTTATTCTTGTCTGAACTAACTTGTAGAAATGACATTTGTTTTTGTCTTTTTCAACATGTTTTCAGAATTTCATCCAGGATCTTTGCAGATTCTTAGAAGATCCTTTTTTGATCCTTCTGGAATCAGTTCCCGTTTGAAATTCTCCTAGAAATCCTCTACGCGTCACTTCGAAGGTTTTGACCACATACTGAGATCAAGCGTGGCTTAGAGAACAGATGCTGCATGTAGACATGATGACAGGACCAGAAATGTAGGATTTTAGACTCTTTTAGATTCTGTCTGGTAAGTTCTGCCATTATATGGTCAAATATTTTTGGTAGTCTAACACAAATCTTCAAAAAGTCACTCTGATACACTTAAAATATCAGTTACACCTAATGTCGGATTAAGATTTGTTTTCACATGCAGAAGAAATTATCAGAAGAATTAGAAAAGTGTTTGATTAGTGCTCACAGATCACAACTTACATTTACACACACATCACAGGCCTTTTTGGCATAATTTAAATAAAAGCACATAGATAGATAGATAGATGGATAGATGGATCGATGGATGGATCGATGGATCGATGAATGGATCGATGGAGTAGACAGACAGATAGATAGATAGATAGATAGATAGATAGATAGATAGATAGATAGATAGATAGATAGATAGATAGATAGATAGATAGATAGATAGATAGATAGATAGATAGATAGATGGATGGATGGATGGATGGATGGATGGATGGATGGAGTAGACAGACAGATAGATAGATAGATAGATGATAGATAGATAGATAGATAGATAGATAGATAGATAGATAGATAGATAGATAGATAGATAGATAGATAGATAGATAGATAGATAGATAGATAGATAGATCGATAGATCGATCGATCGATCGATCGATCAACGGTATGCCATTGAATCATTCACTCAACTGAAGTGTTCAAAACTGCTGATCCATTTAGGAATGAAACAAAATGATTATGTTTCTAAGTCAATAAATGATTCACTGACTGCTGTCAGTTGAACACACTGTTTAACTGACAGCAGTTAGTGTGAATGTCAGACCTGCATCTTCCCTGCTGATAACCGGAACAACACTCTTGCTCATGATGTGATATAATGAAGGTTTTGGTTGGTTGGTTGGTGTTGGTTGGTTGGTTGGTTGGTGTTGGTTGGTTGGTTTTGGTTGGTTGGTTGGTTGGTTGGTTGGTTGGTGTTGGTTGGTTTTGGTGATATAATGTTTTGGTTGGTTGGATGGTTGGTTTTGGTTGGTTGGTTGGTTGGATGATGTGATATAATGAAGGTTTTGGTTGGTTGGTTGGTGTTGGTTGGTTGGTTTTGGTTGCTGTTTTGATTGGTTGGTTTTGGTTGGTTGGTTGGTTGGTTGGTGTTTTGGTTGGTTGGTTGGTTGGTTGGTTGGTTTTGGTTGGTTGGTTGGTTGGTTGGTGGTTTGGTTGGTGTTTTGGTTGGTTGGTTTTGGTTGGTTGGTTGGTTGGTTTTGGTTGGTGTTTTGGTTGGTTGGTTTTGGTTGGTTGGTTGGTTGGTGTTTTGGTTGGTGTTTTGGTTGGTTGGTTGGTTGGTTGGTTGGTTGGTTGGTTGGTTGGTTAGTTTTGGTTGGTTGGTTGGTTGGTTGGTTGGTTGGTGTTTTGGTTGGTGTTTTGGTTGGTTGGTTTTGGTTGGTTGGTTGGTTGGTTGGTTTTGGTTGGTTGGTTGTTTGGTTGGTTGGTTGGTTGGTTGATTGGTTGGTTGGTTGGTTGGTTGGTTGGTTGGTTGGTTGGTTGGTGTTTTGGTTGGTTGGTTGGTTGGTGTTTTGGTTGGTGTTTTGGTTGGTTGGTTTTGGTTGGTTGGTTGGTGTTGGTTGGTTGGTTGGTATTTGGTTGGTTTTGGTTGGTTGGTTGGTTTTGGTTGGTTGGTTGGTGTTTTGGTTGGTTGGTTGGTTGGTTTTGGTTGGTTGGTTGGTTGGTTGGTTTTGGTTGGTTGGTTGGTTGGTTGGTGTTTTGGTTGGTTGGTTTTGGTTGGTTGGTTTTGGTTGGTTTTGGTTGGTTGGTTGGTTGGTTGGTTGGTTGGTTGGTTTTGGTTGGTTGGTTGGTTGGTTGGTGGTTTGGTTGGTGTTTTGGTTGGTTGGTTTTGGTTGGTTGGTTGGTTGGTTTTGGTTGGTGTTTTGGTTGGTTGGTTTTGGTTGGTTGGTTGGTTGGTGTTTTGGTTGGTTGGTTGGTTGGTTGGTTGGTTGGTTAGTTTTGGTTGGTTGGTTGGTTGGTTGGTTGGTTGGTGTTTTGGTTGGTGTTTTGGTTGGTTGGTTTTGGTTGGTTGGTTGGTTTTGGTTGGTTGTTTGGTTGGTTGGTTGGTTGGTTGATTGGTTGGTTGGTTGGTTGGTTGGTTGGTTGGTTGGTTGGTTGGTGTTTTGGTTGGTTGGTTGGTTGGTTGGTTGGTGTTTTGGTTGGTTGGTTGGTGTTTTGGTTGGTGTTTTGGTTGGTTGGTTTTGGTTGGTTGGTTGGTGTTGGTTGGTTGGTTGGTATTTGGTTGGTTTTGGTTGGTTGGTTGGTTTTGGTTGGTTGGTTGGTGTTTTGGTTGGTTGGTTGGTTGGTTGGTTTTGGTTGGTTGGTTGGTTGGTTGGTTGGTTTTGGTTGGTTGGTTGGTTGGTTGGTGTTTTGGTTGGTGTTTTGGTTGGTTGGTTGGTTTTGGTTGGTTGGTTGGTTGGTTTTGGTTGGTTGGTTGGTTGGTTGGTTGGTTTTGGTTGGTTGGTTGGTGTTTTGGTTGGTTGGTTTTGGTTGGTTGGTTTTGGTTGGTTTTGGTTGGTTGGTTGGTTTTGGTTGGTTGGTTGGTTGGTTGGTTTTGGTTGGTTGGTTGGTTGGTTGGTTTTGGTTGGTTGGTTGGTTGGTTGGTGTTTTGGTTGGTTGGTTTTGGTTGGTTGGTTTTGGTTGGTTTTGGTTGGTTGGTTTTGGTTGGTTGATTGGTTGATTGGTTGGTTTTGGTTGGTTGGTTGGTTTTGGTTTGGTTATCTTTCTAAGTCAATAAATTATTCACCCAAACAGTGTGTTCAACTGACAGCAGTTAGTGTGAATGTCAGACCTACATCTTCCCTGCTGATAACCGGAACAACACTCTTGCTCATGATGTGATATAATGAAGCTTTAAAAAAAAAAAAAAATTGCTGAAGTACTATATTGTTACTATCATGTTGAGTTTGGGATGCTGGAGTGCTGATCTCAACCCAGAGCTGATCCACCAGTTTAACCAGCAACACTACGTTTAGTCAACTAGCCAGACACCAATCTAACCATCATAAACTAACCTGGATTATACATATGTATAGTGTTCTGGATATTTCAACAGGGGTCACGTATAAATACTATGGCATAGGAATGATAATCATACAATACCATGATACACATTCATACCCCGGGAGGGACCACTACAGCACATTTTGTAAGGGTTTTGTCTTTGCCATTGAATGGGTTCTTTGTGTGTGAATACATTTATTTGAATGGGCGTGTTTGGCATGTAAATGCGCACACACACACACACACACACACACACACACACACACACACACACACACACACACACACACAGGCTCGCACGCACGCACACGGCTGGAAAATTGTATGTCCTTTCCCATTACCTCACAAAGCTGATTGACTGGAGTGATTTAGATTTTCGTTTCCCAGATAGCCGAGTCTGACATCCATTTCAGCGCCGCCCGCCTCCAACAGATTCAACACAACCTGCCCTTGCTCCTACACCCCCCCCCCCCCCCCCCAAACCACTACATCCCCGGCTGATGATCCCAATAAATGCACAGCCAACCACCAACAACTTAAATCTATTGCTTTTTACCTGCCAAACCCCAAATCTCCAGCGTGAAAGAACGACCCCCACCCCTGCAGTGCCTGGAATCCTCCCCCATCCCGCTGAGCTGCTGATGGGACACACACCTCCCCTTCACAGGACACACTCAACACCATCATTCATCTTACTTAGACCCACACTGTCACATTTGGCAACCTCTGAATTAAGAGAGATCAGTGGTCCACCCGCCCTTCAACGCCCTCCAGCCCCCACCCCCCACACATGTCCCGGGCACATACTAAAGCCGCTCGACCTTGACCGAGAACAGAGGAGTCAAACGCAGAGCTTTCTAAAGCACCGCACCAGAGCCCTGCGTGCGTCCCAACCTGCCCTTTTCTTAATGTGCTTTTTACATTTGATTAGCGGCCTTGTAAAGGCTCAGTCTAAACACGGGGCCCGTGCTGAACATCTGTCAGTCGTGCTGGGAGAGCCTGAACTCACCCCTGTGTCCTGTCCTGCAAGCTTCAGACTCAGGCGGGATTATACTTTGCTCTGGGAACTGGAGTTTAATTGGATATTTTTCATTATTGTTTGTTCCACTGTCAACAAAGACATGCATTTAATAGATTACAAATGCATTAGAAAGCCTGCTTGTCAACATTATATATACACACATTAATAGTTAAAGTATTTATACCTAATTTAATACCAAAGTATTTAATTGTGTACACCAGGATATATGGGCTTAGATGCAATTTATGATAAAACAAAATGTGCATTATGCATGTACTGGACAATTCTCAGAAATGCATAGCTTTTATGAAACATTTGTGTCCACGGCTTACTACAGATTTAAAACCATTAAAAATAATATAAAATTAAAATTAATATATTTTTTTTATTAAATAACGATAATTATTATTAAATTAATCAGAATATGAACTAATCTGCATGTCTCCACATAAAAAAGATTTTGTCTTAAATGTGTCTTTTATTGATTTAACACATTGTGCTTTCACTGTCAATCTTTCCCCCCAAAATTAAGCATTTTTTGAAAAAAGGTTATAGCTTAAAATTGAGGAAGTAGCATCATACGTCTTTTTTTACCACGTGATTTTTCTCTAGCAGAAGAAACGTTTTTAATTTTTTATATATTCAACATTTCAAAGGGAAAAAATATTTATATAATTGTAATATTTTATGTGAAAAACTGTAATTTACAATAATTTACTACTACAGCATTTATTCATTTTAGTTAGTTAATTTCAACATTTACTAATACATTATTAAAATCAAAAGTTGTATTTGTTAACGCGTTAATGCACTGTGAACTAATATGAACAAACCATGAACTATATATATATATATATATATATTACTAACATTAACAAAGATTAATAAACACTTTACAACATATATTGCTCATTGTCAGTTCATGTTATCTAATCCATCAATTAACTTTAACAAATGAAACCTTTTTGTAAAGTGTTACTGGAAAAACAAATACATTGACTATGATATTGATTGTGAATAAAGTGGAGTGGTGTAATGATACTGTATTTGCCAGGCAAGGCCATGATGATCTATAGCCTCACTGACCCATGAACAGGACTGTAGCAGTATTGGCAACAACGTTTTATTTTAGAGAAAGATGTCAATGTGTAATTAAGAAAGCACACAGAAACAGTGATATTACAAGACTTTACTCAGTCAAGCCTACATATCGTCACCTTCCTAAAATAATTGCCTAAGTCATTTGGAAATGAAAAGGACTTAGGCAATTATTTTAGGAAGGTGACGATATTTGAATTTGAAATATGAAACTGATGAGCAGAACATTGTGACCACCTGCCTTATATGCTGTTGATTCTCCATGTGCTGCTAAAACAGCGCCGGTTCTCAGCCAACTAACCAACCAAAATCAACCAATCAACCAACCAACCAACCAAAACCAACAAACCAAAACACCAACCAACCAACCAACCAAAACCAACCAAAACACCAACCAAAACACCAACCAACCAACCAACCAACCAAAACCAACCAACCAAAACCAACCAATAAACCAACCAACCAAAACCAACCAACCAAAACACCAACCGACCAAAACCAACCAACAACCAACCAGAACCAACCAACCAAAACCAACCAACCAAAACACCAACCAACCAAAACACCAACCAAAACAAGCTAATCAACCAACCACCCAAAACCAACCAACCAACCACCCAAAACCAACCAACCAACCAACCAAAACACCAATTAACCAACCAACCACCCAAAACCAACCAACCAACCAACCAAAACACCAACCAACCAACGAACCAACCAAAACACCAACCAAAACACCAACCAACCAACCAACCAACCAACCAACCAACCAACCAACCAACCAACCAAAACACCAACCAACCAACCAAAACCAACCAACCAACCAAAACCAACCAACCAAAACACCAACCAACCAAAACCAACCAACCAACCAACCAACCAACCAACCAACCAACCAACCAACCAGAACCAACCAACCAACCAAAACCAACCAATCAACCAACCAACCAAAACACCAACCAAAACAAGCTAATCAACCAACCACCCAAAACCAACCAACCAACCACCCAAAACCAACCAACCAACCAACCAAAACACCAATTAACCAACCAACCACCCAAAACCAACCAACCAACCAACCAAAACACCAACCAACCAACGAACCAACCAAAACACCAACCAAAACACCAACCAACCAACCAACCAACCAACCAACCAACCAACCAACCAACCAACCAACCAACCAAAACACCAACCAACCAACCAAAACCAACCAACCAACCAAAACCAACCAACCAAAACACCAACCAACCAAAACCAACCAACCAACCAACCAACCAACCAACCAACCAACCAACCAACCAGAACCAACCAACCAACCAAAACCAACCAATCAACCAACCAACCAAAACACCAACCAACCAACCAAAACCAACCAATCAACCAACCAACCAAAACACCAACCAACCAACCAAAACACCAACCAACCAACCAACCAACCAACCAACCAACCAACCAACCAACCAAAACACCAACCAACCAACCAACCAACCAACCAACCAACCAAAACACCAACCAACCAAACAACCAACCAACCAACCAAAACCAACCAACCAAAACACCAACCAACCAAAACCAACCAACCAACCAAAACACCAACCAACCAAAACCAACCAATCAACCAAAACCTGTGAGGTCACTAGAGCATGTGAGGTCACTAGAACACCTCAGGTTATTTCTATATTCAGTGTTAGCGTTTGCATATTTCAGTGAGCACATGTGTAGAGTCTGAATCGACGTCAAAC
Organism: Phoxinus phoxinus; assembly: GCF_949152265.1. NCBI lineage: Eukaryota > Metazoa > Chordata > Actinopteri > Cypriniformes > Leuciscidae > Phoxinus > Phoxinus phoxinus. The sequence continues at coordinate 6,744,706 of NC_136882.1, read as the reverse complement.
GGCCCACAGAGAAAGGTTACTTACTTCATGGATCCCACAAAAACACAAATACATAAACATATTCCTTCAAATAGTAATGTATTATGGTGCTGCAGCCGTGGCAGATGTCGTTTGATGTCATGTGACGCGTGTGGAGTGTAATTCAAGCGTTATGACATTACCTCCACAGCAGCCAGGCGGAAATCTCCTTTATGCAGGAGACTGACTCTTCACTAATGGAGATGGATTACTAATTTAGACAATAATTCTCACCATACATTATACTGTTTTGGTCCATTTTATTTAAAGTCAGTGGTGCGAATCTCAACTGAAAATAATCTATTCAAACCGTAGATGGAAAATGATGTAGGCTAGTCAGTTTGTTGAAAAGCGGGACAGACCGTCCGACTGCAGGATATTTCAAGATAGGAGTGTGTGGACTCAACTTACAGAAAACATCCTACATTTGGATCTGTGATAAATATCCGTAGATGAGTCCGTAGCCATTTTTAAGAAACTGCTGAAGAAGTATCTTTTTCGGCAGCACTTGATCCAGCAATACTAACACTTTCTTCTCTATTCTAACTAAAAAAAAAAAAAATTGCATTGGATTGTACTGTGAAGGGTCATAGCACTTACATACTGTTGTCCTACTGCTAGTTTAATTGCTTCTATTGTTTCTCATTTGTAACTCGCTTTGGATAAAAGCGTCTGCTAAATGAATAAATGTAAATACTGAAATGGGAGGAAATAATTTTTTGTCAACTGATTCTGGAGTGATTTCGATTCATAACATTGAAAATGTTTGGGGTTGGGCTTCTCGAAAGAAGTCTCATGCTCAGTAAAGCAGCATTTATTTGATAAACAACAACAACAAAAACTGAAAATGATGTAGTCAGTTTGTTAAAAAGGGGAACAGACAGTCTGACTACAGGATATTTCAAGATATTTCCATACGCAACTTAGAAAACATCCTACATTTGATATAAGAAACCATCCTACATTTGGATCTGTGATAAATATTGAAATGGCAAGAAATACATTTTTTTCAACTGATTCTGGAGTGATTTGGTTATGATATATTGCATAACGTTGAAAAAATTGGGGGCTTTTTGTAAGAAGTCTCATGCTCAGCAAAGCTGCATTTACTGTATTTGATTAAAAATACAGTAAAAACGGTAATTTTGTGAAATATTATTGCAAGTTAAAATAACTGTTTTCTATGTTAATATATTGTAAAATGTCATTTATTCCTGTGATCAAAGCTGAATTTTCAGCATCATTACTCCAGTCTTCAGTGTCACATGATCCTTCAGAAATCACTCTAATATGATGGCTACTCAAGAAATATTTATGATTATTATCAATGTTGAAAACTTGAACATTTTGTGGAAACTGGGATACTTTTTTATGAGAATAGAAAGTTCAAAAGAACAGCATATATTAAAATTTCTTTCTTTCTTTTTTGCAATAATGCAAAAGTCTTTAGTCACTTTTTCCAGTTTAATGCATCCTTGCTCCATAAAAGTATTATTGTTAAATAAATAGCACTGACCCCATATCTTTGAACGGTATGCTGTCTGAAGAATTAGTTTTTTTTACATTCACTTAGATTACCACGACAACAACGAGAGATAATAAACAGCAAAAGGTCACACAATCTGAAACCCTGGCTCATCACGCTTCATGGGTTTTTATGAGCAGGGTTACCAGCGGAGAGAGCGGGAGATAATTGAATGGGATTTGATGGTATATGAAGGTCCTGCAGCGGACAGAAGGACCGTGACTCTGAAACACACAACCTGCTGATGCTAATGAACAAGGACGGGATCTGGAGACGTTCAGTGTATGTAAATCTCCTCTGGAGCGTTGTGCATGTACAGCAATTAAACCATGTCCGTAAATATGAAGAGGGGCCGCCGCGGGACCCCTGGGGTCTGCGTTCCTCTCGAAACACATCAGCGTGATTGAGATGAGCTGGAGGACTGCGGGTCTTCAAGACAACCGTCACTCCAGATATTACACACAGAAGCCCCGCTTTATCAAGGTCATGTGCTGGAGGACAAAAACACAATGCACTTCTTATAATTATTCTCAAAATACGCAGCACTAGGGGACACAATAATCATGTTCTGTTCTTTTTCAACAAAGGGTCAATAAAAGCAGGTGGTTTCAGGACATAAAATGAAATGACACATATTACTATACCTACCAAATATTACATATATAAATGTGACCCTGGATCACAACCAGTCTCGAGTCGCACGGGTATATTTGTGGCAATAGCCAACTATACATTGTATGGGTCAAAATTATCCATTTTTCTTTTATGCCAAAAATCATTAGGCTATTAAGTAAAGATCATGTTCCATGAAGATGTTGTAAATTTCCTTCCGTAAATATATTTATTTACATATTATATAAACATTTATTTTTGTGAGTGAGTGCAGCACAATCGTGAACATAAATGCACAATTTTAAAGGAGATTTTCTCAATGTCTTGATTTTTTTGCACCCTCAGATTCCAGATTTTCAAAAGTATCTCGGCTTTCAGATGATGTATAAATCTCAATTTCATAAAATTGACACATAAGACTGGTTTTGTGGTCCAAGGTCACATATAGTAATATTCGGATCAAATATATATATATATATATATATGTATATATATATATATATATATATATATATATATATATTTGGGTAACAGGGTTTAATGGTATATCTTTAATTTAGTCAACACAATTTGTGTAAAAATTTAGGAAGTGAAATGAAATTATTTACTTAAAGGGACAGTGTGTAGTTTTTTAAGTATTTAAGAAGTATTTAAGTTAATTAAGTATTTTATTAGCTAAAATCAATGTCTTTATTCATAAATATGTCCTCAATGGTGTACAATTACCTCTGCCAATGATCCGACTTATCCTCGTACGCAAATAATTTATTATCTTTATTTACATGGGACAGGTAGGTCCACGGAGGCTTCCATGTCGTCCTCCATCTTGAAAAACTATACAGCAGAGAGGGACAGAAAGCACTAGGCTACCTCAACACGTTTCCACAATGCGTTTTCGTTCAGAGCCAGCGTAACGGGACTGACGAGGAGAGAAGCGTAATGCGTGTCACTGCTTTCTTCTCGATGGGCAAGTCAATGTTACAGTCTAAATTACAAGCTTTTTTTCACTGCTTGGTTGTGTAATTCATTATATATGCAGCATAACAGTAGAACACGTAAGTTATAGTTAAACTCGATGAAGTGCTATTGTTGTCATAGCTTCTTGGTACATAACGGCTACCGTAGTTGAAACACGTATTTGAAAAAGCGCAACACTGTCCCTTTAAGAAACGCTCCATGATGATGTCACTTCCTGGAGGTCATAATATTATGGAATGTTCCATATTTTAAACTATTTTCAAATATAATGTAACAAATAAGGACTGACGTTATTTCAAGTTAAATTTAGCATCGGTACATCTCTAATTTGAATGGATCTTTGTTCTTTTTATGAATTAAATGACTCAGAACACAGTACTAAAAGTACATTTTAATAAATTAACTTATTCATGCTCAAATCCAATACAAAAAACACAGAACCAAAAACATCAACCAGTCATGTTGAGAGTGTACGAAGGTTTTCTAAAGGCAAGTCTAGATCAAGGATTATGAAATGTACATGGAATGCAAATATTCTTCCTGAACGTGTGTGTGTGTGTGTGTGTGTCTACAGTAGAAATAATCGGTTCGCCTCTCGTGTGGAGGTCTGGCATGTGAAGGCAGAACAGAGTCAGATCAACCTGACGGAAGGAATAAAAAAACAACCAAAAAATAAAAACAAATCACAGATTTTGAAAAATCACTGGTGACACTTTACCCGCCGAGCCATAAATACGTCATAGAAGATAAACATTCATAGCATACGCATACGCGAATCACAAACCTCTCTCAGTCGAGCAGAAAGAGCAGTATGAGTGATGACTCAGGATTGTCTAGAGAGTTTATGTATCAAACGAAGAGATTATTACGTCACCGTCTTTATTTACGGCTCCTCAGATAAAGTGTCTCCAAAACTGACAATATCAAATTCACAATGTTTTACAAAAACAAAACAAAAACGTCCGTTTGTGACAGAAGCGCGATCTGGCGGACGAGACGACCATCCCATAATAATGCTGAAGTAGGCCACGCCCACAGTGCTGAGCTCCGCCCCTTCAGCTTCAGCGACCCCCGACAAAAATGGGGAGGAAGACATGCAAGATACGGGAGCATCACCCATCGGACAGGGAGAAGGAGGGGAAGAATGCTCCAAAAAATACTGTAATAAAGAGTCCTTCATATTCAAGTCCAGACAGAACAGCAGCAGTGCCGTGGTTGGTCCACGCCGCGCCAGTGCTGCTAAAAGAGGATGTCTTCGTTCTTGATGAGCAACTCCACCACCTGCCTCTGGTGGCGGATGTCGTTCAGAGCCGTCATGGCGTCCAGATCGGGCGCCCGCATCAGAGTCGGCCCGAACACGATCCCGAGGTTCTCAGCGTTCATCAGGTTATCCTTCTCGTTCTGAGTTACCCTGCACACACACACACACACACAATATGAGACACAGTTAAACCCATCTTAAAATGCACATACTCTACCGGTCATGCATTCAGACCTTGTTTAAATTACAGCTGGTGTTCAGATGAGTTTTGGTCGATCGGATCACAGGTGGACGACACTAAATACAGGAGTAAACGGGTCTAAAACGTCTCAAGCTTTCAACCACTTCCATAGCTACTGTATTTTCTGGACTATAAGTCACACTTTTTTTCATAGTTTGGCTGGTCCTGCGACTTATAGTCAGGTGCGACTTATATATCAAATGAATTCATACTGACTGAGATGAACCAAGAGAAAACATTACCGTCTACAGCCGCGAGAGGGCGCTCTAGTTAGCGGAGTTGTTCAGAAGCGACACGAGGAAGAACTCAATGTATTCAGTGTTGAGGAATGAGATCGGGAGCTTGGTGAACTTGCTTACCGGTAACTTGTTTGTTGGACTCGCTGGTTAATGTTAGTTTAGTCTATTCAGCCTCAGGTATATGTTCTTTATGCTATTGTGTCGCTGAATAACTGTTAATGTGTTACGCTAACACACCGGACACCTTCAGCCTGTTGTTCTGTGTGCTATTGTGGCGCTGAATAACTTGCCTTTCCAGATTAAATGTCTGTTCTTGGTCTTGGATTTTGTTAAATAAATTTCTAAATATAGAAACTTATGCGATTTATAGTCCAGTGCGACTTATATATGTTTTTTTCCTCTTCATGGCGCATTTTTTGATCCGACTTATACTCCGGAGTGACTTATAGTCCGGAAAATACGGTAGTTAAAAACATTCGACCGGATTGCTTTCGTAGTGTAAACGCTAGACTTGTAGTCAAGACCGCCTAAACCGAGACCAAGACACTACCAAGACCAGAGGGTATCGAGACCAAGACAAGACCAAGACAAGACCAAGACCGAGACCAAGTCGAGACCAAGACCGGTCTCGAGACATACATCACTAGTAAACGCTCATGTGATCGAATGTGTTCAAACAGCCACAAAACACCGTCTACTCTCCGTCTACTGACCTCATGAGTAACATTATGAGAAGAGCGCTAGACAGAAGGGGACTTCTGTCAAGACCCAAGTTTTGTTTGAAGATGAAAAACATATCAATCACAATGTTCTCTCAGCATTCCTGATTTCTAACACACACTCACAGCGTTCGGCTGGTCTTGAGCAGAAACTAAAGCTGATGATCTCCGTGTGTTCTTCCGTCGTCTCCGGTCGTGTTCATATCTAAATTACACAAGCTTATTTTGTCCATTGGATTGAAAGATCTGAAAAGTCCACACATTTACTCTCCCATACACCCTCCCATCGAAGAAATCAGGACAGAAGTGTTTGAAAGTGGACAAAAGAGACGTATTTAAGCACCAGGTGTGAGCGAGAATGCGTCTCCCTCGTCTACTTGTGATCCGATCAACCAAAACACATCTTACACCAGCTGTAAACAGGGCCTTATTTGTGTTTCAAGGACAAAAGAAACTCATCCAGATGACAGATTTTCATTCGACTTTATTAAAGTCCCTCACCGCTTTAGATGTGCCATGAGATAGCGCAGTGTTTCGCAGTGAGCCGGAGGCAGCAGCTTCAGCGCTTCATGAAGAGCCTCCAGACGCTCGTCGGGGTCGGTCAGCTCTGACACACACACACACAAGCAAACGCGTCACACACTAGCATTACAACAAAACTCAACACGTGTGATATTATATGAACTGCTGTCTTTTCTGTTTGTTGTATTTGTGTTCTGCAATTGTTTCAATCCTGTTACCAAAATTTGGGGCGATTTTAACGTTTAAAACCCTGATGTCTGCGATTACTTTCAAGGAAAAGACATCAAATAAACATGAAAAGTGCATAAAAAAACGGTAACACTTTACAATAAGGTTCATTAGTTAACATTGATCAACTAACATGACCTAACAATGATCAATACATTTGCTACAGCGTTTATTAATGTTAGTTTGCTCATGTTCATGTTAGTTCATTAACTAATGTTAACAAATACAACCTTTGATTTGAATAATGTATTAGTAAATGTTTAAATTAATATGAACTAAGATTAGTAACTGCTGTATATTGTTTATTCTTGGTTCATGTTAACTAAGGTTACTAACTGAAGCGTATTGTAAAGTGTAAGCGTAAAGTCAGATTGGTAACGGGGTTGCAGATTTGGAGTCTGTAGGAAAGACGCGTTCAGTGATGGAGAGATCTAGCGTGCGACTCACTGGCGGCCTCGATGAAGCGCGGATACGCGTCGTACGTGATGACGGGGATCGGCAGGTCCCTGAAGTACAGTTTAAGAGCCCCTGTGATGATGTTGATGTCTTCATAGATGTTGACGGAGATGTCTGCTTTCTCTCCATCTGAACACATTGAACACAGACACATTTATGTTTATGTATTCTTGTGCATTGTGATGCCACTAAAATCATTTTCTATTTGAATATATGTAAAATTTTAATTTATTCCTGTGATCAAAGCTGAATTTTCAGCATCATTACTCCAGTCATCAGAGTCACATGATCCTTCAGAAATCAGTATAATATGATTTGATGCTCGAGAAACATTTATGATTATTATCAATGTGGAAAGCAGCTTAATATTTGTGTGAATATGAAGTATAATTCAGCTTTTTCATTAGAGTAATAAATTACATTTTAAATTATATTCAAATAGAAAATTGTGATAATATTCCACAATATCACAGTTTTACTGTATTTTTGATCAAGTGAATGCAGCTTTGGTGAGCAGAAGAGACTTTTCCAAAAACATGTTCCAAACTTTTATTTTTCTATTTTATTTAAATTTTAGATTAAGTTTTAGTAATTTTGTTATATGATGTGTCATATTTTATTATTTTTTTGTAAATATATCTATGTAGCTTTATTTTTTTATAATGTTTTTTCAGTTTTTTTAGTACTTCAACTTATTTTAAAGTCACCATGAAATCAAAATGGATAATTTTTCTACTTTTTTTTAAAATTGAGTATTGCAGTATTTATTATAAATTATTTATCCGTACACATAATTTTTTTAATTCATGTGTCCTCATAATCTTTAATCAAAATAACTTCCAATAGCAAATCACAACCATCCCATCAATTCCCCTCGGACAAAATCAAGCCCCGCCCACATTTAACAAAATAAAGGCCCGCCCACATTTGACAAAATCAAGCCCCACCCACACGTGACCAAATCAAGCCACACCCACATTTGACAAAATCAAGCCCCACCCACATTTATTCTGGTTTGAGAAGCCGTTTCGCTCAGATAAACGGCACATCTAATATTTATAGTACATTTTATTTCAGCTTTATTTCAATTAACAAAAAGGATTTTTTTATATTTTTAGTTTTAGTTAAAAGTAGCAACCCTGATGAAGATCCTACTGGATAAACTGAAATTTCCACAGGATCTTTTATAGTCCTACTGGATCTTGTGTAACTTCATCAGAACTGTACAGAAATAATAATAATGCCGCAGTAGAAACCTGCAGAGATCATATTGTTTTCTCTCTCTCTCGAGCTAGATCATATTCTCTCTCACTGTCCTTGTATCATCTAAGAGTCATTATGAAACAGTAATGCTTATGAATATGAACAGATGGGCGGAAATCCTCCCACAAATGTGCCACTTTTAACATTTAAGCAGCTCAGAGTATTTCACATTACATAAACCCACCACAGCTCTATGTGCAAGACAAAGGGTGACCTAAAAAAAGCAGCGGTGAGCATGTGTATGCCACTCATCAGGATTACACACACAGATGTGTGTGTAGGCATGTGTGTGTAGGCATGTGTGGGGGTCGTGGCGGATCAGTACTGTACACACTCACCTCTGTCGAACGATAACTTCACATCTTCGATTAGGTCACTGAATCCAGAGATTCGATAGAGACCCTCAGACTTCAAACCTGAGAGACAAGACAGTAGTATTACAATTAAAATGTGTATTACAGCACACATAATGCTTCATAAGAATACAATAATGGCTAAGGAACTATATATGTGTGTTTAATGATCAAATAATGTTTGATGTATTGTAGTCAATGGCTACAATGTGTAGCGCTTTTTCAAGAGATCTGAACATTTTGCCTGTCAAACTTAAAGATCCCTTAGTACTGTATTAGGCCTTGTCCACACTAATACATTTTCGTTTGAAAACGCATCTTTTTCTCTCCTTTCTGGCCCCCCGTCCACACTGAGACGGCGTCTTTAGCAATTAACACGAAGCTATTTGAAAAGGCGGCTTTCGTGTTGTAGTGTGAACTGTGAAAACGAAGGTATTTAAAAGTTTGATGATGTAAGTTTGGTCATGTGACGCATATTGAACCCATACATATTCATGTTTATATCGGTATTGTGCCTGTTATGAGCTATTCACTTTCACACAGTAGCTAAAAAATGTTACTTTGCACACTCTTCATATCACAGTCCTGCAAGAAATGACAGCGAAGGAATGACAGAAAATTCACTCGCTTTTGCTGTCCTGCGGCAATACACGAGAGCAGTCGCGTTTTAGACCAAACATATAATGGCGAGTGAACGTGACCCGGACGCATCAGTGAATGCCAAGATAGCTAAATAGAATGATCCTGCCAGAAGAATAGCATGATATCTTGATTATGTCTTTATCATCTCAGTGAGCTTTTGTGAGGGTTTAAGCATGCGCTGTAAAGGTGAATTTAGCGGTTTCCCAAAACGCTTGAAAACACTAGTCTGGACGGAGAGCGTTTTGAAACGAAAACACAGTTTTCAAATCTATCCAGATTAATGTAGACGTACTGTAGCCTTTCGTTTTGAAAACGTATATTTTTCTCTCCGGTTTGGCCTTCCGTCCACACTGAGACGGCGTTTTTATTAATGAAAACAAAGCTTTTTTGAAAACGCACTCCAAAGTGAATACATTTGAAAACGCCGTTTTCACGTTGTAGTGTGGACTGTGAAACCGGTGGTTATTTAAAAACGATGACGTAAATTTAGTCATGTGACGCATATTGTACCAAGATATTCATGTTTATACCAGTATTGTGCGTGTTATGTGCTATTCACTTTCACACTGTTGCTAAAAATATTCCACACTCTTCATATCACAGTCCTGCAAAGATGACAGAATTCACTCACATTTGCTGTCCTGCGGCAATACATGACAGCAGAAGCGTATTAGACCAAACACACGGTGACTGCGTGCGACCTGGACCGCATCAGTGGATGGTGAGATATTTTACTAAATCAAATTATCCTGTCAGAAGAATTACACGATAACTTTATTTATTTTTCCATCTTAATCATCTCAGTGATCTGTTGTGGGGTTTTACACATGCGCAGTAAAGGTGAATTTAGCGTTTTCAGGCGTTTTTCAAGTTTCTCATCCACACTGAAACATCCGAAAACGCTAGTGTGGACGGAGAGCGTTTATAAAAGAAAACGCTAGTGTGGACGGAGAGCGTTTATAAAAGAAAACGCTAGTGTGGACGGAGAGCGTTTATAAAAGAAAACGCCTGAAAACGCTAGTGTGGACGGAGAGCGTTTATAAAAGAAAACGCTAGTGTGGACGGAGAGCGTTTATAAAAGAAAACGCTAGTGTGGACGGAGAGCATTTATAAAAGAAAACGCTAGTGTGGACGGAGAGCGTCTATAAAAGAAAACGCTAGTGTGGACGGAGAGCGTTTATAAAAGAAAACGCCTGAAAACGCTAGTGTGGACGGAGAGCGTTTATAAAAGAAAACGCCTGAAAACGCTAGTGTGGACGGAGAGCGTTTATAAAAGAAAACGCCTGAAAACGCTAGTGTGGACGGAGAGCGTTTATAAAAGAAAACGCTAGTGTGGACGGAGAGCGTTTATAAAAGAAAACGCCTGAAAACGCTAGTGTGGACGGAGAGCGTTTATAAAAGAAAACGCTAGTGTGGACGGAGAGCGTTTATAAAAGAAAACGCTAGTGTGGACGGAGAGCGTTTATAAAAGAAAACGCCTGAAAACGCTAGTGTGTACGGAGAGCGTTTATAAAAGAAAACGCTAGTGTGGACGGAGAGCGTTTATAAAAGAAAACGCCTGAAAACGCTAGTGTGGACGGAGAGCGTTTATAAAAGAAAACGCCTGAAAACGCTAGTGTGGACGGAGAGCGTTTATAAAAGAAAACGCTAGTGTGGACGGAGAGCGTTTATAAAAGAAAACGCTAGTGTGGACGGAGAGCGTTTATAAAAGAAAACGCCTGAAAACGCTAGTGTGGACGGAGAGCGTTTATAAAAGAAAACGCTAGTGTGGACGGAGAGCGTTTATAAAAGAAAACGCTAGTGTGGACGGAGAGCGTTTATAAAAGAAAACGCCTGAAAACGCTAGTGTGGACGGAGAGCGTTTATAAAAGAAAACGCCTGAAAACGCTAGTGTGGACGGAGAGCGTTTATAAAAGAAAACGCTAGTGTGGACGGAGAGCGTTTATAAAAGAAAACGCCTGAAAACGCTAGTGTGGACGGAGAGCGTTTATAAAAGAAAACGCTAGTGTGTACGGAGAGCGTTTATAAAAGAAAACGCTAGTGTGGACGGAGAGCGTTTATAAAAGAAAACGCCTGAAAACGCTAGTGTGGACGGAGAGCGTTTATAAAAGAAAACGCTAGTGTGGACGGAGAGCGTTTATAAAAGAAAACGCTAGTGTGGACGGAGAGCGTTTATAAAAGAAAACGCTAGTGTGGACGGAGAGCGTTTATAAAAGAAAACGCCTGAAAACGCTAGTGTGGACGGAGAGCGTTTATAAAAGAAAACGCCTGAAAACGCTAGTGTGGACGGAGAGCGTTTATAAAAGAAAACGCTAGTGTGGACGGAGAGCGTTTATAAAAGAAAACGCCTGAAAACGCTAGTGTGGACGGAGAGCGTTTATAAAAGAAAACGCTAGTGTGGACGGAGAGCGTTTATAAAAGAAAACGCTAGTGTGGACGGAGAGCGTTTATAAAAGAAAACGCCTGAAAACGCTAGTGTGTACGGAGAGCGTTTATAAAAGAAAACGCTAGTGTGGACGGAGAGCGTTTATAAAAGAAAACGCCTGAAAACGCTAGTGTGGACGGAGAGCGTTTATAAAAGAAAACGCCTGAAAACGCTAGTGTGGACGGAGAGCGTTTATAAAAGAAAACGCTAGTGTGGACGGAGAGCGTTTATAAAAGAAAACGCTAGTGTGGACGGAGAGCGTTTATAAAAGAAAACGCTAGTGTGGACGGAGAGCGTTTATAAAAGAAAACGCCTGAAAACGCTAGTGTGGACGGAGAGCGTTTATAAAAGAAAACGCCTGAAAACGCTAGTGTGGACGGAGAGCGTTTATAAAAGAAAACGCTAGTGTGGACGGAGAGCGTTTATAAAAGAAAACGCCTGAAAACGCTAGTGTGGACGGAGAGCGTTTATAAAAGAAAACGCCTGAAAACGCTAGTGTGGACGGAGAGCGTTTATAAAAGAAAACGCTAGTGTGGACGGAGAGCGTTTATAAAAGAAAACGCTAGTGTGGACGGAGAGCGTTTATAAAAGAAAACGCCTGAAAACGCTAGTGTGTACGGAGAGCGTTTATAAAAGAAAACGCTAGTGTGGACGGAGAGCGTTTATAAAAGAAAACGCCTGAAAACGCTAGTGTGGACGGAGAGCGTTTATAAAAGAAAACGCCTGAAAACGCTAGTGTGGACGGAGAGCGTTTATAAAAGAAAACGCTAGTGTGGACGGAGAGCGTTTATAAAAGAAAACGCTAGTGTGGACGGAGAGCGTTTATAAAAGAAAACGCTAGTGTGGACGGAGAGCGTTTATAAAAGAAAACGCCTGAAAACGCTAGTGTGGACGGAGAGCGTTTATAAAAGAAAACGCTAGTGTGGACGGAGAGCGTTTATAAAAGAAAACGCCTGAAAACGCTAGTGTGGACGGAGAGTGTTTATAAAAGAAAACGCTAGTGTGGACGGAGAGCGTTTATAAAAGAAAACGCTAGTGTGGACGGAGAGCGTTTATAAAAGAAAACGCTAGTGTGGACGGAGAGCGTTTATAAAAGAAAACGCCTAAAAAAGCTAGTGTGGACGGAGAGCGTTTATAAAAGAAAACGCCTGAAAACGCTAGTGTGGACGGAGAGCGTTTATAAAAGAAAACGCCTGAAAACGCTAGTGTGGACGGAGAGTGTTTATAAAAGAAAACGCTAGTGTGGACGGAGAGCGTTTATAAAAGAAACGCCGTTTTCAAATGTCTCCGGATTAATGTAGACGTAGCCTTAGAGAAGCACAATCCTTAAACATGACCCGAAACAAAAAACAAACATCAAAAACCAAAACAAAAGCCAAAGCAGACCCCCCAAAAAAAACATTGATAACATTATATAAGCCACTGGCTATAAGACTGGATATCGGTATAGCAAAACGTTATTCGAGAAGCAAAATATAAAAAACAAAACCGAACCACAGAACACAAAACACTTTAGCAATCCCACTTTATATTAAGTGTCTTTAACTAATATGTAGTAACATTTAAATTAATAATTTGACAAAATGCACTGACTGATTGCATGTTTTTACATTGTACTTATATTTCAACAATACCTGTATGTAATTACATCTATAATGTTACTGTTGAGCTTCTCTTCCCTGTGAACCCTTCGAGTGTTTTACAACACAACATCAACACAAGAAGTGCATTGAACATAACAATTATTGTTTTGAATGCAAGTACACACTAGTCAAAGACACCTCGTATAAAGAGTCATAACATCGGCAATGGGAAGTGTTGTATCGCTGCATGACCGTGTGATCACCTCGTGACTCGATCTCCCGTATGCACATGTCCACCACCATGGGCCGCTTAGTGTTGTGCGCCTTGACCAGTGTGGTGAGGTCACAGCTGTACACCTTCTTCACGTGCTTCAGGTCCGGCTTGCAGTCGTTCGGCACCATCTTAGAGCACTGCTTGTGGACATTCAACCCGCAATCTGAGGAACACACACACATGCATTACACCACTCCTGCCTGAACAACACAAGGTCAATAAATCAGCAAACACAGCGATCAATCCGGCGTGCAGAAACGACTGAGTAAGTGTGTGTTGTTTCACGCCGATATTATTGATCCTGGAGTTGATACGCTGTAGTTAAATTAGAGCCCGCTCGGTTTGTACCCAGAATGCTGAGCTTTCATTCTGCCTAATCAGTGACCTCTCTTGACCCCTGATCAGTGATGTCAGCCGCTCTGATTGGCTGATGGGGATTTCAACGGTGTCACCTTGGCCGATGACAGAACATGCCAGGACTACAAACGGTGCCTTATTAAATATGCATGAGCAATTTCAGACACCTAACAGCTTCATAAGCCCCAAAAATAAATGTGTGAGAACCCGGAGGAGCGAAGTGTGTGTTATTCACATCAGCTCATGAAATAAAGAGGAGATAATTGAAGAGATAGTCAAGCCCCCCCAAAAAAGAAGCCATTATTTACTCCAAACCTTTATGACTATCTTTCTTTTGTGGAACATAAAAGAAAATATTTGAAGAATGCTGGTAACCAGACAACTTTGGTGAATATTGATTTCCACAAAAGATATTCCTCAAAATATCTTCTATATGTTCCACAAAAGACATGACAGAATTATGTCAGAATAAATTATGACAGAATACAAAATTTCCATTTAAGTAATATATACCAAATATTAAACCAAGGGTTATTTATATATTTAAGTACCGAGTAATATTAATTAACTACATGTACTTTCAATAGGATTAGGGTTTAGGGCTAGTTGCATGTAATTATGCATAATTTACTGTTATTACTATGGTACATGTCACAAGGACACCATAAAATAAAGTGTAACCAAACCAAGAAAAATAAAGCAAATGTATATTTTCTCTAAAATAATGCAATAATTACAGGAAATAGAGTACCGAAGAAACACAAACTCAGTTGTTCTACTGCAAAAATACTGCAAAAACAATTTATGCAAGAATAACTGTATGAACATTTACGTAAGAATGAGAAAATTTACATAAGAGCCAATAAAGAATAAGTTGCTCGTTTCACGAATGAGCCCGGATTACAAAAATAACATTCCCTCTGTCTTCCATTGGTGGGACAAACCGATAGCTCCGCCCCCCAACTCATGCTATTGGTTGAGCCAATGTTAGGTCAGGCCACTCAAACAAATGAACTTGAGAAATTTATAAAATCACATATCAGCGTTGACTTAGTTCTTTTAAACAGCAAACACTAACCAACCCTTCACCCATGCAACCAGTGCAGAGACTCCAGGGCTCACACGCCATATGTAAATGTAGGCAAATTAGCTGATTAATATATAATGTGGCCTCTTAAATGGGCCAGCTGCTTCAAAGCAAGTACCAGAGACACATGGATGAAGACAGAAAAAAGAGGAAGACTGAGAACGCAGGGAAATAGAGACAAGAAGCAGAGAGAGAGAGAGAGAGAGCTCAGGGCAGATGAGTTCAGTGTGAGAGACACTCAAAAGAGAGAGGGAGGGCGAGAGAGAGAGAGAGAGAGAGAGAATAACGTGACCTGGAGGAGGAGGAGGAGGAGAGAGAGAGAGATAGAGAGAGAGAGAGAGAGAGAGAGAGAGAGAGAGAGAGAGAGAGAGAGAGAGAGAGAGAGAGAGAGAGAGAGAGAGAGAGAGAGAGAGAGAGAGAGAGAGACTCCTGTGGGCGACACCAGACCTCATTTCTGCAGTAAATGGGCCGAACGCTCTGCTCTCCGACTAAAGGTTTAAACCCACCAGACTGTCATTCTGAAGTATTTCATCAGCCTTTGATTGTGTTCACTTAAAGGGATACTTCACCGATTAGCATGAAGCTTTGTATCAATACAAACCGGTAGTATTTTCGAATGACCGTGCTTCCCCCCCTCATGTCCTCCTGAGACGAGAGATTTCTGTATTGTGTGTCTGAAAAAATCCTCCGATGACGCAACAATCGTCATTTATCATCGTCATCTGAGGCTTTCTGTCCAGAGGCTCGAGACTACAGCCAGTAGCAGGCGCTCGTGCCGCATGTGTTCAACCCGCCCATAGGGGGGCGATCTCTCTCACAGAATGCACAAATAGTATTTATCAACTAAATCGTCACGGAGACTCACGATAAAACGGCGTCTTTTCAGTTTCGAGTCAACTAGTCGCCTGGCTGTATCATTTCCTCCGCTACGGCCTCTGTAACCGGTGGGCGTGGCCTCGCAGGGCAGCGAAGCAAGTGCATTCTGGGAGTTGTTGTCTTTCATCCACATGAGCCAAAACTAAATTTTCTGTCTTTTCTCAGTCTAGAAGGCTCCAACTTCTAAAATAATTCCACATTTCTACTACATACACGACCCACTTTAAATACTTAAATACACATTCATCTTTCCAGCGGTGAAATATCCCTTTAAGGATTAGGGATGCACGATATATATCGGCCACCATATCGGTATCGGCCAATATTTGTTCATTTTTAATGTTATTGTTATCGCTACAATAAGAAAATTTGGCCGATATATTAAAGCCGATAAATAATGGATTATTTCCTTCAGCCGAGACTCTTCAGATGCGCACTGTTCAACAAGATGGTTTTGAATTGCTTGAAATATGATAGGAATCACTTCAAAAAGAAAAATACAGTTCAGTGCAACAAGTCTGTCATATCGGCGACATAGTTATAATACGAACATTATAATAGTGTGCTTGTGACATGCCTTTTACTGGTGAGACTTTTGTTTTTGTAATCAGGCTCTCAAAAGTAAAAAATAATAATTTGGATTTAGATTTATCGGCTAATATATCGGTTATTGGCTTTCAAAATATAGAATTATTGGTTATCGTATCGGCCAAAATGTTCATATCGGTGCATCCCTATTAAGGATGATGAAAAGCAAAAACCTATAATACAATGCACGTGCCATCTTAGAAATATAATCTATGTATTCACGTTAATTTAATATATTTCTGAAAAAAAAAAGAAAAAAGATTTAATGACAGATGTGTACTGCACTTTTTTAAAAGGTAAAAGCTTCTCTTTTCTTTTACAAACCGGTCAGGAGTATAAAGTTATGCTGTCATAAAAGTCAATTTATGTGATATTTTCTAGAAAATTAGAAATTTCTCTCTACGGCATTGTTTCCTGTTTTATGTTCTCCTGTCACATGACAACACACGGTTCACCGCACGCTAGTTAAACCACACTGACGATTGGTGGACAATTTTATTTAAAAAAAATATTATTTTTGAACTGCTTTTTTAAGAAACATAACAAAAAACATTATGCCAAACTACTAGTCTTTTCAGCCGTCTTTCCTTATGATTACACCAAACAACTGAACACATGGAAGATGAAGAATTCAAGTCGTTGTCTGAAAGAACCACACGTTATGGTCTTTTTTAAACAAATGTAAACATATAATCCCTAAAATATATTCTATAGCTGGCGTCTGGATTCTTTCTTTTTAACCTCAAAACAACGTGGCATAGATTTCTTCTTCTTCTTTTGACTCCTGGAATTATAATGAACTCTAATCTAAATCTACATTTCTCAGCGTAAAGAGTGTATGCTGAATTATGCGCTGACACTTATTGTGCAGGTTCTGCGGCGCGTGATTAAAAACGGCCCCTCGAGCGCCTCAGTCGCCGCGAGACTTCAGCCGTGCAGAACTGTAATTATTTTTGAAAAAGAAGAGCGAGGTTTATGATAAGCGGAGAGGACAGGCGCTAATAGAGGGCACATCTCTAATGCGTTCAGTGTGTGAGCCCTTGTTCATCACACACACACACACCCCCGGCCCGTACACAACACACACACCTCTGCCTCTAAGCTGTCGGGACAGGTCAAATATAATAGATTTTCATTGTAAGCGTTATTAGATGAAAAAAACGGGGTTATTTGAAGCCAGTATATAACATGCATTATACTAATTGTTTAGCATCATAGCGTCACTGTTATAGTTTTAGTTCATATTTTGAATTCGATTTTTTTTAAAGATTTTAGATAAAAGTTTTAGTACTGTTGTTGTTTGCTTGCTTTTTGCTTGCTTGCATAAGTTTAAAAAAATATATGTTTAGTTGTTTGTTTTTGTCAAGTTGTAAAAAAAATATGTCTATATAATTTTTAGTTTTTAGTATAGTTCAGTATAGTTCTATATACGTTTTAGTTAAAAATGATACAAATATATTTTTGAGCGGGGCTCATTTGCATATTCATAGAACCGCATATACTTAATGAGGCAAAGAGTGTACGGTGGTTAAATTCAAGCTATTTTAAGGAATTAATAATTTTTTCAAGGAAATAAACCTTTAAATATGTAATTTTGGTGATCAAACGTGAGTTTTAAGGGATAAAATGGTTGACTACAGGGGGACTTTAAAGTTTTAGTAAATGATAACCTTGCGATGTCTGAGAGAATGCATAATAATCTACTGTAAATGATTCTGTTCCATCAAATTATTAGAAAATGAATGCACGCCCAAGGAGGAATTGCATCATCCGCACATTTAATTTTCAATAATTCAATGGACCAGAGTCAATTACTTTGCTTAAGCCACAGTTACAATATAGACATGCATTTTAATGCATTTATCCTCATGGCATTTTCAGGTTTTATCATGTGAAAATGCAACTGGGGTTACAATCATTTATTAAAAATATGTGTATTATGAACATAAAGCATTATGAACATGATGACTTCAAGTCAGTTGTAACCCAGAGGTGTCATAAAGCAAATATCTTGGGCTTTATTCAGGCGTCTTCTCCTTCTGTGAGAGCGTTCCAGTATCCTGAGATTCACACACTGTGTGACCCAGTGCTGCTACGAGCCCTGCATTTCAATGTGT
>NC_136882.1:6666474-6726142 GCF_949152265.1 Phoxinus phoxinus | reverse complement strand
TTTTAGTGTGTGTTAAATGATATGGTGTAACATATATTTAATTTAGTTAAGTTTATTTAGTCAGCAACTTTTCACTTTTAAACTCTTTCCCCGCCATTACCAGAATTTCAGGTTTCCGTGTTCTCACTGTTATACACTACAGAATCTCCTGCGTATGCACTTTGTGGTCAGTTTTTTGTTCAAAGTGTTGCTTTTTTTATGAAACTCACACTCAAGTGTTGATAAAAAAGAATGCATGACAGCAGAATACATTTTTTGTTGTTGTTTAAAACAAGATGTTTCTTTTGATATATTGGGGGCCATGACATTTTGTGAAAATTATCAAAAATGCTGGCAACATTTTTCAAACCGCTGGCGGAGAAGAGTAAATAATCACAGTTAATAAATATTGGTATATTATAATATATGAGTCTCTTCTGCTCACAAAGGCTGTATTTATTTGATTTTCAGTAAAATTCAGTAAAAACAGTGATAGTGTGAAATATTATTACAATTTTAAATAACTATTTTCTATTGTAATATATTTTAAATTGTAATTTATTACTGTGATGGCAAAAACGATGATTGTGCGGCTTAATATTTTTGTGGAAACCGTGATCCTTTATCCGGGATTCCTTAAGAAAAGAAACTTTTTTTTTTTTTAAATACAAATCTTTTGTAACATTATAAATGTGCTTACTGTCACTTTCGAATGATCAATTGAATGCATCCTTGCTAAATAAAAAATCTTGCTGCCCTCAAACTTTTCAACAGTAAAAGTTAAAATAGGCCTTAAGCATATATAAAATCTAAAATATAATATTGCTCATTTAAATGTGGTTAACTACTATTGATTAATCATATGTAGTGTAGATGACTGTTATATAAAACGGAGATTATCTGGACTATAGTTGGACTAATAGTAAAATATTGATGCTGTCCTTCAGCATAATAAAATATAGCTCAAGTTTAGTAAAAAAAAAAAAAAAAAAAAAATCAGGCCAAAAAGAGCAGAGCACAACCACAAACCACAACACTTTTCTACAGGATATGCTTTTCCCCACTTATCTGGACTTTTATATGGAATATATAATGTGATATATGGTGTGTACTAGGTGTGTGCAACGATTAATCGCGATGAATCACATCCAAAATAAAAGTTTGTGCTTCCGTAATGTATATGTGTGTACTGTATATAATTATTTTGTATATATTAATACACACACGCATGTATATTTTTGAGCATTTTTATAATGTAGATATATATATATATTTATATATAATTTATATTACATATAAATATAAATATTTAACATATAAATAACACATTTTTATTAAATATATACATGCATGTGTGTGTATTGATATATACAAAATAATTATACACAGTACACAGTACACACACATATACATTAAACATTATGTACACATATACATTATGTAAGCACAAACTTTTATTTTGAATACGATTAATCGTGATTAATCGTTGCACACACCTAGATTTTTTGTAGTAAATTGTATTGTCTTGTTATTATTTTTTGTATGTACTTTTCCATAACATCATCCTGGGCAGGGACTGCAGATGCAAATGACCTTTACAGCCAACTCTGGCAAAAACATTCGGAAAACAACAAATACGAGTAAACTAAGAACTGCATTCGGAGGCGGTGTGGTGCACAAGACCAAGCTGGCACTGAGGGATCATATCTTCCTCCCAGAACTCATATTCATGTATGCTGTAACTGAACTCTTCACGCTAGTAGCACATATGGTTGAGACAGAGGTCATCTGATGGTCATCTCAAAACACAGTTGACTGTAGTCGAACACACAGATGCATGCTGGGTAATAGCAATCTCACCCTCTCCTCCAGCTCGTCTCCGGGTGTCTCTTTCCCGTCGGGAATGTCTCTGCAGACGGGCTGCGCTTTCTTCAGCGCCGGCTCGCGGTTCAGGGTGGTGTAGCCCACGTGCTCGTAGATGGGGTTGATGGTCATCTTAGAGATGTACTCGGCCGCTTTGGTCTCGATGTACAGCGTGATCAGACCGTCCGTCACCAGGTCGTGGATCGACTCGAAGCGTTTCTCGCCCACAAAATGCTTCCCATCGTAAAAGAGACGGAAGTTTCGGGTCTGATTCCCAAAGCTGGAAGAGAGAAAGAGGAAATGAGCGTGTGTTGGACTCGAGCGCTGTAACACACAGCTGTGAGAAGATCCAGAGAGAAATGATGAATGAACATGGACACACACACACACACACACACACTGAACAGCTATGGTTGAATCAGCTTCCTGTACGTGTAGTAGTTATGAGGGCGAAGAGCTCATGTGTTGATCAATACAGACCGGATACTCTTCTTACACACACACACACACACACACACACACACACACACACACACACACACACTATCATAGTATTTTAACCTAAAATGTATCTATAGGCTTTTGCAACAAACAACAAACCTGTGCTTTATTGGTTAGTTTGAAATACCTGATCAGCCATATACTGTTAGCATACTGACACATTTAGATAAATATGTAAATAATAAATAAACACATAACAAAAATGACAACTTCAGCTTCTACTATAAAGCACCACTCCAGTGTGTAGTTCATGTTTTACTGGTGAACGTCTGACCTCGACTGAATGAGGAAATGAACATGAGAACATTTTCTGCCAAAGAAGGCGGAGTCTTAGAGCCACACCCACTTATTGCATCATCGCCACGGACCAATGGTAGTTCGAAGCCGTTTACCAGCCGGGAAGTTTACCGGGAAGTTCACTTTGGCAAGCAGTTTTAATCTCCAAACAAACGTGGTTTTGGCCTGATTTTGTTCAAAATGGCGTCACCTTGATTTCGCTTAAAGTAGATCAGGGACTTTTGGATGAACCCTAGGGGTAAAGTTTGGCTGGTTAACAGTCATATCATAAAAAACACTGCATTTTAATGAAATAAATATATCGTAGGTCTGCCGATATTGAAGAAAAATGTTTCATGCGGTTACTCATTAAATTATGCAATATGCAATAAGTGTGTAAAATACATTTTTATTATATTTAAAAACTGAAAATTATATTACCAACATACATGTTTCACATTATTTTTGTGAGAAGAAAGCATCCCTACAACTTCTGAAAGTGAACAGCGGTGTTTTACTTCGTCAGTGTAAACAGGGGGGTCAGGGCTTCAGGTAGACCTATATTAGGTTTATTTAACAACAGAAATGAAATCAAATGTAAAAATAAAACACTGCTTGGCCTTCACTCTGAATTAAACATATACTGATTCTTATTAAAGCTACAAAAGTTATTCAGTCAAGAGCAGCGAGGGATTTTCTCTTTGATGAACATTCAGCACACAAACAGAAGCAGGTTTAATAGGCTGCTGTCACTTTAAAGGAGAACTCCGGTCAATTTTAACATTGAGCTCAATTTTTAGTAAATTTGGAGTGCTGTCAATACAGAGAACAACGACAAAAATCGGTGTTGCCTACACTGTGTTATCCTCTTTTTAAAATTTGCACCCTATTGACTTGAATGGGGCAAGTTTTAAACCTGCTTTTATCCTCTTAACATCCTTGATGTGTCATTACAAGTGCCCAGCCATGTTGAGTGATTCCTTAAGAGTGAACACGAGTGAATCTGACTGCAGTAGATGTGAAAGATATAAATAAAAATGATGTTATTTCAGCCAGCGCAAATACCTGTATTTAGTTCCTGTTTTCGGTGGAAGTCCAAAGTAGTCGATTGTCGAGTTCACGCGCGTGATCATAGTAACTAAACCTATGCGCGTGAACTCGACAATCGACTACTTTGGACTTCGACCGAAAACAGGAACTAAATACAGGTCTGTGCGCTGGCTGATATAACATCATTTTTATTCATATCTTTCACATCTACTGCAGTCAGATTTACTCGTGTTCACTCTGAAGGAATCATTTAACATGGCTGGGCACTTGTAGTGACACATCATGGATGATAAGACTAAGAACTGGTTAAGTTTAAAACTTGCCCCATTCAAGTCAATAGGATGTAAATTTTAAAAATAGGATAACACAGTGTAGGCAACACCGATTTTTGTCGTTGTTCTCTGTATTGACAGCACTCCAAATTTACAAAAAATTGAGCTCAATGTTAAAATTGACCGGAGTTCTCCTTTAAGAGCTGCAAGATACAATATATTGTTACACACTCGCTTTTTTTCTCGACGGTTTACTCCACTAAAGACTAAACTGACTCGCTAGGCTGTGGAAGAGAACTGAGCTCGGGATCAGGCGGTGTCTGAGACGCGGCTTTCTGTGCGTGCGTGCGGGTACTTCGCTTATTTACGTATGTAAAAGTCATGCATCCAGTCTACTTTCTGCTCTCTGTGTCGACCTTAATACATGGACTTTTTGTAATATTTTGGAGTATTATGCGTATTATTTGTATAAAATAAATATGTGTATTTGCGATATTTCGATAATTTCTATGTATTAAGTGCTCTTTTAAACACATTCGGCGCATGATAAGTGTTTTTCAGCATCTAGGTTCACATAAAATGACAATCAAGGTATAAAACGATGACTTCAACCCTCAGAGAAACACATGCATCATTTTAAATGTCAACAGCATAAGAATAAGCATAAGAGATTGCAATAAACTAACCTTCTGGCTTTACAGCTTTATATTGCACAGACACATTAATGCATTGATACATAATGCATTATAATCAGACACACAAAAAAACGACATTAAAAAAAGTCTTAGAAAATGAATATATGTATTTTCGTATTAGTTTAAATATTTGTATCAAACAGTATTTGAAAACTGCAGGTTGACAATCTATTGATTGTAACATGATCAGAGACGGTAATGTTGTTATGAGCCACTGGACAGCTGAGGTTTTATAATGCATGAGCTTCCTGTTTGAGTTCCCACTGAGACACACACACACACACACACACCCAAAATCAGATGCACACAGGCGGATCTGGAAGCACTTACAGATACGCACAACAAGGAGTTTATATCAGAAACACACACAGTCAGAGGTTTGTACGGCTCCTTGCCTCACGCATGGAAACAGACGCACCACACACACAGATACACACACAAACATATGCACAAAGGCTAATGTCATTAAAGCCTGATGGCAACAGAGCTCTTTGATGTTAAAGCTTTTGCGCACAGGACACAACAGATGCTTTCTCTGAGGAATCACATGCCTGAGGAAGAGCGAGCGAGCGAGCGAGCGAGCGAGAGAGAGAGAGAGAGAGAGAGAGAGAGAGAGAGACTGAGAGAGAGAGAGAGAGAGAGAGAGAGAGACTGAGAGAGAGAGAGAGAGAGAGAGAGAGAGCGTGTGTGTGTGTGTGTGTGTGTGTGTTTGGACTGGAAAGCAGCCGCGTGCAGCGTGTAGCAGTGTGTGTCCGTCTGCTCAAGTGAGCAGATTAAAGGGATTATCTCTAGACTTTTGTGTCTAGCGCTGCACGCATGCACACACACACAATTTTTTTCACTATATTTGAGGGGGACATTGCAAAGACTTCCATTGATTTAATATAGACTTGTAGTCAAGACCGCCTAAACCGAGACCAAGACACTACCAAGACCAGAGGGTATCGAGACCAAGTCAAGACCGGAGGAAAAAAAAAAAGACAAGTGTTGAAGCTAAGTAATAACTTGTATGAATTCAAGAACAGCAGCATACTAGGGTTCAGCCGCAGTTTACATTCAATACATATTAGACGGTATTACTTCAACTACACATGCAGAACAATACAGAGACAGACCATGTCATGTGTGTGACTGTGAGCTCACTGTAAATGTTTTTGCAGACTGGGTGAGATCAACTATGTGTAGCAATTGCATGACGGCTGTTACTGCACTATTAGACTCCCTTAACTTTTGTGTACTGTTGAGGACTGACATGACTGGAACTGACTGGTTTATCTGACAAAACATCAAACACCATCTTGCTCCTCCAACAACTGTCTAAGAATGAGAAATATGTAACCAATTGAAATTATACTTAATGTGTAGGTTAGATGAAATCATAACATCAAATTAAAGATACACAATTATAAACTTGGATAAGGCCTAATGTTTAGTCAACACAACGGAGATATGCAGATGATATTTAAGACCATTTATTTAGTTTAACACCATCTTAAATACAATACTGTAATCAAACAACACACTTATACAACCACACACACACACACCGTTGGCGGTGCGCTCAAAATCATCTGTCAGTTGTGCTGTTACCCAAAATCTCCTGAATGAAGTTAAAACCCATCATGTCACTGATATGTGATTTTAAATGAAGTGATCAAAGTGCTCGTTGCTGGCGCTGCGATCATCAGTGGCGAGGATAAAGTGTTTTCTCGTGTGACTCGCGCGCACGCCGCACTGTCTTCACTCGGACGCGTGCTTCAATCCATTGCAGATACTCTATTCGTTCTGGTGAAATCACAAAACATAATGCACACAAACGGTTTGATACAACCACTGATGAACATAATCGGTTTTGATGAGAGAGAAAAAAAACTATACGAGACAAAAAAAAAAATATACGAGTGCGGATAAGAACCCAGAACCTCTGACACAGTTGGCGAAAGTTTTACCACTGGACCATTAAGATATACATTGTTCTAAAAAGGCGAAACAGCTGTCTCACAAAAAATACATGCATGTGATTGGTTGCAATTGAATGGCGCGAGATAATTAATAATGTTGCATTATCGAACGTTGTGTCGTCGTGGATATTGTAGTATTGTATAAATCCCCCGACCACTATGTCGGTCTGAGACAGCGAGACCTAGACAAGACCAAGAGGTCCGAGACCAAGACCAAAGACCGTCAAGGCCATGACAAGAACGAGACCACGTAAAAGTGGTCTTGAGACCGGTCTCGAGACATACATCACTAATTTAATATCAGGTTAATGGCTTAACCCCTAGACCTACCCATTACAGAAACATGCGCAAAATATGTGTTAAAAAAATAAAATAAAAATTTGTTTGTGACGATTTATAAGCCTTTTTAACTAATAATAAGGACTAGTAATATTATGTCCTCACTACTAGTCAGGGTTGTCATGATATTTTACTATATAAATGAGGACATTTGGCCCTCACAAGTATTGCCAAACTTGTACACAAACACACACTTACACACTCACAACAACAACAGAAGTCTTCTAACATCTTTACAGTAAAATTCTCACTAACATTTGCATAACATCCATTGATCATTTTTTATTTATTTTTATTAATCGGATAAAAAATCTAAACATTACAAAAAAATTGTCTTTAGAAATGGGTTATTCACGACTGTAAAGCGACGCAACCGGCTGATGGTTTCCAAGCACAGCGCCCAGACGTGACTCATCCATAATCAAATTCGTTGTTAATAATTTTAGTTATCCATAATAATCAATTTTATCGATTAGTTGTTGAAACCCTAACCTATACCAATCAAGAATGTGATTTTGTAATGCTTTTGAAAGAAGTCTCTTCTGCTCACCAAGGCTGGATTTATTTAATCATAAATCCTAACTGTAATATTGTGAAATATGATTACAATATAAAATAACTGTTTTCTATGTGAATATAGTAAATTGTAATTTATTCCTGTGATTAAAACTGAATTTTCAGCATCATTACTCCAGTCTCCAGTGACACATGATCCTTCAGAAATCAGTATAATATGATGATGAATCTTATCAATGTTGAAAACAGTTTTGCTGCTTCATATTTCTGTCTTTTTTTTTAAGTGTCTTTGATGTGTGTTCTGTAAATAGCTAATACACATCAAGACTGATGATTTAACTACACTGATCACACATCAGCCAGAGCTAAAATAAGACAAACACACATGGGGCAAGACACGGGAGCTAGACTGGAGAAAGAGTGAAGATCTAGGTTCGAGACGGATGGGTCAAAGGTCAAAGTTGAAGGTTGGCGTACCGCAGAGCTAAGGTGTATGTGCCCGGCTGTCTCTGGCTCTCTCGGATCAGATAACTCCCTTCGGCCACACTGAGCAGTTGGTCAGCTTCCTCTCTGGAGATCATCCCGTGATACCTTCACAGCAAACCACAGAGAATATTAATCAAATAGCACATTAGAGCTCAAACCAAATTTGCTTTTAAATAGGCAAAATACACTACTGTTCAAAATTTTATGAATTAATATTTTATTCAGCATGGATGCATTAAATTGATAATAAGTGACAGAAAACTGTTACATCAATTTATTTTCAAATAAATGCTGTTCTATTGAAGTCTCTCAGCCATCTCTCTTTCAACAACCTTTCTTCAAATCTCCCTCTTGCTCTCTATCTCCTCCCTCATCATGAGTGGACACGCCCCTTCTGCTGATTGGCTCACTCTCTCCTCCCCCATCATGAGTGGACACGCCCCTACTGCTGATTGGCTCATTCTCTCTTCTCCCCCATCATGAGTGGACACACCCCACTGCTGATTGGCTCACTCTCTCTCCTCCCCCATCATGAGTGGACACGCCCCTTCTGCTGATTGGCTCATTCTCTCTCCTCCCTCATCATGAGTGGACACACCCCCTTCTGCTGATTGGCTCACTCTCTTCTCCCCCATCATGAGTGGACACACCCCACTGCTGATTGGCTCACTCTCTCCTCCCCCATCATGAGTGGACACGCCCCTACTGCTGATTGGCTCATTCTCTCTTCTCCCCCATCATGAGTGGACACACCCCACTGCTGATTGGCTCACTCTCTCTCCTCCCCCATCTTGAGTGGACACGCCCCTTCTGCTGATTGGCTCATTCTCTCTCCTCCCTCATCATGAGTGGACACACCCCCTTCTGCTGATTGGCTCACTCTCTCTCCTCCCCCATCATGAGTGGACACGCCCCTTCTGCTGATTGGCTCATTCTCTCTCCTCCCTCATCATGAGTGGACACACCCCCTTCTGCTGATTGGCTCACTCTCTCCTCCCTCATCATGAGTGGACACTCCCCTTCTGCTGATTGGCTCATTCTCTCTCCTCCCTCATCATGAGTGGACACACCCCCTTCTGCTGATTGGCTCACTCTCTTCTCCCCCATCATGAGTGGACACACCCCACTGCTGATTGGCTCATTCTCTCTCCTCCCCCATCATGAGTGGACACACCCCTACTGCTGATTGGCTCATTCTCTCCTCCATCATGAGTGGACACACCCCCTTCTGCTGATTGGCTCACTCTCTCCTCCCTCATCATGAGTGGACACGCCCCTACTGCTGATTGGCTCACTCTCTCCTCCATCATGAGTGGACACGCCCCTTCTGCTGATTGGCTCACTCTCTCCTCCCCCATTATGAGTGGACACGCCCCCTACTGCTGATTGGCTCACTCTCTCCTCCCTCATCATGAGTGGACACGCCCCTTCTGCTGATTGGCTCACTCTCTCCTCCCTCATCATGAGTGGACACACCCCCTTCTGCTGATTGGCTCACTCTCTCTCCTCCCCCATCTTGAGTGGACACGCCCTCGAGTGCTGATTGGCTACAAGAGTGTTGTGCTGCTCGTTCTGACCCACTGTCAACAGCATTTCTCAGAAATCGCTTACTGTACCTTTAAATAGGATATCGATAGCATATTCAAGTATGCAACTGTGGATTCCTGTACAGTGGAATCTGAACTGGTTCAGTAATGCGTGTAATGAAACTCACTCTCTTCCGTAGTATTTGGGCCGATTCTCCACCTGCAAAGTCATAAGAGAGATATCATTACTAAAAATGGTCAATTTAATCAAAATACTTCACTATTACTCAGGAACACACATAGACTTGGAGAAGAGTAAGTATTATAAGAGAGTTTATTGAGAGATTTCCATCATTTGAAATATGGTGGTATACAGGGAAGAAGTGTGCATAAACAGGGGCACCTCGCTGCACTACTGGGGTACGTTGACCCCCGTCCAGGGGCAAAAGCCCTCCAGGGGAAAACTTATCCCTGCCGCTTTCACAGAATATGTCAAATACAGCTGATATCATTTTTAATAATTTATGTCTATGGAAAAGGTGCCATGAATCTAAAATACGAAATCCAATATTCAATGTAAATTTATGCATTGTGACTATTTAATTAAATAATTCACAGGAAAATCAAATAAAGAAACTGCAGTCAAAACTTCATCTTATTCTATGAATTATATATAGGCCTTTATTTATATTTAATGGGATGTCATAATAGCAATAGAGTGTGTATTCTGCTCAGATGGCCTGTGGGTTAATTATGAGATCTTCAAAATGTGTGTATAATTCAAGGAACAATTTATGAAAACACCAGCAACATCTTGCCAATTCTGTCCCTGATGTACTGACTTACTCCACGCGTCTCTGAATGACTGTAAACCAGCAATCCCTCATTAACACACAGACATCATTTTAATATCCCACATCCCAAAAATCATACACAAACATTTGACAGAACTGGCCAGTATTCAGACAGCCATGTACTGTAAGAAATGCTGCCAATCTGGATTTTATTCAGATTAATTTAGTAATAAAGAAATGCACATTTAAGACGTATTTGTTTTTAATGAATATATGTTCTTTAAAACATATACAAATGCATTTTTATGCTTATTACTTTGAAATCTATCAGGACACACAGCTTTCCTCATGATCGTAATTTTAATGGAAAAAGACAGTAAAAACGCTACAGTAAAAAAATGTTAATTGATTAACAGTAAATGAGACATTTCATTCAATTTTGCAGTAAAACTGAATGTACAGTTTTTGGAATAAAAACAAAGATAGATAGAAAGTCCTCTTATTTACAGTGCAAAAATGTAAATTGACATTCCCAGATTTTTTTCTTTTTCTTCTGATCATACATCAGGGTTTGTGTTACATCTTATGTTGTTGAACGCATGTTT
The DNA here is from genome assembly GCF_949152265.1 of Phoxinus phoxinus. Classification (NCBI taxonomy): domain Eukaryota; kingdom Metazoa; phylum Chordata; class Actinopteri; order Cypriniformes; family Leuciscidae; genus Phoxinus; species Phoxinus phoxinus. The sequence goes on along the minus strand of NC_136882.1, from coordinate 6,715,279 downwards.
CTGCAGTATTTTAGTGTCATGTGTGTTTTCTACAAATGTTCGTTGGTGACATTTAACCCTTGATCCAACAACGGCATCTATAATCAGCCAAAACACAAATAAATGAGCACAACACCCTCCCTACTGATGAACCTCGAGCTTCCAGAGACCGAGAGAATCGAAATCACAAAGCATCCTCCCCCTTCCCCCAGTCTCTCTCTCTCTCTCTCTTTAAACGCAGAGCAGAAGAACAAAAAATATATATAAACTTTTAACAATGACATAAGAAAAATAAAAGGTGCTACACAATGTGAAAGTCAGATTACAAGAAAGTTTAACACCCCTGAAATATATACATCCGAGAGGAAGAAAACGAAACCAAACCAGTTCAGCTTTAAAATGTAATGAAAGTCAACATGCAGACAATCAGAAGTGTCAGTCGGGGAATGAAGGAACGTTTCTGGGTAAATGGGATGTGGGATGGAATAACATCGTTTCCTGATGAGAATAAAGGCAGAAGTGTTTTGTATAGCAGGGTTGTGTGTTTATGTGTGTGTGAAGCGGGTTGTAGGTGAGATGACCGACAGGGTAATAAAACCAGCTAATGATGGGAATCAGCAACACTATAGCGATAATCAATCACTGGAAGCCAGTTTAACAGTCAAAGGGCCGGTGTGTGTGTGTGTATGGGTCTGTGTGCCTTTTAGTGTGCGAGTGTGTGCACGCGCGCGTGTGTGTGTGTGTGTGTGCATGATGGTGTGTGTGTGTGTGCAGACTGCTGAGTGTGCTGTATTTTCAGCATGAAGAATGGGAGCGTCTGATTTCTGTCTGGGTTTCTCTCAGCATCTTTAAACACTAATATCAGCAACGACCAGCTGACAATGGAAAAATGAGCCAATTGTTTCATTTCTCACCTCATTTATAATGTTAATTTCATTACATTTGTGTCTTTCCCATTTTAGAAATCAGGAAAAACAGCACATCAAAATTGGCCTCATTTACGTGAATACATTTCCCTGCTCTTAATGTGCACAATTCATCAGTTCACGTTATACTTAATAGATTTTCTTTGGTCCTTAAACGTAAAAACAGTGTTTGCGCTAGTCCTGCAGCTAATGCTACACCACACATTTAGCATTTAGCATGCATGAATCACCACTGACAGCCCAATCTGAGCCAGATGTTGACATGCTGAACTGCTCAAACATCAGTGACAGGCAGTGTGTTAAAGCCCTGAAACGCCAGAAGGAAAACCATGTTTGCATGTACATGATATTTGCTTCTTTTTGCTAAATCGCTGGAATAAAGCATTTTTTTTTTCAGATGTCAGTCAACAAACGCCTCACTGATGACTGAACATAAAGCTGAGGTAGAACTAGAAGAAAGGGCTTTATCAATGAGAAATAACACGTTAGCTTTAAAACGCATTGCAAATGATCTAGGTTTTAAGTGTGCAAGTATTTTTGTGCAAAAGTTACAAACGAATCAAAATCATGCACCATAAATGCCTTAAGGCCGTGTGTCCACCAAAGCGTTTTTTTCACGCGGCTGCCGTGTTTTTAAAATAGTTTTCAATGGGAGCGCCAAATTTTTAAAACGCCATGAGCGTAACTGCGGTGATCCACTTGTCCGTGCGACACTTCTGTCGCGCTGCACTCCACTATATTCCTAAAGGCGGTGATCCACTTGTCCGTGCGACACTTCTGTCGCGCTGCACTCCACTATATTCCTATGGGTGACGTCAAGCGACTTTGACGCGCTCGCACAGCATTCCGGGAAGGCGGCACTTCATTTGAAAAAATGCCGCGCGTCAAAAAGCTGGCCGATGCCCATCTTTATGCAAATGAATTCCGTTGAACGCGAGGCGTCTATCCAATAGAAGCACGCACATGGAGACGGAGGGAAGTCTCTCGCGGGTCCTTTGTTTTTGACTGGCCGCTGGCTCAAAACCACGCCCATAGCGGTAAACTAGAAGAACGCCCATCAACGTTCACATGTGGGGAGGCGTTGCGACACCACACGACATTCGTGTCGGACAAGTGGATCAGTACCGTAAGCGACTTTGACGCGCCCGCAAAGCATTCCGGGAAGGCGGCGCTTCATTTGAGAAAATTCCGCGCGTCAAAAAGCTGGCCGATGCCCATCTCTTTTCGTCTCTCGCGGGTCCTTTGTTCAACATTCGCCGCTGGCTCAAAACCACGCCCTTAGCGGTAAACTTGAGGAACGCCCATCGAAGCGTCGAAGCGTTGTTTACAGGTCGCCGAGAGTTGAAGAATGTTCAACATTGGGTAAAACGCAGCGCTCATCACTGTCACTTTTTACCCAACCGTCCAATCACAGTGGAGGAGGGCCGGGACTAATACCACACCGGCCAACGGATATTCTGTATCATAACAACGAAGCGTCTCAACTGAAAAAAACTGCGCAGCCAAAACGCTCTCAAGCGCACATAGCTCGTCGGTTTCAGCAGAGCGCCTAACGTTTTCAGCTAGCTAAAAACGCTTTGGTGGACACACGGCCTAACTGTATAATCTCCTCTGAGAGAGAATTACACAAGACACACACACAGGGAACGAAGGTCTGGTTCTTCCGTCACACATGAACACACGTTCACGATAACTCACATCAGATGTAGCTCTTTGATTTGGCGAGTGCTGTGAGAGACGGGTCGTAATGATCAGAATCTCTGCAGGAACACACACATCAGCACTGAGAGAGACACACTGAGCTCCTCAAGCACAACACACAGATCTACAACACACAGCTGAGGTCATCCTCACACGGACAGAGCTAAAACACACACTCAGTTTCCTCACAACATGCATTCAAAATCAATGCACTGGACTATGTTGAGGTTGCACGTTATAATTAATTGTTCTCAGAATTCCTTATTGTTTAGGACAATTGAGGATTAAAAGATCTCTCATATCTAGACTAGCATACTAATTACCGTATGAATTAGACAACTCATTTATTCAAGCAATCTGGCCAATGAGACAATTTAAAGAAGAAAACAAAACACTAATATTAGAAGCAATATGGTCACTGATTAATCGTGATAAATCTATGAAGGATTTAGCCGAATCTTGTCGCAATACATAATTCACTTACAGCAAGAAAAGAAAAACTGGCTTTGCAGTGCTCATGAAATCTGGTAATGGAGTAATAATCAAACCCTTAATGGTTCGGACACACACAGACTGAATGAAAGCAACACGACCACAGCATCTGTGAGGAGAACGGCTCTTTTCTATAACTCTCACATAACCTGTGGTTCTGATCACATATCAACCAAAATCATGTAATGTTAATATTTTCTTCACAAAAAATCGACCAGAGAAACTTAAAGCATAAATGGCTCCTACTTTTTACACACACTCTCCGGCCACTGACTTTATTAGGTACCTTGTTAGTATAGAGTTGGACCCCCGTTTGCGTTCAAACTGAGATCTTCATGGCACAGATTCAACAAGGTGCTGGAAACATTCCTCAGAGATTCTGGTCCATATTATCATAATATCTTCACACAGTTGCACATGATCCATGATATGAATCTCCCGCTCCTCCACATCCCAAAGCTGCTCTACTGGCCTGAGATCTGGTGACTGGAGGCCGTTTGAGTTTAGTGACTCACTGTCATGATCAGGAGACCAGTGGGAGATGATTTGAGCTTTGTGACGTGTGTGTTATCCTGCTGGATCCATCAGAAGATGATACACTGTGGTCATGAAGGGATGGACATGGTCAACAACAATACTCAGATCGACTGTGGTAATTAAATTATGCTCAATTGGTACTAAGAGGCACAAAGTGTGCCAAGAAAATATATAACACACCATTACAGCAGCAGCAGCCTGAACCGCTGATACAAGACTAGATGATCATGCTTTTCTGACCGACCATTTGAATGTTGCAGCAGAAACTGAGACTCATCAGAACAGGCAACGCTTTTCCAATCTTCTGTTGCCCAGTTTCATTGAGCCGTGTGAATTAAAACCTCAGTTTCTGTTCTCAGCTGACAGGAGTGACACCGGTGGTTTGGTGTGTTGTGTGTTCAGAGATGCTCTTCTGCTTCAAGGTTTGGTGTGTTGTGTGTTCAGAGATGTTCTTCTGCAAACCTCAAGTTGTATCTAGTGCTTATTTGAGTTACTGTTGTTTTTCTATCAGCTGAACCAGTCTGGTCATTCTCCTCTGACCTCAACTAGGTATTTTCTTTCACAGAACCGACACTCACTGGATATTTCCTCTTTTTCTGATCATTCTCTGCAAACCCTACAGATGGTTGTTCGTGAAAATAGTTTGAACTTGCACTTGAACTTGATCTTGCAGATCATCTTGACTAATGGATAGAGTTGCTGCCATGTTATTGGCTGATTAGATATTTGCGTTAATGAAAACAAATTTTGAAAATGAGCAAACTAAGAAACCAGAACATCTATTTCAGAGAATAAATGCTGGCAACTATGAACTCCTGCCTCACAAACAATTATCTTGTTCCTATAATTTTAACAGAAAACTCACAATTTCATCATTTCGTGTTTGCTGAACACTTAACATGGAAAAACCACAAAGAAAAGCCTGCAATGTAAAAACATATATTATGACCTAGATTACAATAAGTACGAGTTATGGGTTTAAAATTAGGCAGGCCACTGAGGTCGCCACTTATAATGTAAGAGTCCTGAAGCAAAAGCACTATCTGTCATCATGACTCTTGATAAAAGGAAAGCCGAACGCTTTTGAAGTGTCCAGTGAGTTGTGTGCTGAGCTCTGGACAGTGTGTGTGCGAGTGTGTCTGCTCACTGATTTGCATGTTCTGAATGCAAAAAAACATAAATGTGGGGCCATTTGAAGGGGATTAGACCGGGTTAAACCTCTTGGCACAATAACCCCCCGTCCCGCACAGGACTGATGCGCTTTACAGGAGCAGATAATGGCCAGAAGCCCAGAGCGAGGAACGGGCCAGAATGAATCCTTAAGAAGCCCTTGAGATAAACATGAAGAGCAGTGTGCATCTGTTTAATGTTAATCCAGCCTTAATTAAGAAGACGTCCAGTCAGCTGAGGCGGGGGTGTGTGTGTAAAATACCTGCTGAATTGTGCTAACAGCAGGAGACACCATCAGTGTTCAGCAGATCAACATCTTATTAAAACTCCCTCCAAACACACACACACACACACACACGTCTGCGGCTTTAAGAGGCACTACAGCATATGGCTTTCTGGAGGAGCATGTTCTTTATGATCAACGAGACTATATAAATGTGTAAAACACATTCACACTAAAACTTTACAGAATATTAGAGCTACAGCACTCGTGATGGATTATAATGTTTGCCTGTTTTTAAAACAAACACAGAAAAACTAAAGTAAAGTCAGTAGAAGAGCAGAAAAATATAAGGGAAACCTGTCAAGAAATATCCAGGACGTATTTCATTGCAAAATTAAAAGGAAGAAATTGCATTTTGCTTAAAGAAAATGTAGCCAATTTTATGATCTGTACGATCGTAATAAAAAAAGAAGTACAATTAAATGTTAAACCATTGTGGTATTTGTTGTGTTGCCTATCATTTCTGTTGATTGAAATACAAATAAAAAATTCTGGGGATAAATGTTTCATTTGAAAATAATGTCAACGCAAAAGAAAAAAGGCAGAATCAAACTGAATTCTGAATGAATAAATGAAAAAAATTTATTTAAACTATCACTGCATTTGTTATGCTATAAATGTAAAACAAAATCATTGTACTATTGTATTTTTTACTGGGGATGAATGCGTTTATTGACATGAAAAATGTAAAAAAGCAACAACACATTTTTTTTAATTTTAGGCAAAAAATAAGCAAAAATTATTATTCTTTTAATTTTGGGGTGAAATGTAACTAGCTATTTTTTAACTTAATTCTAAATTCTGAAAGTAAATAAATATATAAAGTAATAAATAAATAAATATATAAATACAAATAGAATTTTAAGTATTTAAACCATCACAGTATTTGTTTTGCTGCTTATAATTTCTGCTGATTTAAATAATTAAAGAAAATTTAATAATTGTGCTACAGTCATTTTTACTGGGGATAAATTAGTTTAATGTTTGTGGAAAAATAAATAAATAAATAAAGTCCTAAAATAGGCTTCATTTTCAAAAAACTTGCTACATTTTTGATCGTGAGGATAGAACTAGTACAGGCCTAATCAAACTTAATTCTTAATTAAATAAATAAATAACCTTAATATTATGAATACCAATATGATCACCACCATATTATAAATTCCTAATATTATCATTGAAGCGCCTACCAAACAGCAGCTAATAGTGACCATCAGATTTCATAACGGATGTTCCTCTGTTCATGAACCCTGCACACTGTGAAGGGTTAAACCAGAGCCCGTCTACGGAGAGCCTGTTCACTCCCTATTAAGTCCTATTGTACCGAATTTTGGTTGTAGTTCCACCAGAGTTCCACTGGGGGCGATCACCCCCGAGTGCAAAATGAATGGGAGTCTATGGGGCTAGACGGCTAAATTTGTCCCTTTCAGCCGATTGCCGTTGAGAAATCTCAGATTTGATTGTAGGTTTGTCAAGTTCAACATGGGTTATAGGTCGAAAATTGAATGAACGAGTACTTATGTCCTTTTGATTTCTTACAGGTTGAGTTGTTGTTGCCCATAACACGCTAGCATTCTGCTAATGAACGCTGATTGGTCAGTGAAGGACTGGTTACGACCAGAGATACCGCTTGATGGCATCATGGCATCCGAAGCGGGAACAGAATGTATTCTAGCAGAAACTCTTCCAGCACGTGTGTGTACCTGTGTCGGCTGTGCTGGCGATGCCTCGAGAGAAAATAAAGTGCAGAGCGCGAAAGCACCACAGTGACTGAAGGATTGCCGTAAAGCAGTATCTCTGGTCGTACGATGTGTATGACGTCATTGACATTTTGAAAGACTTTTTAAAGCAAATAAGTGACTCTAAAAAATCTAACACCCAGCAATGTGCAATTTCTTTGCATCTCCTTTCGAATACAACATTCAAATTACTAGACAAAAAATTATATCTTGAGAAAAGTGGATTTTGAGGGGTATAGCTCCATAGACCTCCATTCATTCTGCACTCGTCCTGTGAGCGCCCTCATATGGAATCAGAGCGGAACTGCAACCAGTCAGAAGCCGGAAGTGTAGCGAGAGTGAACCTTCTCCCCTTATTAGACATTCTCTGGTTAAACGCTTCCCGTCTCTAAACGCAGCGCTGGACCCGAGGCCGTTTCCACAAACACAAGATGATCAGATGAATAATTCAACAGTCTCCATGCTTAATTACTGCCACTAATATCAGCCTGAGTAATGGAGCGCGCGCTGTTTATATTGCACTCGCCTCTGGAGGACGAGGAGTCTAGACCCGCGCGCAATTAACACACGCATTAGTGATTCAGTGAAGATGGGTGACCTATATAATATTCCGGATGATCCCGAAACATTTGCCATGCTCAGAAATATCAACAAACTATATGAAGTGAGGGTTGTAACTGAGCAAACAGCACAGGACAGGGGTCAACACACACACACACACACACACACCTCCAGGGGGCGCTTCGGGACTTACTAAACCCAAATTCTCAAGTTTTTGTCTGACGTGTGTGTATGCTTAAGTCTTACATTTATACATTCATTAAAACACTTTCATTTTCAGAGAGACTATATGCGTTGCATTGTGATTCTAGTGTAGATATTCACACACACACACACACACACACACACACACACTCACCTCAGATGTGCACGTGACTCTGCGTGGATGCGGCGCCTCCTGCTGGAGCTGGTACACTATTACAATCACACAGGACACACTGTTTATTATATACACATATCTAACTGCATATTTCTATATTATATATGTATATAGATATATTATATGATTATGGCTTACAGCTTATGAAAACTTTTCACAATATTATAATTTTTAATTTGGGGTTTTCAGAAGCTGTAAGCCATAATCATCAAAATTATAACAAATAAAGGCTTGAAATATCTCACTTCGCATGAGTCTATATAATATATTAGTTTCACCTTTTAAGTTGAATTACTGAAATAAATGAACTTTTGCACCATATTCAAATTATTCGGGGTTCACGTGTAGAATTATGTTTACTTGTGAAATCTCACTGCAAAGAAACTTTTCCAGAAAACACTTTTTTGCACTTTTATGTGTCGCTGAATGATAAAGTATAAACTTACAATAGGATTTCCACACAGGAGGTCTGTACTCATCATTATCTGAGAGGGGAAAAGAGATATTATTCAATTAAACAAGTGCTCGCGTATGAAAAATGACATTTACATCATGTGTGTATTAGTGATCAGACATGAGTGTGTTTAAGCCAAAGCAAACGTCACTTGTACATGTGTGTGTTGATGGTGTGAGACTGCCGTCTGCTGGACAACAGGAGGACTTGCAGATTATATTATTTCCTTTTTTTACTAAAACCATTTTATATTCATTTTATTTGACAATGCAAGACACAGAGGAAATATTAGCCTATATTATATTGGCCAAAAGTGTGTAATAAATGCCCCTTTTAAAAATGTTTATGAAAGAAGCCTCTAAAAAGCTTGCATTTCTTTGATGCATATTAAATATTATTACAATTTTAAACAGCTGTTTTCTATGTTAATATATAATAAAGTGTAATTTATTCCTGTGATCAAATCTGAATGATCAGCATCATTACTCCAGTCTTCAGAGTCACATGATCCTTCAGAAATCAGTGTAATATGATGATCTGATGATCAACAAACATTTATGATTATTATCAATGTTGAAATATTTCTGTGGAAACTGAGATACATGCCATTCAAATGGTTGGGGTAAAAAAGATATACTTTTATTCAGCAAGGACATATTAAATGAATCAAAAGTGATAGTAAAGACATTTATAAGGTTACAAAATAATAATATTTTAAATAAATAATGTTTTATTTAAATCAAAGAATCCAGGGGAAAAAAGTATGACCAATCGGATATCGGGATATGAGTAATATTATTTCACGATAACGATGTGTATCACAATATAGTTGTTTTTGCTTTAAATACGTTTTTTTTAGATATAAAATTTTTTGATACCATTGAAATGTCATCATTCTTATCACCATTTTTAATATAATTAAAAAAAACTAATTCTAGCCTTAAAAAAACCCCAAGCTTACTGAAGACAAGTAAACAGAGATAAAAAAGAGCAAAGAAAACAAACTACAATCGAACAAAGAAATACACAAAAAAAACGTAGCATGTATAAAGTAATCAAATGTATAAAAAAAAACAATGCATTGTGTGATTGCTGTATAAATTAAATATACATTTATTCTTACTAAAGTTACAGAAGTGATTAAGACGAGCAGTGAGAGATTTTCTCTTTTGTTGTTTGATTAGCATTCATAAATGACAGCAGATTATTAATTATGCTGATGTCACTATTTCTGAAGGATCATGTGACACTGAAGACTGGAGTAATGATGCTGAACATACAGCTTTGATCACAGGAATACATTACATTTGACTAGATATTCACATAGAAAACAGTTCTTTTAAATGGTAAAAATATTTCACGATATTACAGTTTTACTGTATTTTTCATCAAATAATTAAATGCATTCTTGATAAACAGAAAAGACTTTCAAAATACAGGATACAATTCTGGTGGCGTTTCTGAATGAATGTGCAGTGAAGCTGACAGTAAGATGTAGAAGCTTCTTCCGAGTGTTCATTATAAGATTAATGAATACGAGCAGGAAACCCTAAATGTAAAGACCCTGCAGTGAACAATAGAGGAGAGGAGAGGCCCTCCACATCGCCACTGGCCCCGCTCCACAACACTTCTCGCTCTCTCTCTCCAAGGAAAGAGCCTCTGCTTCCTCTTCCTTTCACAGAAACATCCAAAATAGAAAAAAAAACACTATTATGTTCATCACAAAGGCTACTTCCAAGTTTGAAGCGTTTGGAAGAGCTCTTTAAAAGTATCCTGGCTCTTTTCCAAGCTTTATAATGGGATTGAATTTAGATTTTGAAAACCACAAAAGTGCATCCATCCATCATAAATGAAATCCGTACGACTCCAGGGGGATAATAAAGCCCTTCTGAAGCAGAGCCATGCGATTGTGTAATGCGGATATAGCGTCTGGTGCTAGTGATTTCAATGAAAAGACGCGTTTACGCTCGTCTCTGGAGGTCCTGCGGCGCGAATGAGGTGTTTAGCGCGGTAGATGCAAATTCGCCTCATTCGCGTGTCCAGTTTGCGCGAATTACGCGAAATGACGTGCGAATGAGGCGAATTGAGCGTCTGGTGCGATATGCGCGAGTGGTGCTTTGTGCATTCACGCGTTTGACGCAAATTCGCGTCTGACGCCCGAGTTGAAAAATTTGGCGTCAATTCGCACCGTGTTAACCAATCAGGAGCCTGCTTGCTATATGTTTGCCCTCAATAAAGTATTTTGTAATATGAATAAATGCCTGCGTGAAAAAAGGAATGACATTGTTCAGCGATATATTAACTGTGAATGTGTCACTAAACACTTGCAGGCTACATTTCTGAATGAGATGACGAAAAACTCACATAATTAAAGAACGTTATAACGAGTATTAATGTATTTTAACTTATGTTTCGTATAATAGAACCGAAGCTATAGATTGTGAATTTAAACATGTCGGGTTTACCAGCGGCAGACGTCAGGAGGACTAGCCGAGGTAAGGCTGTTCCAGGCGGGTTACGTGAGCGCTGAGCGCCCGTGATCGCCTGGATCTCACAACTCCGAAACGTCAGATCAAATTTTTAAATAGGCGCCATCTTTATAAACAAACCACTGATTTGAGCTTTCAACAACTACATTCTCGACTGAACAACTCTTAAAACTACATTTCGTGACACAATAACAGTAGTATTTTTCCATTTCGCTACTTTTCTTGCAAACAGAACCACCGCCTAACGTTAGCACTTGCCTCTCCCACAAGAAGCGGATTTTGCCTTGGATGCACGTCAATTTCGCTTCAAACGCTTGCTTTGGACGCGCGAATGCATTCAAAATGTTCAAGCGTCAAACTAGACGCGGTAGACGCGAATTTGACGCTCTATTCGCGTTTGGTGTGAACGCAGCATTAGAAAAATCTCCATATTTCTAACTTTATAAACTATAATTACTAGCATCCCGGTTACGACCGTACGCGAGTCTAGTTCCGGCGGAAGAGTGACCTGTGACCCGACGCGTGACCTCGGACCTGAGACGGGTGATCATGCGTCAGGTCAGAGGTCACTCGTCGGGTCAGAGGTCACTCGTCATGCGTTGGGTCAGAGGTCACTCGTCACGCGTCGGGTCAGAGGTCATACGCCGGGTCAGAGGTCATACGTCGGGTCAGAGGTCACTCGTCACGCCAGAGGTCACTTTTTTTAATATTTTATTTTTAAATCATGAAACTTTATGTAAAAAAACGTGTCCCGCATTTCCATGTCACTACCGAAACAGTGTGTGTTTTAGTTCATTGGCTGAGACTGATTTTAACCACAGCCCAACATTTCTGATCAGGAAATATTATTGTGTGCCTTTCTCTCATAACCTCTCGTTCATTGTAGATAGTACCATCATGTTGAGGGAAATGTGTTCAAACGTCTGAGAATCTGTGTGTAACTTTAAGGGACGTCACTAACAAACACCTTTTTCCTGCAATTCAGCAAACTTTCTTGGGTGTAATTACATACAATTTAGTTTTTGTGTGTTGTTCAGAAGTGTGCTAGCTCACCTTGTGCTGGCTAACATCTTTGAAGTAGGCTCCAAAGTATCTTAAATTGTCCCTACCAAAACATGTGGTGAAGTTTCGGTTGTGACATCATGTTTTTTTTAGTGTTATTCGATAAAATGTAGTTTTTGTGTGTGTGTGTGTGTGTGTGTAACTGTTCAGAAGTGTGCAAGTAACCATGTGCTGATTATCATCTTTGAACTAGGCTCAAAAGGATCTTAAATTGTCACTACCGAAACCGTCATGACCGAAACATGCCATCATTGTTGGTAGTGACAAAAGGGAACATAATCATTTATTTGAGGGAAATAAACTATCTTAGTATGTTTTAGTACGCGAGTTAAAATTCTGTAATGTGATGTCACAACCGACACATGCATGTTTCGTCTAAAATAAAGTATATTGAGTTATTAACTAAGATGTTATTATAGTGTTTGTTTTTCAATCTAAATAGGGCTGTAAACGATTAATCGCGATTAATCGAATCCAAAATAAAAGTTTGTGTTTACATAATATATGTGTGTGTATTGTGTATAATTATTTTGTATATATATATAAATACACACACATGCATGTGTATATTTGAGAAATATTTGCATTTATATACTGCATATATATTTGTATATGATTTATATTATATATAAATATAACTACTTTATATATAGGCCTAAATAACATTTTTCTTAAATATATACATGCATGTGTGTGTATTTATATATACAAAATAATTATACACAATACACACACATATATTATGTAAACACAAACTTTTATTTTGGATTCGATTAATCGCGATTAATCGTTTACAGCCCTATTGAAATCAGTATGATTAACTTAATGCTAAAGAAAGATTGGGTTAAAAATACAACAAATCTTATAAATTACACTTGAAATATTGTTAAAATTGTAATTGTTATTGTTTTTTAATAGCAAAATATATATTTACAAGGTAGATGTAAACAAAATATTAATAGGTCAATATAAGCCGCCTTATTGAAATTATTTATTATTGTGATATTCGGTAGTGACAAATTTGGGGAGAGGAAAAATATTCCAAAACTTTCTGAAAATACAATATGATAATTAACTGCACAATTACTAGAAATGTGTACCTTGGATATTATACAATTTGCATACATACAACATTTGTGGGAAAATACATTTTTTTTTCAAGACGTTTCCAATTCTGCAAGTAAATTATGGGATTTTTATTTTTGGGTGAACTAACCCTTTAACACTATCATCTTCTAACAGTCACACACTAGACCTAATAATCTGCATTACATATTAATAGAAAAATTATGTTTCCTCGTCCAAAGATAAGAGTACACACATTTTTTCTCCATAATGTCAACAAGTGTTTGAGGCCATATCCTGATATATGTCCAAGAGCTTATTTTGAATCAAATTCAGGTTTTAGCCTAGGTTCAAATGTATATCAAGTGTGCATTTAGATGTTTTTTTCATTCATTTGAATCGCCTTTTGTTCAAAAGTTCATTTGAAATAGTCCTGCTGTCACATTTTTTTAAATGAAATGTATAAAGCGCTTATTCTATAGTCCAATAATTAATATGAGCTCATAAACATCTTGCATATTACTTAAATGCTTAATATGTTAGATTGAGTCACAGAACATGTCAACATGTGTCTCTCCGTTCTGACTCAATGGCATTACCTGTTGCTATATGAAGGACGATAGAAATACTGACGATGAACACAAACAAAAGAAGAATAACCCGATCTCCTTCAATAACATCAGAACAATGACAAACTGCAGGGTGAAGTCAAACTTATGTTGCACACGTGATCTCATTGTTGTGTTCATCTACACGCAATAATGCAAATAAAAACATATGATGGTCAGTGACTATTGTTACTTTCCACTGAAAAAACGAGACAATCATGTTAAGAAGCGCAACATCACACGCATAAAGGGAAATCTGTCAAATCTATGTGTGTTTGCTTCACACACACACTACACACTGCGATCTGTTGGCATAGAAACTATAATAAGAGCAATGAAATATGATCGACTCACCGAACACATGGATGGCCATTGCAGTCAGTGATCCAGATGGACAAAGGTTTGAACAACACACACACTCTGCCTTATATCCTCACATACACAGTTATCCCACAAGCAACGAATCTGATTATATGATTATATTCTGAAGGCGATTTGGGTTTTGATGAATGGTCCAATCTAGGAATCCTGCATAAGCGATGTGGCCGAGCTAAACTTTAAATCCCAGCGAATCCAAAGCAATACCTGAACAGCGAGCACGGGAGAATTAGTGTGTTGTGTGAGGAGAGGTGATCGGGTGTGTGTGTGTGTGTGAGCAGCAGTTGTGAAGAGCGCTGTGTGAGTGTGTGTTTTACTGCAGGTCTGATTCACTCCTCACATCCCAGCGCTGAAGTCGCCATCTTGTGAGACCACATGACCAGACCCACGGCACACACACACACACACACACACACACACGCACGCGCGCGCGCGCTCTTCCTCAAAGACTGCACACTGCAGCCTCTTCATGGCGCGTTACCATGGAGACCCCCTCTCCGTGACGACATGATGATGCAGTGTATGTGTTTACGTGTTATAATAGGACACTTCGACGGATTGCTGTATAATTTGAATTCTTTGTTTAATAAAATAAAAATAAACTCTCACCGGAAAAATCCGGTGATGGACTGTGCCACACGTCCAAGGTGTTTCCCTGCCTTCAGCCCAAGGTGTTGGGACAGGCTCAAGCATGCCTGCATCCTTACAGGACAAGCGGTGGATTTGGAAAATGGATGGATGTTTATCATCTGCTCATGAAGTCATAATTTCATTCCATATTGCTAAATTTAGTACAAAAAAGCGAACAAATGATGTCTGGATTCGCTTCTTGTGATTCTGTTGAATATTAGCACTGCTGTTGAATTGAATTTGCTCTTCTGAAGACTTGATGTTTGCAGGGATGGCGTCATAACCTGGAAGAGTAATTCGCCACTGGTGTCCTCAAGGGTTTTTATATTGGAGCTTTTCAATTTATGAGTGAAATAAGGCTTGTGGTAAACATACCTTAAAGATACTTAATGTTTTACTCTATAAATCACACACATATCGAAAATTCAATATTATGTTTATTTTTTTAAAGAACTTTTGGGGTGTCAGTGTGTGCACGTTTGTCGAATATCGTCCAGATATCTTATCTTTTAAACAGCTATCTTTTAAAAACCTGTTTAAAAAAGTTATTTGTTTGTGATTCTGACACAGACACTGCTCTGTTATGATCATTTTTGTGTGATACGCTGTCTTTTTCTTGCCATTTTTGTGGCACCCTGTCTTTTCATTATCTTATCACATTCAGGGACAAAAAAAAAATCACTTATTTTTTTATCGTGTTGTGCATTCAGCAGTACAAGTGTGCACAGTTAAAAAGCAGTGTAAGAAACTCTGGCATTAGATGCCTCAAATTGCAATTACTTTATATGAGGCATGAGCTTAATTTTAGAGTTGTTGTAGTGCAACATGGTTAAAACATTGCCCAAGTAGAAAACTAATAAATGAATATGTCTATTTGGTTTATACTTTACACAATTTTGACAGAACACTTTCTTGTATAGTACACTAAGTACTAACTTTTCCCCAAACAATACAACAAAATAATAACACTATATGCAAAGCATTTGAAGCTCTGCAAAGGCATTGGTTTAAAGTAAAACAAACTCTCCAATATGTTTCCCAGATGGCCGTGTCGCCCTGAACTGACAGAAGTGTAAGTGTGTATTAAACACACGTTAGCAGGAAGTTCAGACAATAGCCACCCAGTGCTTCTGCTCGGAGGACTTGAGCCCTGACACTGCATTTATTGTTCGGCTCTCGTTTCCTGCCGTTGAATAAAAGTAAATATCCTAAAGAGTCTGTTGAATACAAGACGACTCAAAGAGGTGCGAGGCGTGCGTGTGTGTGTGTGTGTAGACTGAAGTAATGGTTATTTTTGACCAAAGATTCTGGATCTTTTAGAAATTGCTTGGTTTTATGTTAAGAGCCTTTGTGACGCTGCTAGATTTAATTTTTAATGTTGTGAAATAACTATGTAATTTACAAAATAAATGAATAGTTAGAAATCACATCCTAAAGATTGAGAAAATATATCATTACTGACATTAGTTTGTTGCTAGTTGCTGTCCTTAAAGGGTTCAGTTTAAAATGAGTCTAAAAGCAGTAATGTGGTAAACATAAAGGTGCTGGTGACGGATTGGGTTTGACATGTACAACAGTGACTGGGCAGTGCTGGCATTCTCCACGAACTGTAGATGCACTCGTCCAGAAGCACTGAAAGGTCAGCACATCCACACACTGTTTAGTTCCTCTCAGTCTTGTCAGGCTAAAGCTCATGCTTGAGAAAACACTATGATGTGTGAGCAACAGTTAACACACACAGCGAGGTGCGGGATGAGCTTCTCCAAGGCGGTTGATACACCAATACCAGGTAAAACAGCATCTCTCCTGACTAAAAATGTCCGATTTGACAAAGAATCGCTCTTTTGAATTATGAATTTTGAATCATTGCCATGACTGGCAAGGGCCATTGTGTGGAGTTTGGCCAGGGGTTACATCCCTACTCTCTACGAGAAGTGCCATGGGATTTTTAATGACCACAGAGAGTCAGGACCTCGGTTTAACGTCTCATCCAAAAGACGGGTATAATGTTCCTATAGCATCAACGTCATGACGCAGTGTTCACTCCCACTCGAAAGCAGAGGTGGACAGTAACAAAGTACAATTACTTGAGTACTGTACTTAAGTACACTTTTTGAGTATCTGTACTTTACTTGAGTATTATTTTTTCTGGAAACTTTTACTTTAACTTCACTACATTTGAAAGACAAATATCGTACTTTTTACTCCACTACATTTCTGTCGAGGTCCTTGAGTAGACAGTAGTAACGTCAGGGATGATTTGGGTTGCATTTTGGTTGTAAATGAAAGTCTGGTTGACATCAGAACTCGACTGATGTTGTTTTCTAACATCAACCGATTTTCAACCACAATACAACGTCTGTCCAACGTTGGAGATTAACGTCAATCTGACGTTGGATTCTGACATCAATATGATTTTCATTTTAAACGTTGGGTTTGGTCTAAATGTGACTTTTGTCATTGTTTTGGAGCACACTACAGTAGCTTATAGATAACAGTAAGACTAACATATTCACACTAAAAGCCAAAAAACTGGGAACAGCCATTTGTGTGTCCGAAACCATTGTGGACGTTATTGAGTTACTCAATCCCACGACTGGAACTGTGTTCTAGAAATAAATGTGATATTGATATGAGGGTAGGCAGGCAGAGATTCAGAGGCATAAGGTACTGTAAGTATTACATGCAACAATGCAACACTAATAAAACAATGCATTGACATTTACATTTTTACTTTTGATACTTAAGTACTTTTAAAAACCAAGTACTTCTGTACTTTTACTTAAGTAAACATCGGTCTTTACAACTTTTACTTGTAACGGAGTAATATTTGACCAGTAGTATCTGTACTTTTACTCAAGTAAGGAAGTTGTGTACTTTGTCCACCTCTGCTCGAAAGGGAACGCCTCAGGTTATGTAACCCTGTCACTGAGAGGGGAACAAGATAGATATCGCAACATAGATCACGCAATGCCTGAAAACATCCTTCAGGAAACTCAAATCTGGTGACGTGCATCTATTTATGGTCTCGGTGATGCGAACAGGTATGTCACCTGACCACGCTGTGGGCCAATAGAATTGGCTATCAGACACCAGCTCACACAGCATCTCTTTCCCCTCTCAGGGAACCCGGTTACATGCATAATCTGAGACGTATATATAATTAATTTATTATGGTGTCATTTATATATGGTTAACCACACCATATTGAATTATGAATTATTTATTAATGAATTATTTAGTTATTAGTTGATAATATCATTGTGCCTGCTGGTACGGCAGCACAGCTCCTGGATTATTATGCAGGAATGAGAGTATAGTGCCTAGTCATATTACCGTAAACTGACATCTGACAGGAATGATCACATCCTGACGTCACGTATCTTTACGGGATGTGTGTGAACGCACTCACAGATTCCGGAAAATCACTGGCAGTGTGAATGAACCAAAATCAAACGATCCCGGGACAAATTATCCGTGTATTTTCCGGAATCTCTGTGTGAAAGGGGCTTAGTTAAGAGACTATTGACATGTTGTCTGTCCATACCGACATGTTGTAGCCCCTCAGGTCTAGGAGAAAGACAGAAATACAGACTTCATCTCCAGGTAATTCATGTTAAAGAGATGTCGGCATTCCCAGACCCCCCATCCTGTGAGGGAGGCATCCGTAGTCACTGTCTTGCAATGCCAAGACCTTATCGTGGAACCGGGGACTCGTCCGCATTGTAAGGGAACTAAGCACTCTGCATGCTACCCTTATCATCTTCAGCCTCAGCTTTTAGCCACATCTGAAATGGTCTCATGTATAGAAGCCCCAAAGTTATCATGCTGGCAAATACAGTCTTTGGTATTGTTGGACAGAATTTCTCGACCTACCTTGGTTTCCTTCATGGCGATCAGGATGGACTCGATGCTAGCAGGAGTGTGTGCCTGCGTGGAAATTGAATCCCAAGAAATGTTATCCTCTGCCTCGGGAAGAGTTCACATTTTCTGCTCTTCAGTCTCATCCCCAAAATCTCGAAATGACCAAGAACAACATCTTGGTGCTGAACTCCTTTGACTGGGCCAATATGTGCCAGTCACCAATATAATTGAGTGCATTGATTCTTTTGAGTCAGCGTAGCATCCATACACTTCGTGAAAGTGCGGGATGACAAGGTTAGGCCGCACGTAAGCACCGATATTGGTAAGCTTCGCCCCGATAGTGAACATGAGATACTTCCTACGCTGTGGCAGAATTTCGATATGAAAGTATGTGTCCATTAGGTCTATCATGACAATCCAATCCTCATTGAATTTAGGACACTGTATTCTTGAGCATTAGCACTTGAACTTGTAAGTCCGCAGAGTAAAATTCAAAGACCCCAAGTCTCAAATCCGATGCAACACGCCGTCCAATGTTCCCTCTTAATAGTTTTTGTTGCTGAGCAATACTTTTGATCTATTCGGCGGACATTTTGGCCACCTGAGCCGAAGCATTCTTTACACCAGACCTGAACAGCGTACGTTCATACAAAAGGTTCTTACATCATGCCGTTGTAACTTTTCACTTTAATGTGCTTTTTCTATTTCATTTTGATTGAATCAGCAGCAACAGTTTAGGGCAGGGTTTCTCAAACTCAGTTTAGCTCCCAACCCTGATCAAACACACCTAGCTGTGAGTTTCTAGTGATCCTGAAGACATTGATTAGCTTGTTCAGGTGTGTTTGGTAAAATAAAAAAACAATCCAAAAACAAAGTTGTGATTTGAGACCCCTTTGCACCCCGGTTGGGCTCTTATGCCTGGCACACTCGGCTCTCCTCATGGCACGGTCCCAAATGGAGACTAAGCCCTCGCGATCTTCCTCCGAGTCCACACTTTCGTGACGTAATGACGCTTTGACTGTGGCCCTGTCCCAAACGGCACACTAAATATGCACTTACAGACTTGTGGACTTAATGGCCACTGCATGCGTGTTAAAGGGTTAGTTCACCCAAAAATGTAAATTCTGTCACACTCTAAAAAACGCTGGGTTGTTTCAACCCAATTTTGGGTAAAATATGGACAAACCATATGTAACCCAACGGCTGGGTTAAGTCCATATTTTACCCCAAATTGGGTTGAAACAACTCAGCGTTTTTTAGACTGCAGTAATTACTCTCACTCATGTTGTTCAACCCCGTAAGACTTTCCTTCATCTTCTGAACACAAATTAAGATATTTTTGAGGAAATCTGAGAGCTGGCACTCTCCTTCATAAACTGCTAGGTAATTTAATTCTGCCGGCCAAGAAAAGTTATTAAAGACATCGTTAAAATAGTCCAAGTGACTACAGTGGCTCAACCTTAAAGGTATAGCGGAGGATCTTTCCTAATTTTAGAAAAGACCCGCCCTCTCCAAAAAAATTTAAAATGCACATGCGCAACACTCTATTTGCTCCCGAGAGGGAACGCTTACTGGCAGTGATTTTAAATGGATTTCTCCAAATAGCATGACAAACTTTACGGCATCAGTGGGAAGCCCAACCTGTGCTTTTAGCGCACGCCAGCGTGTGAACGGCCTTACGTAAACATATCACCAGAATGATTGACACTTAGGTGGACCAATAGTATAGGCTACCCACCCGGAAAAAGAAAATCCTCCGCTATACCTTTAAGTTTATCAAGCGACGATAATAGTTTTTGTGTGCAAAAAAATAGTGTCCAAAATAACGACTTTCTTCCACTATTCATGTTCTTCCGTGTGGGCCTCTGACATGAGTTCACGAGAGCGCCGCAGCGCATGCGCGAGAACTGAGAAGATGACGCGGACGGGTCTCGATGAGTGTTTAAAATGGTTCGAAAGTGTTGTGAGAAACCAACTAGAAAACGTACAAGTGCCTTACCAATGCTGCAAAATGAAAAGCTTACCTTTCACACTTTCCCATCCAATGATCATGAGCGCACTCCTGTGACGTAACGCCGCATTGACTGCCGGGAAGTGTGTTTTAAAGCTCGCATCGATGCGGGCTCGGCAAAAGTGCGCTTTGAGGGCGCGTATCGACCACTGAAATGACTAAATGGGACACCATACGGTCTCATGGACTTAATGGACTAGTGCACATGAAGTGTGCCATTTAGGACAGGGCCTATAATAACAGCTCCTCTGCAGTGTGTGAGGCCTTTTCTTTAAAGGAGTCGTGCCATTTTACAATTTTGTACTTTTTGGATAATGCGTACTCTTTAAATATGCTAAGTTGTAACATTGGTAATGTTTATTTATCTTTGCGTTACGTTCAGATTTATGAATCGCACAGCAAGCACTATGCATATCTTTCCAGCGTTATTATTAATGTACGCTTGTTTCATTAGTAGGGCTTTTTATACCTGTTGTTGAGCAGTTTTTTCTCTTTTCTTATTTACTGTATTTTGAAGACTGAGAACTCAGGTTGTTCAGGAGTTGTCATGATTACAGGGAGGGTATTCCCTTTTTCCAACTCAGTGAAATCCTGAGATGAACAAGAAAAAAATCCCACAAATCAAATGAAATGCCCACAGATCAACAGCTACTTCAACAGACCCGATCGTTAATGTTTTGCCATGCTGACAATATAATGTTGAGTTGAATTTCCCAGGTTTCTCCACAAGATGGCAGAGTTTACAAAGCAAAATATCATACATACACATACAAACAAAAACTAGATACAAGACAATAAAAAAAAAAGAATTCAATGACAATCTTTATAATGACTGAGGCTTTAAATGGCTTTAAAGAGCTAATAAAAGATTTATTACAACATTTTATTAATTTATTTTAATTTATACATAACTTTCACAAGTTACAAGTTGACCGCAAACACAATAATTATCACATCCTTTTTCCAAAGTGGACCCAGTACATAAGAACAAACCCCCACCCGTTGTAAAGCTGCCATTTCCCGGCTGAAGATCTAAGAGTAACGAGATGTTCGACTGCAACAACCCAACAGACACACGGTGGAAAACACGGGTCTAATTCTCTCAGAGAACTCAGTCACGCATGTAAGCACGAAACAACTGTCGTACAAATGTACCTTATAAACTAAAATCAAGTTACTTAAAAGCAGAACTGAACGCTTGTAGAACTACACAGTAGTAAGCCAATAGATGTATAAGAGAGAAGAGGACGCAAAGTGATAATAATAATAAAGACTTCATCTATTCCTTACTTAGTAATTGTCACTAAGCATAACTTAAGTTAATAGTTGAGCTTAAAGACTCGAGAGTTTTATATCTGTCATTGTGTCTTTTAAAGAGCAGCTCCAGTTTATTTTCAGTTGTGGAGTCAAAAGACAGAATGGCTTAAAACATTTACACAGGTTGGCAAATAAAGCCTTAGTTAAAGGTTTGTTCAGGTGATTTTTAAAACATTTTTGTTGTTGTCATGATCCCAAGACAAACCGAGTACCAGTAGAGATCACATACATTTCATGATAATGGCATATACAGTACTTCCTTAATTACACTGTAATCAGAAAAACAACTAAAGTGAACGAACTAATGACTTCTCAATGTTTCTAAAAGTCGGACACCACAAAATACAATGTCCGCCACTTTATAAATAAGCGGGAAAAAAATCTTATAAAAAGGCATTAGCTTCTTATCAAAATAAGTCCATGGAAAGCTTTCATCGAAGTCTATGTCACTAAATTCCTCTAAAATGCAACTAGTTAAATTTTAATTGCAAAAGAAACTTGTAATTTCAATTAGAAATGACCAACAACCTGCATTGTGAATAATGCTCTCCTACAATCACTGCCCAGGGAACAATCGTTCACGTCAGTAAATCTTCCTTTAACAACATGCCAAAAACATTCACACGACAACACGTCACTATTTCTAGAAGACGGACAATCAGTTTAAGATTTGATTTAAAGCTACAGCTAAAATCTGCTGGAACCGCTTGTGTCGCGCGCTTAAAACACTGAGCATTAAACAACCTCCACTCTCCTAATGTGCAAAATATAAAAGGCAAAGAAATGAAAGTGGTCAGGTCTTCCAGCTTCACGCCTGACAGTGCGTTTCCTTTCACTATAGCCGCGTTTCCACCCAAATTACCCAGAACAATTTGTCCCAGGAACTTTTTTCCCCCCCAGACCCGTCGCTGTCTGCGTGTCCACCGCGGTCTGAAGTACCGTTAAGAGCTGGCAATGCGCGCTACTTCACATTTCCCGCCGGATTTCATCCTCTAAATTTAAAGCAACACCAAGTAGTTTTTCAACCTTCATAATATATTTCCAAGACCCTTGTGATGTGATGCTACATCGACTTACAATCGGTTGAATGACACGTCTGCCATCGCCTGACGGGGTCTGTATCGCTTTTACTGGCACTACGGAGCTTCGGGGTTCGGGTAGTAGCCCGAGCACAAGAAGAACTACAATATTCGACTGCTTTACGGCATACCTCACTTCCCCCACTTCCTCAAATGACGTGAGAGCCCAACTAGCGTTTGTTTGCCGGCTGGTATAGCGTCTGTATGTTGTTGTCACGGCCGAAGCAGCAACTAAACCGAAGGAGGCAAAGGTTTTGTCGGAGGAGGACGAGGATCAATATTGGTCTAGCGTTCGCTCGCTGGCATAATAAAGGAGGAGGAGGGGTGCCCGACCGATGCTGACTTGGCCGGACTTGTAATAGCTACATGATTAGACGGACAAAATCATCTTTTAGGATAACAATCCTAATGACTTTAGGCTGATAGTCATGTTTGTTTGTTTATTTATTTTTCTGGTGAAAGTGTCTTGCCTCAGGCTATAATGCAAATCGATTTTTCAAATTTGCAGATTAATCTATGGTTGCTTGATATTATAATATTGACGATATATGGCTATTACCTACCACACAAACATTGAATTGAATTAGCATATCCATTATGTAAAACAGTAGCCAATATGCTACTATAATGACGCTGGCTTGTAAACGTGAGCTACGCGATCTTTTGGCGTTTGAAAAAAATAAAACATTTCACAAGGCAGTCTGCCCAAGACGTGAGAACTCCTCCTGCTGATTTCGGGGGTATCGACTTGTCAACAAATGCACGTATATCCCCTGGTGTAACCATGACAGATTTTGCGACAGTAGAAGAAGACAATACTGTTTCCTAACTGTAGGGGGACCCCGAGAGCAAAAACTACTTGGTGTTGCTTTAAGCTTAATAAAGCCTGAACCTCGTCATTGGTCCATCGGCCGTATTTTTTAAACTCCAGTGTTGATTCGAATTGCAAATAACTGTTACTGCACCGCAACAGACTTTAAAAAATGGTTGATGAAATTACATTTTGGAGTCAACCAATCAAAATGCGGCATGAACTCAACCAATCAGCATGTCCAAGCGTCCAAGTCCCACCCCTGAAAGTTCCTGAACAACTTTGAAAAGGAAGAAGTGCTACCTAGCAAGCAGGGGCTTTCGGATGGGGAAATATTAACCCGTAACTTCATTTAGACCCTGGTTCCTGCGGTGGAAACACACAAAGTCCCTAGTTCCTGGGGAAAGTTCCTGCGGTGGAAACGCGAATTATGAATCCGGACACATTTGGGCTGTCGCGAATCATTTAGTCTTGATCCTTCCAACGTAATCTGTGTTTAACTCAATAAATACACCATAAATAAATAATATTCAGTCAGTACAGTTTTCTGCATAGCCTCCCAAGGGCTTTCCCAACTACCGTACTCACTCCTTGTAAACATGAAATTAAAGTGGTCAATTCTTCTAACTTTACGCCTCAGTGCTTCAGTAAGTCCGTTTCCTTTCACTGTGAACCCGGACACATTTGGGCTATCGTGAATCTTGATCCTTCCAAAACACTGAATAAATATATAACACCACAGATGAAAAAATGAAAAGCATAACACAATCAGTTGAGTTTCTGCATAGCCTCCCAAGGGCTTTCCGTACTCACTCTTTGTATAAATGCGCTGGATTGAAAACAGAGGCTCATTTCAACATGGCTGCCAGGACTGAGCGAGCGGAGGCCTGATCAGCTCCCAGAAGACTGTGCGTGTGCGTGTGAGGACGACTCCTCCTCTTCCTCCTCCTCCTCCTCCTCCTCTGTGCTGTGTTCTGCCGGCGGGCCCAGAGCGGGTCCGGGTCCCAGTGCCGTGGACGAGCTGATGCCGTTGGATGTGCTGATGGAGCTGTGCTGGATGGCCTCGTTCTGAGGGCTGCTGGGAACTGACATCTCCCCGCCGCTGTCCTCCTTCTCCAGCTCTGAGACACAGAGACACGTCACAGACTGAGACTCTCACAACACCGGCATCAACACACACACACACAAACACACACACACACACACACACACACACAAATAATAATGCTGTGTGTATATACCATGCACAGTATGTAAATGTTTCCCAGAATTCCCAGATGAACAAATACATTTGCAGTTACACAACCAGAGCAAAGTGTCCCACAATGCAAAGTGCTTGACTTGACCTGCCAGTATGATGAATGAACCAGATGTGATAAAAAAGATGATACAAAAATATATATCAATAAAAAATACAGTAAAACGGTGATAAATACCTGTTTTGTATTTGAATATATTTTGAAATGTAATTAACAGTGTTTTGTTTAACGTTTATCTGAAGTCATTTGGGTGATTCCTATAGGTTGAATTGGATCATCGAGGGTCAGCAGCAAAGAGATTGCTAATAATGTGAGATTAAACACAAAGTATTTTTGTGTAATTCAACAATTATTGCAGGTTTTATTAATATTCTGCGTTTGCATTTCACTGTTTTTATTCATTTTGAGGAATACTGAATGTTTTTGTGCCAGTGAGAGGAGTACATGCTCTTAGTCTAGATCTACAGTAATCAACACACACACACACACACACGAAAAAAGTAACTCATGAAAACTCATTTTGTAAAATATTTAGTTGTAACTTTAAACATAATGTGTCACTTTACTAGTTACTAGAAAAAGTAATTGATTACTTGTAATGGGTAACATCCACCACTGGTCATTTATTCCTGTGATCAGATTTTCAGCATCATTACTCCAGTCTGCAGTGTCTCATGATCCTTCAGAAATCAGTATAATATGATCATTTGATGCTCAAGAAACATTTATGATCAATGTTGAAAACAGCTTCATATTTGTGTGGAAACGGTGATAAAAATGTTTTCAGGATTCTTTGAAATAGAAAGTTCAAAAGTTCATATTGCAATCAAATGTCTTCACTGTCACTTTTGATCAGTTTAATGCATCCTGAACAAAGTGGATAGTTCCTGATAGGTATACACAGGACTGCACTTAACCACATAATGCTACATTGAGTGAATTGTAATCACTGGCTGGCTGTGCACTGGAAGGTCAGCAAATGTCTTAAAAAGAAATATATTTATATCATGTTAATACTACACATATGATAGCGGCAGAAACAATCTACTATGTTGATCAAACCCCAATCAAACACACCCGGATCAATATCTCCAGGATCACTAGACAGCTACAGGGAGGATCATCCGGGCTGGAGCTCAACTCTGCAGGACAGTACACAGTAAACGGACAACCCTAGGCAGCAACAAATGAGTTCAAAGTTTAGATAGGAAACAGAAATCGATGGCAGTTGCTCAGCTGGCACGTGCCCACTGAAAATATGATGCCCTCGTTGCCTTCTCCTCGCCTGCCCTGTAGTTACCATGTGACTGATGACTCTCGAGCTGCAGTGATGACGTCTAACATCAGGCGCTAACTGCCTGCGCTAAACAGCCGATCCTCTTCCCCCCCGATCCACGCCGAGAGGGAGAAAGCTCAGCAAACATCTAAAGTTCGTTCGCACCGGATGAGTTGCTGGCATGATTGCGATTAAAGACTTTCCCAGTCCGATGCTTTGTCTTTTATTAATCCCTGTGCTTGCTTTGTAACCTTTAATTAAAGTTACAATGTCATTTTAAAGCAACATCATCAGGGTATATTAGAGGCTGTAGCGTGTGGCCAGACTCGCGTACGATCCCCTTCCCTGCCAACTACTGCAGCGACAGATAATTACTGCACCTGATTTTAATGATACACACACAGGAGAGCGGCAGAGATGCGCGGTCCAAATGCCACCAGCTGTTCTGCAGTTGCATTGAATTAATTGGCTCCTGATGAGGAAGGGAATGAAAAAAGGCCCTCTCTCTCTCTCTCTCTCTCTCTCTCTCTCTCTCTCTCTCTCTCTCTCTCTCTCTCTCTCTCTCTCTGTCTCTCTCTCTCTCTCTCTCTCTCTCCCTCTCTCTCTCTCTCTCTCTCTCTCTCTCTCTCTCTCTCTCGACTCAAAAAGAGATGCAGACTACCTATGATAATTAATATAGCTAATGAAGCAAGCACCGCCAAAATGGCACCTGGTAATTAATGCGGGAGGTATTAGATTGTGTGTTCGGTTCTGAAGCGTCTGGGCTTCGGATCAGGTGACTTTCCGTGTTTGCCGTGGGGTTGCAAATACCCTCGCCGTGCCCGTAAGGTTGAACCATAGACTGTAAACAAACATGGGCGTAGTGTGCGTGGCGTCACCCGTCAAGTTTCTGAAGAGCATTTTTGAAGCCCAAAGTGGGCGGAGCCGGCCGTCGCCATCTTGGCAGCGCGTCACTTCCGGATAACCGGAAATGTGCAGCGAGGCGGATTAGCTGAGGTGACGTGACGCTAGCAGTGACATCAGCGCCATTCCACCTGTCACTCAAGTGGCCACGCCCTTAATTATGCAGAACTTTGAGGCTTAATATAATTTAAATGGATGAGTAATAAAAAAAGTCACCCTCCTCACAGTTGTCATGAAGGGTGAAATTAGCTTTATAGACCAAAACTACTTTTTGTACCAGGCTGTAAACACTTTTGTTTCTGCTGTAAACAGTTGGGCATTTTAACATGGGGGTCAATGGGATTGACTCTCTTTTGCAGCCTGTCTCTAGAGGCCAGTCGATGAAGTGCAGTTTAAGTCACTTCCGTGTTGGATTCAAGAGCGCTTGGGTTGAGTTGTGTTTTCTCTTCTCTTCATTTCCATGTTCAGGCATCTGTAATCACTCCTAATGGTATTAAGCAGGAACGGGGGTGATATATTATCATACACGCTCCTGAGACCGCTCTCCGCTCACCTCCTCTCGGATCGTCTCCGCCGTGAGCAGATGGGCTTGTGCAATGCCAAGCGGAGACATGGCCTGCCCTGTTTGCAGGGCATCCTGGGTAATTTCCCCCCACCTGCTACCAGGGCAGCACTGCCTGAGAGATTAAGGCCAGAAACATACTTTACTTAAGTACGCAATCACAAATGAAAACGCTTTGCCAAGCGAGATCTCGTCGGCTATACTTTACACCAGTCCTAACCAGGCACAATGCCATTTTCAAATATAGTTCAGGCCCGCTAGGCTTTGAACAAGACGGGAGCGTGCAATCACAAAATGAAGATGCTTGGGAACACTATTTTACAGTGTCATTGTTACATTTGTTACATGTAATAGAGATGCACCGATTACGGTTTTCTAGGCCAGTCCGTTTTCTGATTTTTCATTGAGTTTGACCTGCCGATACCGATTTTATCCAATTCCGATTTCATTTTTTTCTAACCACTTTATATAACACACACAGCTATTTATTTTTTATATATAGTTTTTTTTATAAAACACCATATACTTTTACTCAAACTGAATTATTAAAACAAGTTTAAATGGTCAATTTTCTACAAATATTTTTGAGTGTTAATTTTCTTTTCTGACATAGCCTACTCCAGTTCTTGTTAAAACACGCTAGACGTGCAAATTCTCTGCATTTTAGGCACTTTTTGTGTGAAATCATATTTTTTTGTCCATCTAAAGTGTGCTTTCACTCACTTTACTTGAGCGTGAGCAGCGCAGCAAAAATAGACTCTGCGCCGAAACCCCCGCAGCACTGCTCACGCGATGCTCCTGCTCCGCGTATTTGTGAATGTTAATCAAAGAGTGCATTCACACCAGAAAAAATACATGCTTGCAACGTCCGTAATTCACGAGGTTTCCTACATGTGTGTTCCAGTGCACGTGTGATGCTGATGCTGCGCGATGTTAATCATGCAGCGCACGAGTGCATTTGACCGGCATAAAATCGGCACATGTCAGACTGACCAGCCGGTCGAGCGCTCATGGCCGATCACGTGAAAATCGGCCAATTCTGGTCACCAGCCGATCAATCGGTGCATCTCTATAAATTATGCATTATTACATGCAACTAACCCTAAACCAAACCCTAACCCTATAGTAAGTACACGTAGTTACTTAATAATACTTAAATGTATAATTACAATGTAACAAAGACACCTTAAAATAAAGTGCAACCAAATGCTTTGCCAAGTGAGATCCCGTGGGCCATACTTCACACCTGTCCTAACGAGGCACAATACGATTTCCGATATATTTCAGGCCTAACCGACTGCCATGGACCGAACAAGGCGGGAGCGTTCAGGTGACCGAATGTGAGCGCAGGAAGTTTGCACTTTTTCCACCATATTAAGAGCGTTCTTTGACAGGTGATGACCATCTGCTGCTTCTCCATCCTGCAGTGAATGTGGTTGTTTACAAAGACAGAACGATGCTCTTCTCTGAGCCTCATTTGCACAGGTGACTAATATATGACCCCTCACCGCATTCGGCAGCACACACAGGATTGAGGAATGGTTTCGATCATCTCTATACTCTCCTCTACCTCGCAAAGACCTACCAATGCCTGCAAATGAACCAGCTTTCAGACAACCCAATCTCACCCGACAACCATCCCCGCTCATAATATGCATGAGACCTGTCAGTCAAGCTGCTTAACAA
The DNA here is from genome assembly GCF_949152265.1 of Phoxinus phoxinus. NCBI lineage: Eukaryota > Metazoa > Chordata > Actinopteri > Cypriniformes > Leuciscidae > Phoxinus > Phoxinus phoxinus. Next base: position 6,686,058 of record NC_136882.1, on the reverse strand, counting down.
TGCCGTCGCATAATGAACTGCACGGCTGCAGCCGCGCGTCCCAGTTGCGAAACGACACTTCTGTCAGACTCTCCGCTATAATACACTCATTTTGGAGGCAATCATTGTCAATACAAGTCAGCGCTGGGCTACAAAATGAGCCGCGCACACACACACACACAACGTATCAAGGTGTGAAATCCAAGCGTTGGAAGTTATGTACAAAAAAGTGTGGTTACACTTTATTTTACAGTGTCCTTGTTACATATGATACATGTACTTACCATAGTAATAACAGTAAATTATGCATAATTACATGCAAATAACCCTAAACCAAACCCTAACCCTATAGTAAGTACATGTAGTTGCTTAATATTACTCAGTTCTTACATATATAATTACACTGTAACAATATTACCTTAAAATAAAGTGTAACCCTTTATTTAAAGGTGTCAGTGTTACAGTGTAATTATACATTTAAAAACTGAGTAATATTAATTAACTACATGTACTTACTGTAGGGTTAGGGTGAGTGTTTAGGGTTATTTGCATGCACTTATGCATCATTTATAGTTATTACAACAGTAAATACATGTAACGTGTAACAAGGACACTGTAAAATAAAGTCCACACTAGCAGAACGTTCAGCTTCAGTGTCTGTTGTCTTTCTGACAAAAGCGCGCACACACACACACACACACACACACACACACACACACACACACACACACACACACACACACACACACACACTCCCACATCCGCTTCTCTGTCCCTCTGACAACAGCTAATTGATATGAAGTGGCTGCATATGGCAGACGAGCCGCAGATCTGCACATTTCACAAGGTGTCATTAAAGCGTAACGGCCAAAGACGCGCGTGTAACACGAGCAGCCCTCGGTTCCTGAAAGCCTCTTTATCACTCATCTTAAAGAGGACAGCGCTACATACAGCGGGATCATCCTTTTTATACACGAGTCCTCTGCGTTCTGTGGTAATAATGGGACGAGATGAATCTGTGTTATTTCACACTCAGGGCTAGTTCATTTTCCACTCTTCACATTTCATCAGAAGAACCCACAGCACACTCATTAGGAATAACACTCATCGGTTTTAGTCACAAAAATAAATAATAAAGTAAACCAATAAAGAAAGAACAAGTCCATTAAGCAGAACTGGCAGAGATTTTACTCATTTTCAAAGAAAGAAAAGGCTTACGGTGAGATTAGATCTGCTATTGAATCCTGAGCGAAATTTAACAACTGGAATTGCGGCTTTGTGAATGAAATCTCAGGATTGAGATTGAGTCTTTTGACCTTACTGTGTTTCCCAACACAAACAATGTACACTAGTGGTCGACCGATATTGTTTTTTTGATGGCCGCTGCCGATGGCCGATATATATATATATATATATTTATACTACAGGGCCGTTGAATGCTTGAATCTGATTGGTTGACGAACGTTCTGAGGTGTGCAATTATTTTCAGGGAACCGCACGGCTAAAGTAGTTCCGGCAGGTCTTGACCTCATTACAGTTCCATATCACTTCGCGTAGTCAACTGTAATAATGGAAAAGAGGATACAATTCATAACAAGAAAACTGCAGCCCCATGCGCTTGATCTGCAATTTTCAATGTCTAACTTCACAATCAATGGAAACATGCAGTTTAATTTTAATAAATAAAGTAGGCCTAGCCTATACAGTCCTATACATAATCAATAGAAAATTAAACTGAATATTTAAATAAATTGATAGTCCTGTTGCACGGGTTTTCGTAATTATTGAAGATAATATAACAAATAAATAAAATTGATAGGCCTGTGTAGTGGCGGTTTTATGATATTCATTGATCTTTAGTAAAATATAGATGATTCAAAGAATGTCACATGTGTGACTCTCACTTGTAGTGAGAAAAGATTCTTTTTATGTACCTGGGGAGGCAGAAGGGAGAGACACTCCAGAGAACAGACGAACGAGGACCTCTGACCTAGATGTCAGAAGGCCATTTGGTGAAGGAGGGCTTAGGAGTTGGCTCTAGTGACGAATCGAAACTAGTGTTATGGCTTCCTTGTCTATGGAAAATTACTGAATGGAAATTTACTGTGGGGGGAGGGCTCTGCGGAGAAGGCCTTGAAGATTAGGATAAAAAGCTAGTTCAGTCTGTCTGGGGGTGTGTCACTCTTCTGCACAGGGTAACAACTGTGTATTAGACTGCTCCTTCTTGCAAGAATAAATACTTTTAATTTTATAATTTGACTCTGAGTCTCCCTTGCGCAGTGATGTTTGTTTGATGAATTTTTGCCACAACAATTTGGTGTCAGAAGTGAGATTCCTTGGACGATGCCTCCTGGACCTGAGATCGGACGGTGTTTGGCCACCTGGACTGAGTAAGTTCCAGCTCTACCTCGTAAACTTGAGAGAGAGAGGCCGGCCGATGTCAGAGCCCCGGGAGGATCGACCACTGGAAATCAAAAGAACTCAAGGTGGCACAGAACAACATCTCTGAGTAAGGTAATTGAATTCAGTTTAATTGGGGGAAGAGTGAAATTGAACCATATTGGCTGGGAACTGTTTTCTGTGGTAAGGATCTGAAATTAATTGAGGTCTGTGACAGAACAAGATATTTCAAGCAGATAAATAATCTGGAATTAATTGAGAACTGTGGCAGACCAAGACATTTCATACAGATAGGTACCTGAAAATTAATTGTTCCACCACGGAACAAGTTATTTTTGGGTGCTGAGACTAATTGGGGGAGCCAAGAAAATCGTAACAGATTTTTGGTAAACCATAATTAGGAGAAGCACTAATAGTGCGAACCCAACCGACTTGGGTTAAAAGAAAAGATCGGGTTTGTTTCAGAGACGTCTGACAAATAAAGAGAACGCGCGCAAAGGAAAATCCACAGAAGACAGTGAAACAGCCAAAGTATGGGGATGTTTTAAAAGCAAGCTTGCGAAATTTGGTACACCGGTGTTTTGTCAAATGAGATAAAATTAAGGGCAGAAATGTATGATATTGAGCGCCACAAGATGGTGCGGGAATCAGTTGAACAGGGCAGTGAGAAACAGAAAGGTTGTTGTGTCTGCGTTCAACGTGTGTAAAAGAGTGAAAAGACAATGAGTTGTTGGCTCGAAGCAGATAAAAGAGAACAGAGTTGGCTAGAATGTATTGCCATATAGTAAGATTGAATATAACTGATAAAAGGGTTTTTATTTTTTCATCCATTAGATGGATGCATGACATTAGATGTCAGAAGATTTTATTTGTAACAAAAGTTGAAGTAGCAAGCAGCAATAAGGCTGTCTTTGTGAAGGATTGAGATTTGAGTAATATGATATTTTGGTTTCTGTAAAAAACAGTAAGTAGGATAAGTGGGACAGAGACAGTAATGATAATACTTGTTGAATCTGCAGACTAACCATTTTGAGAAGAAAACAACTGTAGAAAATGTATGTTATGAAAATAACATTTCTGATAAAATTTATGGAACTATATATGAACGCCTGTTAAGTCAGATTAAGAAATGGTATGAAAAGTGAGGTCCAGATTAAAAATAATAATAATAAGGTATTGAGTATGATTAACAGGGATTAACATGATATAAAGATAATGAATGTTTCATTGAGCAAAATGGGGAACAATTCTATATTTTAATGGTAAAATAAAGAGTGAAATTATGTTTATTTTTGGTTTGACAACCATTATCTTTTGAACCTAAAGACTCCAGCTATGCTGGGAGTACAGCAACAGCGCGTGCTTATTCAGCCCGGCTTCTGGGTGTTAAATGTGTACTTGCTATTGTAATCACTGTTGTTGATGATAATACCGAATTAGAGAAATGTAAAGACAGATTTTGGAATTAAATAATGTAAAATGTCGGATATTTTGTTGATATTAAGTCATTGAGGGAAAAAAAGACATTGTCTGTTTTATAAAGGAAATTATGGGTCGGGGATAATTTTCCCTGGACAAGTGTTAAAGTTAAACAGAAACTTTGTGAAAACTTTGTTAAAACAATTTATGCATTTCCGTGCAGTTTATGAAAATGAATGTTCTGCCAATAATGATGAAGATTATGATTTGGCTAGTGTGATAGAATCCGCCACTGGTGGACTGTCAAAGAATAGAGAGAACTGCTTATCAGCTGTGTTTACATTCTGATTGGGACACACTGCTTCAAGGGTGTCAGTAAGCTGGAGCTGCTAGAAAGCTCAAGGTAATCGAACTATAGGCAAGGGGACAGAGAATGTTTTAATTGTGGTCAGCTGCGTTTAGCAGTAACTGTAAATGACCACTCAGAAAGGTGTAAAAGAAAGTTGATGGAATGTGAAAGTGACGTATTAATGTGGGTTTGAAAGTAGAACAGGATTTGAATGACGATATTAAAGTTTTCGTCTGAGAAAAAACCAAGAATGTGAATGCAGGGCTAAGGGAAGTGAAAAGAATGTGCAAGTAGATTGAAAGAGAAAAGAAAGTTGATAGATGGAAGTCGTAAGTAGATTGAAAGAGAAAAGAAAGTTGGAAAGATTTAAGTTGTAAGGAAATCCTTTTAAAAGGAAAGAACTAAAGTACCAGTAGATGTAAATTGCAGATAAGCAAAATATTTGTAAAAGTAAAGGTAACTAAAAATATGATTGTCTTATAATGAAACGCTTAAAAAAAAAAAAAGGTTTTGGAAGATCCTAATTGTAGATTGGTAAACCCCTAGAAAATATGGAAAATATTGTCAGATAAAGTTGTAATTGAAAACCTGACAACTAAAATGTAGATGTTTTAATGAAACGTTATTGAGAAATAGAATAACTATTTGTTGCTAAATGTAAAAATGTAGAAAGGGATCTGATTAAACAAACAGCTTGGTAGTGTTGACCATGAAGCAGCTAGAAGATGTTTTGGTTTCAAAAGATAAGATTGGGACTTGGCTGAAACTGACTCAATATGAGTGGAAATTTGTAATGTCTAAATTCCCTGATGTATGGGCAAAAGACAACTATAAAATTATTCTAAAATCGAAAAGCGTATGTAATTTCTGGCAAAGATGCCTTAAGCTGCCAGAATTAAAAGATAAAGTAGAGAATGTTTAGTATGACAAAAAAGTGTACCAAGTCCTGAAGGCCTCAGAGTCTCTGTCTCGTTCAATGTCAGAAGGCTGTTATCTTAGCCTGTCATGACAATAAGCTATTTAGTAAAGCACAGTGTTTCAGTTGAAAATTATAGACACAGATGTTAAAAGAAATCATGTTAAAGGAAATCATTGCCATTCAGAGGGCAATTTGTACTTAAATATTTTAGATTTGTAAAACTGAATGACTTTAAAGAAGTCTTTAAAATAATAATGTAGACCTGAATGACAGAAGTGACATTTTTGTACTTTGTTATTTTAGGACCAGTAACGTATTTGTCTGATCTTAGCCTTCACCGTGACACAGGACCTATCACCATGACTATAGATGTACATTGAATAGACGATGTGAATTTTGTTCACTGAGATTTTGTTGATTCGGACATGTCTAACAGATTTGAGTGATTAAATACTGTTGTTGTTAACCTGTCTCCCTTAACAATGTTAGGCAGTCCAGATGGAGGTGAGGTGACTCTTGAATGTGTCTTTCCTAAGCTCCAGAGAAAAAAACAGCTGAGTTCTGTTGAAGAAACTGATTGTGTGATGCGAGCGGGTCACCAGTGGGTACGTGACTACTCAAAGACGGGATGATTTTCCTGGCCAGGAAACAGCCTAACGCAGGGGGTCCCGGACACTGCATCTCCGGATGGAGGTATTAATATGTGAGAAAGGTATGAGAGTTGAGCGCTGACTACTAGAGGCCAACTGGGGTCAGCAGAGCATTGTGGGGTCAGCAGAGCATTGTTTGACCGAGAAAATGTGAGTTCCTCTATACCACTCACCAGAGAAAACCCCCCCTCGCAATTCACTGTATGGCTTGTTTTCAACTGTGACAAGTCTGATGGAAATTATAGATAAAGAGCTGATGGGAGATGTGCTTTCAAGAGCCAGCTGAGACCATCTGATTGTCATTATTTGTTGGGGAGACAGTGACATAACTTATTAATTTATATCAGGAACATGTTGGTTGCCTTATGGGCAAGGAAAATTAAAGAAGTTGATTTTGAACTAATATGTCTATAAGATGGTTTTAACTCCTGAAGGTTAGACATGGTGATAGCTATAGATTAAGACAGGTTTTGTAAGAGTTTGGATAACAAAGGTTAGGTGAATTGAGAATTTATACAAGTATTCAAACTAAAGATAACCTTATAAATACTCAGAGCATAATGTATTTTAGATTATTGTAATGGTTCTAATTTGAGTTAAACATTTGTATATTAACATTTATGAACTATTAAGGGTTCTATGATTAATTAAGTTTCAGTCTTAGGAGGCTGTTTGAAAAGATTATTTGTGTGAGAGAGACTGCTGAGTGGAGGAAGGGATTGGGACGCTGTTTGTCTTTCTGTTATCAGGCCTGGTAAGGCAAGTTTAAACAAAATAATGATAATGAACCAAAACAAAGCAGCTGACTTTTCTAAAGACAAAATGAATAATGAACAGATAGAACATTTGAAACAGTTTGAAAGGCCATGTAAAATTATATAAAAGCTACAGAAAGATGTGAAGTTTAAATCTTATTTAAACCTTAAATATTATACTTTTAGAGTTAATATATATATAAAAAAAAAAGTGAACATTGTAAATGAGCAGTTAACATGCTGTATGTGTGTCTAGCATAAGTGTGTGTGATGGTGACAGCACTTTATGTCTTGTAGGTGTTAAGTGTAGGGCAGCTATTCTGCCTGAATAGTGTGTATACTGTGTCTTTAACCTCTGGAGAGTGTTTAGGTATTTATATAAATTGGAATTGTGGAGTTGTACAGTTATAGATTTGACGGCAACAACAAAGGGACACATTGGCTAAGTCAATATAAAATTATCCAGAGAGAGCCATTTATGATTATCGTAAACAAGAGGAGAATGTTTTTTTTTGACTGACATTGACCAAGTCTGTACAGCACGACCTGACTTTTAAAAATGGTTGCAAGACCAAACAACAGACCTGAAAAAAGCAGGATACGTGGCGAGACTGAGGGCCGTTGCCCTTCAAATACTTCGATAAGAAAATGAGATTGTGACTTTTAAGTGAAGAATGTAATATTTTGTTTCAGAGGCAGAGAAAGATGCCTGGAGGAAGTTTGTCTGAGGGACAACGTTTGGGTTAGTGTTGATGGCAGACTTTATCGAAGACACTATGTTAAATGTTATGTTAAATTGATGATCGAGTTGTGTCGACCATCAAAAGGGGGATGCTTTATGTTTTATATTCTTTATGGAATAAATGTTGGGAGAACACTATGGGTAATTGGGTAAAAGCCCTGGAAGAAGCCATTTTTCTGCCTAACAAAATTGCTGTCTGGATTGTTTCAACAGGACGTTTCCAAGGGCATCGAAGGCCGTGGCAGAATAGTAGACAAAAGAAAGTACGTACTTTACTATCTGACAATAACCTCAAAATTTGTTTTGCTTTACAGAGAGCATGCAGAATTGGGAGACAGGGCAAAATGTGTTGAATAATGGCTATGGATGAATTTTGCTAACTGTCCTGGCCTGGGTTATTATTGTGGCAGAAAGGTGCTACACCTTAACCTAAAATTTTCCTTTTGCAGAATGTCAGGAGGATTGCATCAAGCTGAACTGATTCTGTTTTTCCAAATGTATGAATACTGACTTGTGAACGATATGTGTTTTTCAGGGGAAAAGGACTCTGACTCTAATAAGCAAGAAATGTCTAATGATAATTGAAAATGAAATGAAAAATAATGATTTTTGAAAATTCCACAGGCCTACACCAACACGCCTGGAGGAGGATGTTGGCCAATCTAATGGTTTAAGAATGTGGTTTTGTGATGATTTTGAGGATTTTATCTGATTATATTAAAATAGGGCTTAGTATTGATATTGGTATATGACAAATGATTTGATTGGTTACTGATTTATTAGAGAATATTTAAGGCAAATGTTTTCAGGAAGAGAAGATCTATTAATTAATGTAAATTATAGGGATTATTGAAGCTTATCAAGTAGAACCACTGCCTGATTGAATTAAAGGTAAAAGAACAAAATATGGTTAGGGAAATGGATATGGGGAAAATGTTGAATGTGCAGGAGTTATGATTGTATGTGTTATTCTGATAATTTTGTTATTCATGGGTGAATGTGAGAAAACTGGAATGTCTGTTCAATTGAAAATGACAGTCTATCTGGATGATGATGATGATGAACAAAATTATGCAGATGATTCAAGTAGAGATTACAGTTAAATGTGTTGATGTTTTCTTTTTCTTTCTGAGAACGATTGATATGTAAAGAGGGTTAAAAGTAGCAGTCATCCGTGTTACGAGATGGCGTACAAGGACAGGGTTTGAAACTGAGGGATTTTTTTATTTTTTTTATTTTTATTTATTTATTTATTTATTATCTGTTTGTTTTCCTACTGTGCTATAATCTTTTTCCTTACTAGTGTGACTGCGGTAGTGAGCCCGGCATTAGTAAATTGTTTACTTGCTTGCTAAATAATTAATGGGGCTTTCCCCCACAAAAAACAGCCTTATGCTTCTTCATTCTAAACTTTTTCTTCACAGGTTCAAGGAGACTGATTTTTATGATGTGATGTAATGACTTGAACTTGCATTTATTATTGTTGTTATTATTATTATTATGTTTGATTAATAATGATAAAAAGTGAGGAGTTGTAGTGGCGGTTTTATGATATTCATTGATCTTTAGTAAAATATAGATGATTCAACAGAATGTCACATGTGTGACTCTCACTTGTAGTGAGAGAAGATTCTTTTTATGTACCTGGGGAGGCAGAAGGGAGAGACACTCCAGAGAACAGACGAACGAGGACCTCTGACCTAGATGTCAGAAGGCCATTTGGTGAAGGAGGGCTTAGGAGTTGGCTCTAGTGACGAATCGAAACTAGTGTTATGGCTTCCTTGTCTATGGAAAATTACTGAATGGAAATTTACTGTGGGGGGAGGGCTCTGCGGAGAAGGCCTTGAAGATTAGGATAAAAAGCTAGTTCAGTCTGTCTGGGGGTGTGTCACTCTTCTGCACAGGGTAACAACTGTGTATTAGACTGCTCCTTCTTGCAAGAATAAATACTTTTAATTTTATAATTTGACTCTGAGTCTCCCTTACGCAGTGATGTTTGTTTGATGAATTTTTGCCACAACACCTGTTAAAAGGGCTTTGTGTTTCATTTATTAGTCTAGTCTACTGTCACTAATAGAAAAAAAAGAATGAACGAATTAATTAAAACTAATTGAATTAATAAATAAATAATAATATTGACGCACATGCTTCTCTCTAAGGCCGGTTATGAATGTAATTTGATACTTGACTGATCATGCACGCATTTTCAGCGCGTTCAGTCTGATCACAGCGGTGTTTAAAATCTGCTGCATTCACAGTCAGAGAATGTTTCTAGTCGTTAAGTGTGTGTCCAGCATTACTCTGCTATCAGCGGCTCAAACCTCCGTTACTAACTCTACAATGACGTTTTGGAATTAGCAACGGAGCATGGGTTTAGATGCGCAAGGAATTAGTCCTACATACAAGAGCGTTTTAATGACAAAAACTTTACAAACGTCTTGAAATACATCATCTGAACAATATTTCGAGGTGTGGTAACTGTAGTATAAGCGGAATTGACTCCAGGCCGTTGAATTATTATAAAAATAATGCACACCCGAGGTGTAACGGCCACTCTGCTTCGCGTCGTGACCGCATTACCACCTCGGGTGTGCATTATTTTTATAATAATTCAACGGCCTGTCATCAATTATTCCTTACATATATATAAATTTTTTTTTTTTTATATATATATATATATATATTTTTTTATCAATATTTAATAAATTAGAAAAAAAATCTTTAAAATAAACATGCTTATACTTTAGATGGCAACTTCTTGAATCTGCGATCTTATTACAGTATTTCACACATAAGGTGATTATTTAAAAATATATGAATATGTGTATAAAAAGGAAGTAAACACTGTAACAGGGCACTCTGTAATCTGGTCATTTCGTGCGCACTGATAATCATATTTATTCAAATAAAGACTTTTTTTGGGGCTGCCGTTCTCAGCACCGCCCGTCATAATAAAAGTCCCACTTCCAACACATCGGCCAATCAGAAAAGCTTATCGGCCTATGGCAACTGTCGGCCGATATATCGGTCGACCACTGATGTACACAGGCATTTTCATTAGTGAGTGAGTCGGGCAACAAATCCCAGCTCGCGGTCTGTCCTCTCTCTGCTTACTTCCGGTCAAATATAAATACTGTGCAATCTAAAGGCAGGCAACAATGCCAAAAAAAATGTGCATTGTGAATCGGACTACACTGGTTGTGCTGCATGTTTGTCTGTGTGATTCTAGATAAAATAAAAAGACATGATTTTTTTTGTGATGCACAATCTTTCACACTGCAAGTTCACATTCACAACTCTGGTGAAATATGATTTTTGTTGTATCATGTATCATGATTTCACTGTATCATACTTGATACAAAAGTTTCTAAGGCCTCTAAATGATCAATATGATCAAAACTTTGCTTAAAAATACATTAATTTAAGTAATAGTTTATACATTTTAGCATGTAAAAAGCCTTTTAGTATACTTGTAAAAACGTGGTTCACACATCTTTATAAAAATCATTAAATATTTCAAAGCATAAAGTAAATGTAAGAATAACTTGTATATTGTTAGAAAATATTTCAAGATAAACTGGACTTACTCAAACTTTTATTTACTGGACTTACTTGAATATATACTTTTTTTATATATATAGAAAAATCTTTTTAAGTATCAAATCCATCAGGCTTTTAAGGAAGGTTTATTAGTTCATCTCTCAATCATCTGTGTATTGCATTGCATTATGTTTTAAAACTATAGAGCTTTAATCATAAAACTAAACATTTAATATCATCTCTCGAATACATTATTGGGGGATATAGAGTGACAACTGATATTTATAAGCATTTTATGCAAGTTGACTGTTATACAGTTATATGATCTTATTGATTTACATAAGCGATCAGAATTTCATATTACTTTTTTTGGTGATATAAATATCAGCAACTGCACCAAATTGCATATTTTGCTCAGTTTGTGCCTAATAAATATATACAAATAGTAAATAGTTTGGGCCTGAATAAAACTAAAGTTTTTCCTCCATATTCATATCATACTACATGAGTCATAAAAGCCTGATGTACCAAATATGATCCTAAACAAAACTAATTTTTATTTTTTTAAAATGTTTTTAGAAGGTAAAAAACCCCCGGTTCCATTTCAACTCTGATCTTATTGATTTACATAAGTGATCAGAATTTCATATAACATTTTGGAAATATAAATATCAGGAACCGCACCAAATTGCATATTTTGCTCAGTTTGGGCCTCTGAATAAAACTAACGTGTGTTAGTTTTATGTAAATGTAATGTTTTACGCCTGATGTAAATCAAATGCGATACTAAAAACACATACTGTACGGAAAATAAATTTTTAAAGGGCACCTATTATGGTATTTTGAAATGTACCTTTCATGTAGTGTGTAACATAGATCTAAGTGAACAAAAACATCCTGCAAAGTTTGAAATATGAAAGTGCACCGTATATAAAGTTATTGTCTTTCAAAAGTAAGAGTCGACTCGGAGTCATTTTTATGAATCGTTAGAAGATCGAAGCTTTTTCTCTGACTAGATGACGTCAACTTGTCAAGTTATTTGAATACGATACACCCACTTATTGCGCTCCAGGGCCAGCAGGGAAAACATCATGGTGACGAGACGCTGTGTTCTGAAGTGCGACTCAAAAGCCAACTTTTTTCATCTGCCCAAGGAGGAGCATTTGAAGACTAAGTGGCTACAATTCATATAACTATACCACAGAAGTATAGTCCGAGCCTTGTGCTTTGTTCGCGCCATTTTGAAGACGATTGCTTTACCAACTTAAATGCAATCAAACTTGGATTCGCGAGCCGGCTGATATTGAAGGAAGGTTCAGTTCCAAGTGTATTTGCATCAGCTTCCTCCTCCGTATCACAACCTGTAAGTGCTATTAATAATTGTTGCTTTTATATTTTATGTAGCATGCTTAATAATTATTTTGTTTGTTGAGTAAGCACCGTTTAGCTTCTAGGTCTTCAATGGCAATTGAGATATGTGAAGTGTTTGTCGTTGTTTTCGGAGTTGTCTAAAGAATAGAGTAATACCTCGTAGTGTTTTTGTGTAAAAACGTTATGTTTATGCATCGGGCTAATGCAAACAAAGACTGATTGTGCTTTTACAATATGAACTCTGGGCTATGCTCGCTAAAATAACATTAAATTATTTATCTTATTTTTCGTTTTTTACTACAAACTACAAAGCAGTGGACTATAATCATTATTATAACACGATTTAATTGATAAAAGCATCATTGTACTCCGTGTTAAAAATAAGTATTATCTCTGTAAACACTGCTGGGTCATCTGACCAATCGCAGATTAGCGTCGCGCAGAGGAGGGGTTTGGAAAAACGAGTCGTTGAACGAATCATTTGGGAGTCGGTGAGCAAATCAGGTAAAAATAAATGCATATTATACGACAACAAAAGTGTTTTTTGTCATTGCATGCACGTAAAACTGTTGTTGGGGACTCCCTAAACAACATTAGGAACATTTTAAATGTCATAATAGGTGCCCTTTAAAAGATTTTTAGGAGGTTCAAAAAACGACTATTGTGTAATATGTCAGACTTTACAGGGTTAAGAGCACAGAAACATGCCATCAATGCTAACTTCATGTTGTCTCTTAATAAAAATAAAGTAAATGTAAACAGATTTTCTGGCTGTTATGTGTCCAACACAGGCAGTGGAGTCTGATGACGAAGCGTGAGTCTGCTGTGATGAGCTACTCACGGTGGTATCCCGATTTCTTCTGCAGGAGTGTCACGGGACAGTCTTTATGAGCCAGTAAGAGCTGCTTCAGCTGGGCCACCTCACTACGCAGAAGAGTCACCTCATTCTGGACAGAGAGAAACAAGCACGCGGCCCATCAAGAGGAGCAGATTATAGCAAGGAATCAACAGAAAAACAGCATTAGCCCGTCTTCATTTAATCTTTTTTTGGGACACAATTATAGCTGGTTAATGGCAGAGTCCCAGGAGAGAGAAACACAGAGAGAGCTCTCCCCTCCGTCAGCGAAACACTGGTGAGATTTACTCTCGTCTGCCGCTAGCACTCCCATGGGGCTGTGCTGTTCTGCACGCGCTAAACACAGGCTGTTTAACAGCCAAGGTGACTTCAAGCAGGATTTACAGCGAGCTGAACGCGCGCGAGAGAAGGGCACGAGAGCGCAGGCTTAAACGCTTTCTCTGTTCCTCAGCAACACGGCCCACATTTAATGCAGCGGTCTAAAAGCGTGCCAGTTTATTTCCTTCCATCTGTTTTATCTTGGCAGTGCTGGCGTGGTGTGCAGAGGAGAAGCAGATTTACACACAGCTGCTCCAACACTGTGGCGATGTTCACTACGAACTGACATCTTCCATTACCACCACAAAGTAGGCCTCTCTCTCTCTCTCTCTCTCTCTCTCTCTCTCTTCTCGCGGTTTCCCACATCACATCAAAATGCACAAAACACTACAATATCCAGTCATTTAGTGTGGGCATCCACTTGACCAAAGCAAGGTATTATTATTACTTACTTACTTGAAAATAACTCAGGCAACACCATTCTCAGCGCTGATGCTAAAATCAGACGGGCACATTGATGGAGGACCGACCGGTATGGGTGTTCAATTGCCATGTTGATATTTAAAGACGGTGTGGCCAATGGCTGAGAGACGCCGAATACATATTAACTGTAATAAATAGTAAACTGCCAAGCGGTCTGCAATGATTGGCCACTTCTGTGGTCAAATATATTATAAAGACGCTATAGCTTACATTTAAAGTTGTTTTACTTTCAGGCAAACTGTTTCCTTCATAGCTGTGCTTATTTCATGTCAATCTGTAAATGTTTCCTTCCATATAATAAGTGTTTTTAATGTTTAATGTTTTAATGTAAAAGTGTAAGTAATGTTTTACGTCGATGTATTGCAGGATAATGCACATCACAAAATAAACCTTGACAGGAAAATCACAACCCTGATTGTCTAAAAAATGTGTGTTAAAAAAAGGAAATTGAGACTTGACAGTAAAGACATTTATAATGTCTATTTCTATTTAAAAAAAAAACAGTATTTCTTTATCATCAAATCATCATATTATACTGATTTCTGAAGGATCATGTGACACTGAAGACTGGAGTAATGATGATGAAAATTCAGCTTTGATCACAGGAATAAATTACACTTTAAAATATATTCCCATAGAAAATAGTTATTTTAAATTGTAATAATATATCATAATATTACTGTTTTTACTGTATTTTTGAGTAAATAAATCCAGCGTTGGTGAGCATAAGAAACTTAGTCTCCAAGCTAAGATTTCATTGAAAATATAAAAAAATGCAGACTCTGGTAGACATCTTTTACGTGGCCAGGAAAACTCCCAAACACTGGTCAATGAATTATCCTGTAATAGGCCAATATTTTGGTCTCTAGCTGTCAGAAAACCAAAGAAAGCATCAATTTAACATGTTTTGCGAGTTGTTATTGTTAATATTTTGCTACCAGGTATTTTACCAGTGAACTTTCAATGACACGAGAACATCTAAAGTGACATATGGCTTCGGGTTCGGTCCTCCCACTCTGCTTTTAAACCAAAAAACATCAAATGAAATGTATAAAATCTGACGAATCTCAATTGTCCCTTCTGCCGTTTGCAGCGAGATCAGGCCCGTTCAGGCCATTAAAGTGTTTAATGCGTTCGCAGACCGGCTGCATCCATAAAGACAGGCGCACAGGGGGGATGTTTGGCTCGAGTGTTACCGTGCGCTGGTCTGAAACCCTGACACCTCGTTAAAAAGCCAGTTAAGGATGATGTTAACGTAATTGAGCATCATTAGAGCTCTACGCTCCGATCAGCTGGGCCAACGGGACAATTACACCAGCCCATCAGCGCTGATAAATGTGCTCGTATTAAACACCTTCTCTCCGACGAAACATACTGTCACGCTCGTTTTCAGAGTCCCAAACATCCTGCTACACACCCAACACCCTTCTTCAGCTCTCCATCTGTTTCATGCTAGCTTATTCCTTCATATAACCCACAAATTAATCGCCCTTCCCCCACCCCTTCGCGAACACACTGCGCTTTGTTTAAATGGACAAATAAAAGAGACAGCGTGCAAATAAACAGTGGCACATCTCATTAAATTGTCTGGAACGTGCCGACGCCGAGCCACATTCTCCGTTATCAGCAGAGACAACGGTTACGTGAACTGTTTCGAACTTGTCAGTGGCGGATCCTAATTGCCTGCTACAAAACGGGGGTTGAGAAAGAGACGGCTTTCCCTGAGAGAGTTGCAGGGCAGCTCACAAACGCTCCGACAGAACAGACGACACGCTTGTGTGCCGATGACATCTGGAGGAAACGTCTTTATTGACAGGGCCATATCGATGCAGGAGACTCGAACAATCACGCCGTGGCTGTCATGCAAACACACTTCTTAATTTACATTAATGACTTCATCACCATCTTTGTCTGGCTCTCAAACGCACACATTAATACACTCAAAGAGAGTCTGGCGTGTGTGTGTGTGTGTACCTGTAGCTGTCCGTTCACGCTGTTCAAGTCTTCTGCTTTTTTCTCCAGACTCTGCACCCAGACTTTCCTCTTTTGCCGGCAGCGAGAAGCGGCGGCTCGGTTTCTTTCCAGAAACTTGCGTCTTTTCTCGTCGGGGTCTTCGCTGGTGGTTCTCCGCCGCCGCCCACCGGTACTGGTTGTGTGTTGGGCCGGGGGGGCGGGAGACACCTAAACAGGCAATCAAACGTACAAACACTGATTAATTAGGACTTTTCAGTGGTATTTTAATCATATGTGACCCTGGATCACAAAACCAGTCACAAGTCGCACGCGTATATTTGTGGAAAAAGCCAACAATATATTGCATGTATTCTTTTGTGCCAAAAATCATTACACTCTAAAAAATGCTGGGTTGTTTCAACCCAACTTTGGGTCAAATGTGGACAAATCTAAACGTTGGGTTACATTTTTAAATTACTTTTTTTAACCCAACGTTTGGAGTTGTCCATATTTTACCATAAGTTGGGTTAAAACAACACAGCATTTTTTAGAGTGTAGGATATATTTTATGCCAAAAATCATCAGGATATTAAGCAAAGATCATGTTCCATGAAGATATTCAGTAAATTTCCTACCGTAAATATATAAAACATGTATTTTTGTGAGTGAATGCAGCACAATCGTGAACATAAATGCACAACTTTAAAGGACATTTTCTCAATGTTTAGATTTTTTTGCACCCTCAGATTTTCAAATAGTCGTATCTCGGCCAAATATTGTCAATGGAAAACTTAGCTTTCAGATGATGTATAAATCTCATTTGCAAAACAAATTTTTTTTCCATGTTTTTCCGTCAATGGTCACATGTTCAATCAAATCCTGCATCTGCCAAGCGTAAACGACAGAAGAAAACATACATTCATATTTATGGTTGCACTTTATTTTACTGTACGTGTGCTTACCTAAGAAAGTACTGGTAAAATTAGGTAACTACAGGGGTTAAGCTTAGGTTTAGGGGTCGGTTCAGTTATTACGCGGTTGTTGCAATTACCATAAGTAGTACATGGTATGTACATGAGGAACAGGACTGTAAAATAACGTGCTACCATATTTATTAGAGACTGTGAAAATGTACATTGCATTTGATTAGATATTTGCAAAATATTAATAAAATTTTTGAAAATATTATAGCTGTTTACACTTTACAATACGGTACAATTCGTTAATGTGTTAGGTATCACTTAACTTACAATGAACAACAATTTCTTCATTAATGAGTTAAAAGTTAACGTTCATTCATAAATATGTACTACTGTTCAAAGGTTTGGAGTCATTAAGATGTTGTTATGAGAAAATAATACTTTTGTTCAGCCAGGATGCATTAAATTGGTCAAAATTGACAGTAAATACATTTAAATTGTTACAAATATAACTTTTGAAAAGTAGTGTACTAGTACTAGATGCACCGATATGAACATTTTGGCCGATACGATAACCGATAATTCTTTGTATTTGAAAGCCGCATTTTGAGAGTCTGATGACAAAAACAAAAGTCTCACCAGTAAAAGCCATGTCCCAAGCACACTATTATAATGTTCTCATAACTGTATGTCGCCGATATGACAGACATGTTGCACTGAACTGTATTTTCCTTTTTGAAGTGATTGCTATCATATTTCAAGCAATTCAAAACCATCATGGTGAACAGTGCGCATCTGAAGAGTCAGCTGAAAGAAAATAATCCATTATTTATCAGCTTTAATATATCGGCCAAATTTTCTAATCGATAACATTAAAGATGAACATGTATCGGCCGATACCGATATGGTGGACGATATATCGTGCATCCCTACTATTCCTCAATGTTAATTCACATTGACACATAATATATTAACTATCATTCAATTTTAAATTGATGTATACTAGCATATAATAATATAAAATATAAAATCAACACTACCTTTTTATTAACCTGTCGTTCATTGTTAGTTCATGAAACCGAATTACTTCAGGGATTATTAGTGAGAGATATTTAATATCTGCGCTCTAAACCCATTCAAACGGTAACATACAGGCGTCTCTGTAGTGGATGTGGCAGGCTGTTGTGTAGTGCACTGGGGGCGGGGCTCCGCGGCCGGGGGCGGGGCTGGGGGCGGAGTCTCGCTGCTCTGGGTCTCGCCTGCGTCACCGTTCGTCACCTGAGCGATCTGATGACTGAGGACCGCCTTCAGCTTCTGCAGGGTGAGAGTCACAGGTCAAGACAACATGTACTATTAGCCTGTATATATGACTTTATTAGCTGACTTATACTGTCCACTCAAATGGTTTCAAAGGCAGATGTCAGTGTTAAACTACATCAAGAGAAATAACTTCCCCAAGTTCAAGACACTTCCTCACGATCTGATTGGCTGGCTTCATGCGATTTTTCCAGGTGCAAGTTTTTATTTTATTTGTTTGCCAGAAAATATCTTAAAGACAGTTCATAATTTTATGGCATAGAATCTTCAAAATATATCAAGAGTTTTGTTTAAAGTTGACATATTATGCCCCTTTTTAGAAGATGTAATATAAATGTATGGTGTCTGTGAAATTTCAGCTCAAAATACCCCCTAGATCATTTATTATAGCTTGTAAAATTTGCCCCTTTTTGGGTGTGAGGAAAAACGCTCTGTTTTTGTGTGTGTGTGTCCCTTTAAATGCAAATGAGCTGCTGCTCCGCCTCCGTTCAGAAGAGGCCGATCCTTCGGATACTCTGGCAATAACAAAACATGCAAATAATCCCAAATCTCAGAAATAACCAGTAGCGAGTGCAGCCTTATGGAGACACTCAGGAAGAGTTCAACTTTCAGACGCACCTGGACGTTTCTGAATGGTTAGTGGACACATGTATGTAGTTGTTGTGGAGTTACACTGATTACTCCGTTTCTGGGAGATTTCCGTTGAAAATAAAATGAATGTAAATACTCTGAATAGTGTCCAGTGCTCGTCTGTGCAGCAACGGCAGAACAGTTTCATGCTTTGCTCGAACTTTTGCCATTGCGTTAGAACTGGTCACTGTTGTCGCTTGTGGAAACCAATGGCACTGGTGTGTGTAAACGTGCAGATTAATGACGGTAATATTATAATAAGATCCTCTTCCGTCAGAAGGGGAGCGAAATGTGATCAGTTTATTTTTGGACATGCTTGCAGAGAAAGGCTCACCGAAACAAAGTTACTGAGTTTCACTTTTCATGTTTTCTGGGTTGGTAGATGCACCGGGGACCCGATTATACTGCAGCACTTAAAGGAGAACTCCAGCGCAAAATGAACCTTTGGTCTAATTACACATTGTTACCTAGTCAACCGTTATCTGAGATTTGTTTTCATGATTATCGAATGTACATAGTTTTATCTCTAAAAACAGTTTAGCCTATAACGCTAGTATAACGCTAGTATATGGGGCGTAGAGTAATGACAAATAAAAATCGCTTGTTAATACCACTAACAAGGCTCAAAATAGCCCCACACTAACACGGTAGCATAATGAGGGTCCCTACCTTCAAACCGAAGCATTGAGAACTTTGACAGTGTCCAGACAGTTTAATAAGAAGATATTTTATACATACAGTCAACTTCACGTATACAAGCAGAAGCCATCTTAGAAAAACAGACTCGATCAGTCGATCAACGAAACGCCGATCCAAATGCGCTGAACTGTGTAGAATCTCATATGGTCCAGCGCATTTAGATCGGCGTTTCGTTGATCGACTGATCGAGTCTGTTTTTCTAAGATGGCTTCTGCTTGTATACGTGAAGTTGACTGTATGTATAAAATATCTTCTTATTAAACTGTCTGGACACTGTCAAAGTT
>NC_136882.1:6531474-6661474 GCF_949152265.1 Phoxinus phoxinus | reverse complement strand
CAAATGAGGCACATGTGGATGCATATGCAAATGAGAGAGGAGGAAATTACCATCTTGGCTTCTGATTGGACCGGCTGTGGAGGGGAGGGGCCGGGCATCCCAGTGACACTAGGCACAATGGTGACCGGTCTGACCAGCTGAAAACACACACACACACGTGACAAACTTAATATGTGATCATCAGACACACTAAAGTAAAAGAAGCAAACAGAACAGGCCCTCGTTATCTCAAACACACAGAAGCGCTCGGCATATGTTCACATCTGTGGTTGAGCTGCTGCTGTGAGCAACTGCAACAACAAAACAGATCATGTATAGTAATGTTTCTGAATTTTCATATTAGCATAATCATAAAAAACAATAAATAATATGGTACTGCACTTCACGGACTTGTTATAGAACACAGTTACTGAAGCAAACTGAATACAACTGTATTTTAGAGCTGCTTTACAACATTATTTAATTATGTTTGCATCATTTAATTATTATGTTACTGTTTATCCCTGTAAAGCTGCTTGGAAATAATAATAATAATAAATAGGGGAAATATTAATGGCATTTTTCATTTTTCAGTGAGAAATGTTTTCATTCCAATTTCAATTTGGAAAAATATAGTACAAATTTAAATTTTGAAGCCTTGCCAACAGAATGAAAGTTTATTAACAAAGATTGCATCATTGTATAGTAAAATGGCTAAATATAATAAACTAAATAGTTTTAATGGGTTTCAATGGAACATTTTTGTCCTCAAGGTCCTGAGTGGAACTATGTTGTGTACCAAGAGCAAAATAGATTCATTAAGGGAAATATC
This sequence comes from Phoxinus phoxinus, assembly GCF_949152265.1. Taxonomy (NCBI): domain Eukaryota; kingdom Metazoa; phylum Chordata; class Actinopteri; order Cypriniformes; family Leuciscidae; genus Phoxinus; species Phoxinus phoxinus. The sequence continues at coordinate 6,660,663 of NC_136882.1, read as the reverse complement.
TGAAGGATATAAATATATAAAAGGGAAAATTCCGATACAAATACACACCTATGCCAATATTTATCTAGTTGGCATTAACACCGGTAAAAAAATTTTTTTTTAAAGAAATGTTGCACAAACTCAACGCACTGGAGCCATGTTTAAAAGAGGTTACGTGACTTTCAAGCACATTTAGTTTCTCCATGATGGATTTGTGGGACGGTTTACATCTGGTCAGGACATAGACAGCTTGTAGTAGCATGCGTCTCAAATGCAAATGCGTCTCCTGTGACCACTGGTGATTTGAAAGGCAGAGTTTTCAAAAGAGGAAAACATTTCAAGCTGAACGGTTATTTCAGTCAAGCTTCTGTGAACTTCAGATGTGTGTGAGATGGACACTATACACACACTTATTACACTCATCTACTGCATCATAATTCTGCGGCACTCCAACAATGTCTAATTAGACAAATACAAAAACAGTCTGCCCTACACAGACATTTTGGACTTGAAACAAAAACTTAAAGTGCCTCAATTATGCTATTTTAAAAGGTTCCCAATTTTGTTTTGGAGTCTCCTACAATAAGCTAATGCATCCAACGTCAAAATACACTTTAATTTTCTCATAATATACACTGCACATCACCTAATCTATCGAAGAGTCTGAAAACTGGTTAATTTAGAAGATTCAAGTCTCTCTAAACCCCTCCTTTTTGAGAATCTACTAGGCTCTGATTGGTCACATGGCCTAGTGTGTTGTGATTGGGCGACCGCTTACAGCTTGTGTCGTAAACTGAACGCTCATTACCATATCTGAAGTTCAGCTCTTCCTCAGAGACACAGTGATATGAACAGTAACGATGGCGTCGGTTTTACCAAATCAATTCGAGCGCGAGTCCTCATCAAAGCGGATTTGCAGAAAACAGCGTCTTCTCGACATGATCAAACTCTTGCAGTCTCAGATAAACTGCAGTGTTTGAGGGTCAAAGTAGACGTTGTTCACCAGCAACCAATGAAGATCTCAGACTGGCATTATGCAAATGTGTCACAAACCTACTAAGGTTTAACAGGAAGTGAGACTGGAATTACTGACGACTCGTTTTGGAGGTTCAGAATCGATCCTTTCTTTTAGGAGACTAACTTTATTTGTCATGCGCTTTGATCTTTAAAACTTTGCAGACCTTTTACTCACAAACAGCCGTATTACACACTGCATGAAAGGTAACGTTCGACAAAGCATAATTTAAGCATTTTAAGGCATCATAGGTGCATTTCAAAGGCTTTTGCTGTCTAATACACCTTTGTTTATAAATTCAAAGGCAGCATTAAGCGTGTCCTTCACAGACAAGGCAATCCCAGAATCCATTCTAGTTCTTTCCCCGAAGTCCACTTACATTGTTCAACGTTTCATTTCAAAAAGAAACCTCAACAAGAAATTTCAACAATGTTTTTTAAAGGGATAGTTCACCTAAAAATGAAACTCCTGTCATGCATTTCTCACCCTCATGTCGTTCCAGACCTGTAAGACTTTCGTTCATCTTCAGACCACAAATGAAGATATTTTTTGACAGCTACGCAGCTGCTACTTTGATGCTTCAAAAAGTTCATAAAGAGATCGTAAAACTAATCCATATGAATCGAGCGGTTTATTCCACATTTTCTGAAGAAACACGATCACTTTTTAGTCTTTTATTCACATATAAACATTCACCAACCCATACATCAGAAGCTCAAGCATGTTCACTTGACGTGAGAGGAACCAATGAGGTTTATTTTATGAGTTTATTTCAAAGGTTTGTTCTTGCGCGTCAAGCAGGTTCGGTTGAGCTTCTGTTTATGTTCTCTGATCAATGTTTATATGTGAATAAGAGCCTAAATTAAAGCAATCATGCCTCCTCAGAAAACTTAGGCTAAACCGCTGGATTCATATTAGGGCTGCACAATGTATCGAATTTATCGAAATATCGCAAATGTATATATCGCAATATCCATATCGCAACAGCTTGCAATAAATGGGGTCATGAACAAAAGACAAAGTTTTTTTTAGCTTTAATAAGTATCAGGATATATTTAATTCATACAGTGAAAACTAAGCAATGTTTTATTTTTATATTTTATGATTCAGTATCTTTTATTAAATAAAGCTAATGTAGGATAACCAGAAACCCTGTGGTTTACGTAAAAATAACACTTCTTATGCTACAGTAAAACACTGATGTTCACTTTCAGAAGTTATAAGGATGTTTTCTTGTCATAAAAAGAATGTGAAACACATGTAGGTTAGGCTATATCATTTTAAATATATTTTAAAGATAATTTAAGTTTATTTTACACACTTTAAGCATTATCGTATCGCATATCGAATATCGCATTATTTAAGGAGTTATCGCATATCGCACTTTTCTTTAATATCGCACAGCCCTAATTCATATGGATTCGTTTTACAATCTCTTTATGAACTTTTTGAAGCGTCAGAGTGTCACTTGCGTAGCTGTCAATGCAGGGACAGAAATCTCTCAGATTTCATTAAAAATTTAAATGATCTTCACAGGTTTGGAACAACATGAGGGTGAGTAAATTAACTTTCCCTTTTTAGTTTGCCGGGATCAGGATTGGGCACCTCTGATGTAAAATGATTGTACAGGAGCTTTATAAGCACACCCAGAGAGAGGAGTGAGTGTGTCTGTGTGTGTGTGTGTGTGTGTGTGTGTGTGTGTGTGTGTGTGTGTGTGTGTGTGTGTGAGACACTCACAGGAATGGCAGTGGGTATGTGTACGCTTGAGCTGGCGATGGTGGCTGGAATAGCGACGGGCATCGTCTGACCGTTCGGCAGCTGCAGGAGAACCGGAAACGTGCCGGACACCGGACTGAAGAGAGAGCAAGAGAGAGAGCGAGAGAGCGAGAGAGAGAGCGAGAGAGCGAGAGAGAGAGAGAGAGAGAGAGAGAGAGAGAGAGAATATAAACTAAATTCATTTCAAACATAAAATTAACATTACTGTAATATATAATTTAAATATACAAATAAATAAGCTACAAACACAAGCTACACAGCATCATGCTTTAAAGTCAACATGAAACCGCATTTGCGTGGTATTTTACGGTATGTAATGTGACATTTTCCTGAGTGAAATTTAATGAGGATAAATGGGGCAGGATTTAAGATTGGATGGTTTCTCTGAATGCGAGTCAATCCTATTCACAACATTTTTCTTTATTTTCTATTATTGTCGTAACTCTTTTTATTTTAATATTAGCCAGCATTAAATAACTGCTATTAGTTATATAAAACAGCTATTTGGCTTTCGGTTCAAATTCAAAACATTATTATTGAGTGACTTCAGGGTAAAAGGAAAGCAAGCTATTACATTTGAATTAAATATTACAAAGGCAAACATAATTGTTTCTCTTTGTGGTGAATCGTGCACAAAAATGTATTAAAAAGCAATAGTGTCAATAGTTCTGTGTTCATGTTGACTTTATGTGAAGTATTGAACATAAAAAAAAAAAAACAGCATGAATTTTCTCTTCAATTGGTGTGTGAAACAAAACAAAATTCTCAAATAAAACCGTTCGAGAACATATCAAATCGATGATGTGAAAGTAAAGGCACAAGGATCACAAGCAAATGAAACGAAATCATAAACTCTCCAAGTAAATGAGTGACCAAAATGAAACACCAAATGAGGCGTAAAAGGAGAAAATGATGTCAAACTAGGAATAAATACGTAACGTTTAGAAGTTACTTACACTATGGATCTACTAGAGGATGGGACCTGGGTTATAACAGAGCTAGATGTTGGAGAAGGGAGGGCTTGCTGAATAACAACACCAGCCTCAGAGCTGGCCAGAAGCACATTTGGGACTTGGATGGAGGCAGGACGGACTATAGTGGAGATCGGCTGCAACGAAACCTCCTGAAAACACCACAGGAGAGCCAAGCTGCATCAACCGCTCACACACAACTACACTCCTGAGTCTGTGCGTCACTGCTTCTGACTGAGCTAGCAGCCTTTACACCACATGCATGATTCATCTAGGAATTAAGACATTTTGGTGTGCCTTAGGCCGTGTGTCCACCAAAGCGTTTTTAGCCAGCTGAAAACGCTAGACGCTAAACGCCTAGCTGTGTGCGCTTGAGAGCGTTTCGGCAGCGCAGAGACGCTTCATTGCTATGATACAGAATAGAGAGCCTAAGTCCCTCCCCTTCCGGTGGACCATGGGACCTTATTTCTGGAAAATATTGTATGGCAGTCAATGGCGAGAGACAACAAATATTTTGATCTCGTTTGAATTGTGCCCTGAATTACACATATGATGTTTGTCAATTTAAAAGATACATTTTAAAGTCAAGAAAGTCACAGTTTGATGTAAAACTGTTTAGGTATAAAACTGTGAAAATGCGTAATTACAAAGACTACAAACCGAAAAGGCGCACATGTGACGACGTCATACCTTTTCTCTCAATGAATGAAGCTAACTTTACTGAAGCTAACTTTACTAAGCGCTAACGTCTGTCATTATTTCTGTAGCGTTATAATCGTAACGTTACGCCTTCATGTGGGAGTGTGTTGTACCAGACTGCACACATACGCGCAACGGTGACGTATAGTGCGAGACAAGAGATGTAGTTCATTGAGCGATTTTCACATAAAACTAAATGTTACTAATCTGTTTTATGACAAACTTTCTTGACTTTCATAATTATCTTTTAAATTGACAAACATATGTGTAATTCAGGGCACAGTTCAGACGGAATAAAAAAATAAGTCTCTCGCCATTGACTACCATACATATTTCTTGCGGAGGGGAGGGACTTAGGCTCTCTATATCCGTTGGTCGGTGTGGTATTAGTCCCGCCCCTCCTCCACTGTGATTGGTCGGTTGGGTAAAAAGTGACAGTGATGAGCGCTGCGTTTTACCCAAAAGTTGAAATTTTTTCAACTCTCGGCGACCTGTAAAAACTCAGTTCGTAGTCCGAACGCTCAGCGCTTCAGGGTGAAAAAGACACTCAGCGCCTCGTTACGCTCATGGCGTTTTAAAAACACGGCGCTCCCATTGATAAACCATTGAAAAACACACCAACCGTGTGAAAAATACTTTGGTGGACACGGCCTTAGAGTTGTTGAGTTAAGTTATATTCTCTGCATAAAGTTCACATTAGAGCTGAAGGTAAATACAGATCACAGAGTTCTCAGAGTGGATGTTTATTATTATAGATGTTATAGCAGAATCAGCATATTGAGTTAGGAAGGAAGAGTCGCATCTTTCTCACACACTCGGTCCAACAACGAGATTTTTTCATAGATGGTTCATCACTGATTTTTTTGTAGCTCTATAAAGAAATGTAAGCAAGGAGCTCCAGGACAAGCTAACAGAAGCTAACAGCTTTCACGGGTCGATTGAGGGGAGGCGGCGGCCACATGAATCTGGACCGCTAACACAGAGGTTGCCGGTTCAAACACAGGTAGCAACCAATAATTACTGACAACAAAATGAGCCTAGGGTCGTCCAGGGTGGACTTTCCTTGCAATGTTGCTTTGCATTGAAAAAAAAGCCTACAAATGACCAGCATTAATGCCTTGTCATTTGTGTGTGTGTGTGTGTACGCGAGTGAGTGTGTGAGTATGTACCGGTATGTGTGTGTGTGTGTGTGTGTGTGAGTGAGTGTGTAAATAAGTAAGCAAGAGTGCGTGTGTGTGTGAGTGACTGAGTGAGTGTGAATTTGAGTGAGTGTGTGCGAGAGTGAGTTATGTATGTGTCTGTGTAAGTGAGCAAGAGTGTGTGTGCGTGTGTGTGTGAGTGAGTGAGTGAGTGAGTGTGAATTTGAGTGAGTGTGTGCGAGAGTGAGTTATGTATGTGTCTGTGTAAGTGAGCAAGAGTGTGTGTGTGCGTGTGTATGTGTGTGAGCTAGTGAGTTTGAGTGAATGAGTATGTGCGTGTGCGTGTGCGTATGTATGTGTGCAAGTGAGTGTGTGTTTGTGTAAGTGAGCAAGAGTGAGTGTGAGCGAGCGAGCGAGTACGGGTGTATGTATGTGTGAATGTGTGCGTGTGTGTGTGTAGTCTGACATGTTTCTTGTCCACGACACGACAAGATTTTCGGAGTCAAAATCGTGTAATCTGACACAGTGACTATCGTAACAGACACAAAAGCCGTGTAATCTGAAGCAGGCACAGGTAAGAAAGACGTCAGCAGTGCAGATGAAGCCCGCCCGTGTCTCACCTTGTCGTCGGTGGTGGTGGACTCGGGGCGGGGGAGGGGACTGTCTCGGTGGGACTCGATGGGTGTGTGCTCCTCTATCTTGTTTCGAACCACAGGAGTCGCGAGCGGAGACAAGTCCAGAGGCAACTGCAATAACCACACACACACAACAGCGTTCAACTCACAATACTCCATGAGCCTTTAAATGGATTTTGAAATGTTTTTTAAGTTTCATAAGTTACATTTTGATGGAAGATTATAAATGATTATAAACTACAGTGCCTACAAAACCCACTTGCACATACACTACCGTTCAAAAGTTTGGGGTTATATATTTTTTAATACTTTTATTTAGCAAGGACATATTCATTTGATCAAAAGTGACAGTAAAGACATTTATAAATGTTACACAAGATTTCTATTTCAAATAAATGTTCTTTTGAACTTTCTATTCATGCTGAAAAAGTGTATCGAGGTTTCCCACAAATTATGAAAACAGTTTTCAACATTGATAATAATGAGAAATGCTTTTTATCAGCATATTTTTAATGAGGATCATGTGACACTGAAGACTGGAGTAATGATGCTGTAAATTCAGCTTTGATCACAGGAATAAATTACATTTTGAAGTATATTCAACAGTTATTTTAAAGATGTGGTTGAGTATGATTTCACTTTTCTAACTTTAGTTAGTGTGTAATGTTGCTGTTTGATCATAAACAACATCTGCAAAGTTACAACGCTCAAAGTTCAAAGCAAAAGGAGATATTTGCTTTTAAAGTAAAGGACTACAACAAACGGCTGGTAGGAACTACACAACATTCCTCACGGGTTAGTGACATCACCAACCCTAAAATTTACATAAGCCCCGCCCCCGGGAACACAGTCCATGTTGAGAAGAGGAAGAGTTGTTGTAGTCGAGCACATTTGTGAGTCAGCTCAAACTTTAGCATCCATCTTTTCACATACAATAGAAAGTCACTCTGTGTGCATCTCACAACAGTTCCTATACGAGCGATTTATAGATTAGCATGACAGAATATGCTAACTGAAGATAGTTAACTCCACATCAGCAACATAAATTCATCAACTAACCATTCAGAGACGTCCTGTTGCTTCTACGTGTTGTCACTTCTTCTTGAGTCTATCTTTGTCTGACTCCGTTTTAACATTAAAGGCAGAACGGTTTCTGTCATTTTAGTGTGTGTGCGTGAGGTAATCGCAGCTGCTAACACACACGAGCTCTTGAAACCCCGCCCTCTGTGCAGCTCATTTGCATTTAAAGGGCCAGGCACAAAGCGGTGCGTTTTTGCTCACCCTCAAAAACGGACAACTTTAACATGCTATATAAACATATCTGTGGGGTATTTTGTGCTAAAACTTCACACACACACACTCTGGGGACATCAAAGATTTATTTTACATCTTGTGAAAAGGGCATTTTACCACCCCTTTAAAATTTAATATTGCACTATTTCTGTTTTTACTGCATTTTTGATCAAACAAATGTAGCCTTGGTGAGCATAAAATACATTTAAAAAAAAATCAAACCTTTTTAGGGCCCTTTCACACATATCTTGTTTGGTCCAGATTTTCTGACTTTTCAGATTGATCCGAATCATAACGACAGCTGTGAACCTCCCCCAGACCACGGTCCGCACCAAAACACACAACATTTGGTCCGACGAAAAGAGGTAATCTCGGTCCGGATCAAACTGAACAAAGGTTTTTCGTTTCTAGTTTACAGGGAGTTCCAGTTAAGGCGACGATAAAATGTTCACACGATGAGGATGTTCATTTGGTGAATTTGAACTAGCCTCGAGTATAGTCGGTGCTGCCGGCAGTAATGCCGTAATAATAACAGTATCGTGGCAATGATATGCGTCTGTTCATTCATTCTTGTCAAAGTTAGCCGACGATTTGACGACACGCTGACGTCAGACGCACGTCCGTTTACAAACCAATCAACGTCGAGATGCAGCCGACAGAGATGACGACGACAGGACGCAAGTACGTCATGTGAAGTTCTTTAGTGCGCTCGCATAATTGCAGTGTGAAGCCAAACCAAAACTTACCAAATGTATAAAATGTATCAAAACATGAACTTTGGTGCGGACCTTCAGGTGTGAAAACACCCTAAATCATAGTGTATTTGCAAAATAATCACATAAATTGCCGAATAAACTGCCATCTTTACCTTTTTAATGTCATCCTCGGTGGCCTTCTTGAAGTCGTGCTCGAACGGGCTGGTGAGCTCGTTGAACAGCCCGACCTCCTCGCAGTTCTTCAGGAAGCGGGTCGGCGTCGGCGTCTGGTCTGCAACATAAACCCATAAACCCATGAAGAACACAGTTACCATGGTGATATTTACAGACTGATTTCCCAACCGAAACAAACGAGCCCACCTCCATGTCTGTACGATGTTCTGGTGCTGGGATAAAGCTTTTTCATGTGTTTGTACGGTTGCTAGGGTAGTCTATATAGTTGCTAGGGTTTGCTTATACAGTTTATGGGTTGATATTTAAAGACTGTTTGCCAGTTTGAGTCAAAAAAGCCCAACTCTGAGTTTCTACAATGTTGTGGTGCTGAGATTTTGCTTGTTAATATTGTTTAATGGTTGCTAGGGTCTTGTAACTGGTTGCTACGGCATGACTATGAAGTTGTTATGTCACTACTTATTGGCTACTTGATAGGCCGAGTCAAAAGATCCCCAATATAACTATAGTTTGAGTTTGTTTTCTCCTATTGTGAAGATCAGCTGACTCACCAGCGATGATGACGCTCTCGTTGCGAGCCGGACCGAATCTCAGGGTCATCTCATGCTTGTGTTTGTGCACCGCCAGGTGGTCTTCATTTGTGAATCGCTGTAGCAGACAGACATGCAATATGTACAGGAGAAAAGCATGTGGTAAAGAAAATGGACGGCACACATGTAACTTAATTGCAGTGCTCATTTAAAGGGATATGTCACCGCTGGAAAGATGAAAGTGTATTTAAAGTGGATCGTGTATAGTAGAAATGTGGAATTAGTGATCGGCAATCCGGCTCTTTTTCGTGAGCCGGCTCATTTGACTCACAAACGGCTCTTTAAAAAACCAACGTGATGGCGGAGAGAGCAGACGCACTATGAATACTCATTCTCAAAATATAATTCTCTGACTATACTATACTATAATACTATATCATCACTGCTCGACGCACTATGAAATGAGCCGGCTCACGAAAAAGAGCCGGATTGCCCATCACTATCAGCAAAGAACGTATATTGACAAGAAGTGAAAGCCAATAGAACGTTCCATTGCAACACCAGCGCCCAGCAGCAGCCCTACGTTTCCGCCATTTTGGGGTGAAAGCGACTCGGCAGTCCACTACTAGTGATGTGTCGTTCGCGAAGGAGCCGGCTCTAAGAGCCGATTCTTTGAGAAGAGCCGGACTTCCCATCACTATCCACTAGCTTCTTGCAGTCGCTATGGCAATATCAGCTGCTTTATATATATAAAAAGTAAATTAAAGATCAAATCCTAACTGAATGATGACAACATATAATAACGTACAATCACTGATCATCAAATCCCGTTTAACAGTTTATTTCACAGACTTAGACAAGTCACTGCTTTCTTTTATTCCACTTGGACTTCATTGTCATTCTGTTTGTTTATGTGTAACTGTTACGGTAACTGTTATCTGTGCTGTTGTCCAGTAACTCCAGTTGGAATCTTCACCCCAAAATGGCGGCCGCGCCACCTAGTGGCTGTTACCCAGAAAGCATCAGAGTTTCGCCTCTTGTTCTTCTATACTCTTTGCTATCAGTCGAAACGAATGTGTGTGTGCCTTTAGGCATATATAGCCTAATTATTTTTTTGTTGTTCTTTGAATTAGTCAATTATTTTAAATAAAATTTAAATAATTAATTATTTCTTTATTACATAATGATTTAATTTCTATTGGCTATATTTTTCTAAATCGAGTCGGCTCTTCAGATATGCAAGCGAGTTCCCGACGTTCACCTACAAGATTACATTCGCGAACGACCCATCACTATGTGGAATTATTTTAGAAGTTGGAGCCTTCTAGACTGAGAAAAGCCAGAAAATGTATTTTTGGCTCATGTGGATGAAAGACAATAACTCCCAGAATGCACTTGCTTCGCTGCCCTACGAGGCCACGCCCACCGGTTACAGAGGGCCGTAGCGGAGGAAATGATACAGCTAGGCGACTAGTTGACTCGGAACTGAAAAGACGCCGTTTTATCGTGAGTCTCCGTGGCGGTTTAGTTGATAAATACTATTTGTGTATTCTGTGAGAGAGATCGCCCCCCTATGGGCGGGTTGAACACATGCGGCACGAGCCTACCGGGTTTCTACTGATACAAAGCTTCATGCTAACCGGTGAAGTATCCCTTTAAGTGTGGGTTAGTGTTTATAAGTCAGTGAACACATGCCTGTCCGCAGCCAGGAGCAGTGCAGAGGAACGGCTTATCATCACTCATATTCTCAGCTTCAGTCTGCCACCTGATCACACGGGAAACAGTCACGTGATCAAACATGCAACGGTTCATTAGTCAATATTTATACACAGGTTTCTTGTATACAAACAATACCGGATGCGCGCGCATCCAAGAGGCAAGACCGCTATATGTTATGCCGAGTTCTGTAAAAGAACATTGTAATTAACGTAGATTTCACATTGTTTGTAAATTCTTGTTGACTCAATAATAAACTGCAATTTCAGAGTTGGATCTGTTTGCTTGTGTTTCATTTGCATATTAATATAACATTATGTAAAACGTTAGTTACTTGACTAGAATGAAATTGTCCAACTAAGTTTGCGAATCATAAAAACCTGACATACCCTATGCATTTAGGCTAGTTTACAGCACAACAGCTCCGCGTCATCTCTGCTTCTGCTAGATATAGCCGTAAAGACTGTTGCTTTCTGCCTCTTAGATGCGCGCGCATCTACGTGATGACGTTGCACAGAAACCCGTGTATAGCCACACCTAAGAACAAAAACACATGACTTTTACAGTACCGGTCAAAAGTTTAGAAACTTAATGTTTTTGACTAAGTCTCTTATGCTAATAACCAAGGCTGCATTTATTTGATAATTAAAAAAAATATATATTGTTACAATTTAAATTAATGGTTTTCTATGTGAATATATAGTAAAGTGTAATTTATTCCTGCAATTAAAGCTGAATTTTCAGCATCATTACTCCAGTCTTCAGTGTCACATGATCCTTCAGAAATCAGTATAATATGATGATTTATTATTATTAATGTTTAAAACAGTTGTGTTGCTTAATATTTTTTATAACTCGTTATACTTTTTTCAGAATTATTTGATAAATAAAAAGTTAAAAAAAAAGAACACAATATACAATATCTATACAATATACACTACTGTTAAACATTTTGGGGTTAGTCATTTTTTTCTTTCTTTTTTCTTTTTGAAAGAAAGTAATACTTTTATTAAGCAAGGATTTCTCAAAATAAAATAAATGTGATAGTAAATATTTATTTTGTTAGAAAAGATTGCTATTTTGAAAAATTCAGTTTTTTTTTTTATTTTTTATTTTTTACTTTTTATTCATCAATGAATCCTGAAAAAAAGTATCACAAGTTATGAAAAATATTAAGCAGCACAACCCAACATTGATAATAAATCATCATATTATACTGATTTCTGAAGGATCATGTGACACTGAAGACTGGAGTAATGATGCTGATAAGTCAGCTTAGATCACAGGAATAAATTACATTTTACTTTATATTTACAAAGAAAACCATTATTTTAAATTGTAATAATATTTCACAATATTAATGTATTTTTCATCAAATAAATGCAGGCTTTATGCGCATAAGAAACTTCTTTCACATATATACATATATAAATTTAAATGTTTCCAAACTTTTGACCGGTCCGGTACTGTTTATCAATCAGCATTAATCAATAATCATGAGCAACAATGAGTATTATTAATCAGCACTACTGCAAGCTGTCACAGCAGATTTGACAGGACACAGATGATAAGGATTAAAAGTAGAATGACAGGCATCATGCAACCCTATCTATATAATGTAATATAACTTAAATACTTGACATTGGTGTCTATGTGTGTGTTAAAGTCCTCAGTCACTCACATACAGTAATAGTGAATGTGCTCTAATGGTCAGGCTGATATCAACACAACCTATTGTCACATTCTGCTTTACGTCCTTATAAATATCACTGTATTTCTTATCTATCACAACGCTAAAGTTAAAGCGACAGTGTCTTTAACCACAAACCTGCACTTGTTTAGTGTATGTCCAGCGACGCCGGGACTGTATCAACACTAAACAGATTGTTTACATCAGTCTCAGCAAGCTAATCAATGCTCAGCCTCATCTCTCATTCATTTCAATGGGACCTGAGCTAAGTTAGCTGTTAGCATGCGTCGCCATATTAACAACAAAGAAACACCGACAAGCTCTGAACATGTCATAAAGCTGCGTTTTTATTGTTTTACATATTCAGACTATTCTACCAGCCAACCGAAAGCTATTTTAAAGGCGTGTCTGTTTATAAAAAGTGTCCATTGATGCGCTTACTCACCCGCAGGCTGAACCCTGAAGAGCCAAAGCCCACTTACTCCACCTCTCGCGAGAATTAGGAACTCAATTAAGGACAGAACACGTGCCAAACTCTCGCGAGACGTAGCTACTCAAGCTCGCCCCAGAGCCAAGCCCTTTAAACTCTTATCTCGCGATAAATGTGTGCTCTGCTGACCCCTTCAGAGCTAAAGTGATGAGCTCTCCTTTGGTGTGTCGTTTTTAAAAAAAATTTTTTTAAGATTGAACACATTTTGTAATGTAATGCCTATTTTTTTACAGTCTATGTGTAATGCATAGCAAAAACGGCAATCTATTACATTAAGGTCCTAGTAATTCATGTTAGCCAGTGCAGTAACAATGAGCAATACATTTGTTGCAGGTTTTATTATTAATCTTTGTAAATGTAGATAAATAAAAATACAATTGTTAATTGGTAGCTCAGGACCATTATATAAAATTAACAATAATAGCTTCTGATCTTAGACTAGTGTTTTAGTAAATGTTGAAATAACTAAGATTACCAAATGCTTTAATTAGAAGTCATGTTAACAAAAAAAACAAAAAAAGTACGCTTCACTGTAGTTCTCTTCACAAAGTTAGACAGATTATGGACTTCATTCCAAAACTAAAGTTGCTCACATTTTTAGTTGATGGCGTATACTGTACTTCACGAACAGGGCATATGAATAAAAATGAGGCAGACACCAGAGAAACGGTAAACTGTGATCTAAATTTATTTAACGCAATTTACAAATGCAATTGTGGCTTTTAAATTGGCTTTCAACCAATTGCTATAAATTTACAGTCACACTATCAACCAGCAGTTTAACCCCTGAAAACATCTGAGTGGACTCTTACAGTCTTCACACACACACTCGCACGCACACACACACACACACTCACTCACTTTCCCTATTCTGATGTACAGAAAGTGCTATCAGGCTCTTTATATCCATGAAGCAGCTGATCAAGATGGAGCGGTTGCTGTTCTTATTTAATGGGCATGAACAGGATTTGGTTAAATAGTTAAACAATATTTAATTGTTACATGATTTCTTTTAACAGTGGGACTTTATACTTTTTTTCCTCCTGCAGAGACCAACAGCAGACGTTTTGGTAGCAACAGCAAAAACACGTTGTCATAACTGCACTAAATGTGTTACACAACTAGCAGATTTTACATGGCGAACAGGATGAGGAAAGCCACCATCAAGCAGAAGAGCCCCATGGCTTCAGACAGAGCAAAGCCCAGGATGGCGTAGGAGAAGAGCTGCTGCTTTAGAGACGGGTTCCTGCAACACACACACACACACACACACACACACACACACACAGCGCTTTACTAGAAAGCACATGCAGAGATACTTGCAGACATTGACAAAAATTGTTTTCAATTCTTTGAAATTAGCAGCATTTCCATCCAAAGGTATGAATTTATCTTGTGCAGAAAATTTGAATATCGCATAAAACAATTGTGAATAAAGCAGCGTTTCCATCCCATGAGTTCAAGAGAACAGAGATCAGCGCTTCCTGGGAAATTGGAGCACAAAAAGGAAGTGGCTGCAATCGGGGAAGAAACTGTGGCTCTTTTTCCCTCCATCATAAAGGAGTTGCGTCTCAGAGAAGACGACGAAACGCAATGAATGCGAAACGTCTGTCAGCGCAGCGCACTCTCACTCGAGCAATTTATTATTATGGATATTATTGTTTTTCTCAACATAAACGTGAAACAATATAAACACGATAATCATATGCTGACTCGAGTGTATCTGTACGTTCTGTACGATGACTGCCGCAGTCTGCTACTCCGCTTTATTAGGCGTTTTTTCCCGTTCACGCTGCTTGAGCTTAAATCCTTTTGTTCTTTATATTTTATGTTTACACATAGGCCAACTGTTTAATGTTTTCAATAAAAAAAAAAAACTAACATATTGTAAACTTGTTGTGTATATTGGCCTAATCGTACGCTTGTTTAGAAATGGTGACAAAAACGTATTTTTTTTAAATTATCTTAAAAACATTACGTCTTTTTCGTTAAACATCATTTAAATAAACGAATATTTGATTTATATGAGTCCAAATATTCGAATGCAATATTTTTGAAAAATGCCCATCCCTAGAACGCAGTCAGGCGAGACTTTCTGAGGGAATTAAACCACATCATTCTGATGACAGACTTTGGCTCAGGGGTTTCAGAACCATCAAACCAACATTTGAGATGCTGTGATGTGATTGGTCCGCCGGTTAGTCCAGTTATCCAATCACATCCTTTGCTGAGGCAAAGTCACATGACATTTTTTGTTGCGCATCGAGGGATTTATTTGGTAAATGTGTTTCCATCGTAGTTTATGCATAGGCTACGTCTCATAAAAAAAAACATGCAATTTCCATCCAGCACTTGGTGACATCCCAAAATCTGAATAGAAATAGGTGGATGGAAACATAGCTACATGTACAAAACTCATTTCAAACTCAAACACTTCTCGTCTGTGTCAGTCTCCTACGCTGTTTACGTTGTAAAAACAGTGCAGTACTTTCAGGCTCCCCATTGGCCAGCTCCTGAGGTGATCATGTGACCAGCGTCGGCCAATGGCATTGCTATTAAAGCGCTGCACTGTATTTATGACAAACAGCGTAGGAGACGTGAAGAAATTGTTGAATAAAGTCTGTTTTTGTGCACAAAAACTATTCTCGTCGCTTCGTTAACATTAAGGTTGAACCATGGACTATATTAACGATGTCTTTACTACCTTTCTGGACCTTAAATTGTGGTCTATGGAGGGATGATCAGAGAGTTCTATGTTAATATTACGGTCTAATATTAAAGAATATTTCACATTTATTACCATTTTTACTGTATTTTTGAACCAATAAATGCAAACATGTTTTTTTTTAATCCTGCTAACTTCTGATCAGTAGTGTATAAGACTGTGAACTGCAGCTGACCTGGCATATCCGATGATGAGGCTCCCGAACACGGTTCCGATCCCAGCCCCGGATCCAGCCACTCCCACGGTGGCAGCTCCCGCTCCGATGAACTTGGCGGCGGTGTCGATGTCGCGGCTCACGGCGCTGGTCTGGAAGCTCCTGAGGGCCTGAGTGAAGGCCGACTGAGGTAGGACAGCACCACTGACCTACAGGTGCAAGAGAGGGCTTACTTGACCTCTACACGACCCTGGTGTGCTCGGCCTGCCACCTATCATCCTTTAACAGCTTTTGAGCTAAAGCATGGTGGTGACAAGCAATCACATTCATCAACAGAAGGAATAATTACTGAGTTTATGAGGAGCAGATAAGCATGACAATTTTTTTAAAAAACCATATAGGGTTAGGACACCCAAAAAAAAAATTGTAGGGATGCACGATTTATCGTCCACAATATCAGTATATAAATGTTAATTTTTAATGTTATCGGTTAATTAAGAAGATTTGGCCGGCTTTCAAATATAAATAATTATCAGTATCGGCCAAAATTTTCATATCGGTGCATCCCCCCCAAAAAATTGTCATCGTTTACTCACCCACAAGTCACTTCAAACCCATGAGACTTTGGTTCATCTTCGAAACACACAAAGTTATTTCTAATGAAAGCTGAGAGGTTTTTGTCCCTCCAATGAAACCAGGAAACCAAAACATAGATGATCCAAAAAGGTCATAAAAGAATCATAAAATGAACCAATATGAATGTTCTTGGAAACATATGATCACTTATACGATGAACAGATTTAATGTAGGATTAAAGGGGTGGTTCAGGATTTTGGACATCGGACCTCATTTTCAAGTTAGCCTAGTTGTTATTCATCAGTGGAGACAGTTTTCAAAAATGTTCATCCAGTCCTTCCAGTTGCTTAGTTCGCCGATGCTAGGCTAGCGCGAGTCAACGGTATAAGCTAGCCTGCCATTAAAAACTGTTTTACCCACTCCACAGTACACCAAAAGCAAATAAATTATAACGCCAGACTGTCGATGTAAATGTCTATTGAGAGAATAATGTTAGAAATCAAACTACCCTTTCATTGCATTGCAATAGTTACACTTTGTTCCCTGTATTTATTAGCACAGTCTACAGCAGCGGCGGAGTGATATTAAGTTACCTAGGCAACCGAGAGAGTCTCCACATGACGCAAGTGTATTTACCTGCCGCTGACACTCATCACTACAGAAGCAGAGGATATTTCACTAAGAAATCAACATAGGACTATGGCCACGTTTGAAAGCCATGCCAATGTTTCAGACTTTGGAGACGAGGAATGTGTTTTATTCAACGGGTACATGTATGAGCCGGAATACACAGACGAAGAACTAATCGAGATGGATGCTAAAAGGGCAGAAATTGAACTGTAACGTTAACGTTACCTCCACTAACGTTGTCATTGTCATTCTATCAGTTATGAAAGGGACTAGCTTCATAGATAGCTTTAGTAGCCTAACAAAAGTTATTACCTGTTCATCTGCTGTTGGTGCATATGGAAAGACGGCTGGAACTGCATTCCTTGTCAGTGACTTATGAACGTTTCGATGATGGGGGTTTTCAAAGTCGTCTGGTCTAAAATGATCACTAGAAATTCGCAACTTTAATAGTCTCTGCCGGTGTCTCGTTGTCCAAGCCAGCAGAAAGAAGTCACAGTTGGTTCTGGGTCTCTCAATGGAAATTTGTGGAAACTTTTTGCATGACCATCTATTTGGTTTATTTTTACAATTTCGAAATGCACAACGAATCACCATGTTGCCAATTCCTTAGTTTACAATCAAATGTTTTTCAATATCGTTGTTCATGGCTACTACTAACGTTAGCTAGCTAGACGTCCCGTCTGTAGTGCGCGCTTCTGTTCTGTGTTTACTTTTCGGCGCAGTACTACTAACCGGAGCGAAGTAAAATTCCGCCGCTGCTGAGAAACTAGTTCCTGTAAATGTAATGCGATCATTGAGATGTAAGAGTACCGGTAGTTTGATTTCTAACATTATTCTCTCAATAGACATTTACATCGACAGTCTGGCGTTATAATTTATTTGATTTTGGTGTACTGTGGAGTGGGTAAAACTGTTTTTAATGGCAGGCTAGCTTATACCGTTGACTCGCGCTAGCCTAGCATCGGCGAACTAAGCAACTGGAAGGACTGGATGAACATTTTTGAAAACTGTCTCCACTGATGAATAACAACTAGGCTAACTTGAAAATGAGGTCCGATGTCCAAAATCCCGAACCACCCCTTTAATTCGAAGATGTATGGGCTTGGAATGACTTGAGGGCGAGTAAATTACAGTTTTCATTTTCACATGAACTATTCCTTTAAACACACTTGCAGTGGATCAGAAGACCTCTATATCCACAAATCAAGTTGATGGTTATATTTCATCTTTTGTCTCTGATGCCTTGCATCTCATCTACAAAGCAGGACCTTCAAGCCTGCAATCAAGAGTTATTATAAATGAAAGGAGCTAAACTCGGTTGGACAGTCACCTCTGGTTTGGCCTCTGGTCTGGAGAGCACAGCGGCAGAAAGCGGCCTGTACAGGGACCTGGAGCCCGCACGCACCTGCAACACACACACACACACACTGACTGTCAGCACATTATAGCAGAACCACCTATACCCCTTTTCCACCAAGGCAGAGCTGGTGCTGGTTCGGAGCCAGAGCCTAGTTTCAAATCGGTTCTTTGTTTTTCGACCACCAAAGCACCAGCTCCGAACCAGTAAAACTGGTTCTTAAGTAGCACCAAAACATTGCTGGGCTAGAAGAAAGAACCGCTTGTGTCAGGGGCGGGGTTACCGTGACCAACAAGACGAACAGAAACTTGTGACCGCCATTTTTTAAATAGCAGCTAATCGAGCTAATAGCAGCTCGATTGTAATCTCCGTCTAATAAGTTACGGCGAGCTGCACGAACGCGTTTGATTCGCCGTGTTTGGATGCCAATGTAGGTTAGCAAAGCCATGAGCATCAATAGTAACGCAACGACCGCCATTGTGGATGTAAGACTTGTTCGAGATGCATCAGAGCGGCGCAGACCAATCAGAGCTCCGGGAGTGTGTGGAGAGCATACGACTCCTTGTGCTTTTGGATCGCTTTCGCAGTGCTTTGATGTCATGCGGCGATCGGTCTGCGAGAAGCCGAACCATCTCGAACAAGCCTGGTGTGTTTTTGTTTGGCGCTGCCACGCTAGCGTTGCTGGGCAACATGAGATGTATACACAGTGACGTAAGATCTGGCTCTGCTGTGTCTCTCCTGTGGAAAGACAAACCGGTTCTTAGAAGACCCGTCAGTAGAACCAACTCTGAACCGGCAATAGCTCTAGCTCTGAACCAGCACCTGGTTCTTGCTGGTGGAAAAGGGGAATTAAACAGCGGTCAGAAAAGGGGGTAATTTGAAAGAAACAGTATTGGACAGTTTTCTGAAAGGCACGTATGCTGGGAAAGGCCAGTTCCAACAGATACGGCTCAAGGTTCACCACAAGAAGTTGTACATTCAGTGCTGACTATTATAAGGCACCTTTATGATGACGCATTTGTATTAGGAGTATTAAATAAAATAAAAAAACTATTATGGGTTTTTGAATATTCCCTTTCATGCGGTGTGTAATACACAGGGTTCTTGCAGGTTTCAGTAAGTCAAATTTAAGACATTTTTAAGACATTTTAAGACCATAAAGATTTAAATTTAAGACCTACATGACACATTAACCAGTAAATAACAAATACAATTAGCATTAATATGCACTTTTTGTTTACATAAACATTAAAATAATACCGTAAAAAATGATGGCTAGATTTTAAAAGAGTGTCTTGCAACATGTTATCTACTAACATGTACAAGTTCAAATAAAGTTGACAAAAAAGGTTTTATAAAAAGATAAACCTCACGTATTTCAGCCTTTAAATAATCTTTTATATAATTAATGTGTCAAAAAAAGATAAATGACTGACATTTACAATGCAGATTAGCTTATCTTTTATTATTAATAGTAAGATTTGGTCCGATTTTCCCGTTGCGTCTGTCGTTGCTATCACAACGCTCTCCACAACGACAAAGAAGTTTTAGTAGCTAATGGATTTCCACCACTGATAAACGCTTGCTGTAGCCATTATTTATTTACGGAGAAGAGAAAAACACCTGTAGTGTTTGGGTGCACCCCCATCCTTCATGTTGACTGCGCTTTCAATGTTGTTACGGAAAGGGTGAAGCTGATTGGTTGGTTCTTGTCACATGACCTGCGGTGCGCTTGCAGAATTCTGAAAAGTTGAGCTTTTTTTTTATTTTATCTCGCTCCGCCTGGAAAAACGGCCGCATTGCTTCTAATATGAGTGCGCTTGGCGCGCGGCTAAATAAAAAATTAAAAAACGAACTTGAGCGCGCAAAAGACGCAATATGTGAACGGCCTCTTGGCGAGCTACCGCCAATCAGGGCACGAGCTGCTGGTAGCTCGCGAGCGACGTGTTGGAGACCCCTGCTACAGCTCCGCTTTGAAGGCTACGGCTCGATACTTTTTTTGCTACTTTGTAATAACTTTCTATGGCCAGCATTTCAGGAAATGAACGAGGGTAAAACCTTTTTAAGACCTGACTAAATTAAATTTAAGACCTCGGCTGAAAATCTGGCCGTTTTTAAGACGTTTTAAGGCCTTAAATTTAAAGTTCAGAATTTAAGACTTTTTAAGACCCCGCGGGAACCCTGAATACAGCGGTTTGTGGATGTAAACGTTCTGTAAAGTCGAAAGTCTCCCATACCTGCCAACCTTGAAGAAATTTTATGAGTACTACAACCCCCGACACCAAGCCCCCCCACCCCCCCACGCGCGAGAACCTGACAGCCCACCGCCAATGTACGCTCCACCGTTGCACACACACCTGTGATAAACCTATGAGATACCTAACACTATATTACATATTATACACATAATATACTTTCACCAATTAAGATTTATTAGTTACTCCATAACCATATACAAGTATGAATGCATGAAAATCTTGTCAGAAATAAAAGTAAACTGAGGACATTCTTTGTAAATAAATAAATCAAAACATTAAATAAATGTGCAAAACTAGCAGTTATCAATATCAAAATCAGTTTGCTAAAAACAAACAACAACAAAAACTATAATTTTCCATGCATAGTTTAAACTTTTGCATCGTTTAACTTGTTAAAGGTTGCAGATTTGGCTTTTTTAAGTAGTGCGTCAGTGAAAGTCTCTTTGTAACAAATGCTGCCTTTGGAGGCAATCATGACTTTTCTTGTCACCAGAGAACTAAGCATCTCTGTGCTCAGGCTAGCACGACATTGTGTTTTGTTTTTAGTGACCAAGCTGAAAATCCTTTCACAGTCTGCATTGCTGTGAAAAATCACACACACCCCAAGCATAACTGTGGAGAGGTTTGCAAAAAGTTTCTTCCCTCCTGATTCCATCACACCTAATTCTCTCCAAGCTTCATCAGCCCGTTTGGTAAGAAAACCATCATTCAAGGTAGAGGACTGAAAGAGCCGAAACTCCTCCTCCACTTCATCCACTGTAACACCATTTCCCAAGAAGCAGGGGAACCTGTCTATGAAGTATGTCAGTGAGGAGAATTTAGCTGTTTGTCGTCTGCTTACATCAGCTACGGCAGCATGACGCAGCAATTCGTCCCCATAGGGGAATTTAGAGAGCATGTACTCAACAGCTGCAGTGAAATATTTCCTTACATCCCTGAAGAAAGCTCCTAAAGGTAAGTTAGCTTGACTTTTGATGAATGTCTTTGTGTCATGTCCAATTGACAGCTCATCATCAGGTAGCTGGTGTTCACTGGATTTGTACAGAGTGGGTTGGCATCCTCTCTTTACTTCTTCCATCATTTCCACAACACAGTCAGGTTTACAGAATGCCAAAAGCATTTTTTGCAACTGTAGCTCCAATATCTGCAGCAATATGGGCACACATGGCTCTTCTTTCTGCAGGTTCTGATTTGCAGTTTCAAATAAAGGTACAGCTCTCTTTAAAAAAAGAGCATACAGCTTTGACTGTGGGTCAGTCAAGAGAGCATACAACTTCTGTGGTTTTGTGACCTCTGTTTTTTCTATCTCCTTTTCCTTTTCTTCTGTTTTCTTTTTGGACAGATCCCTCTGTTTTTTGCCAATTTCTTTTTGTTTAAAAACAAATTGGTTTAAGTCAAACCCCTTAGGTGGTTGAGCTGACTGCCGTGGAGTGCTTGGTCCTGCTGGCAGCTGTTTGGTTGTGGGTCCTGTCTGCTGCCGTGGAGTGCTTGGTCCTGCTGGCAGCTGTTTGGTTGTGGGTCCTGTCTGCTGCCGTGGAGTGCTTGGTCCTGCCGGCAGCTGTTTGGTTGTGGGTCCTGTCTGCTGCCGTGGAGTGCTTGGTCCTGCCGGCAGCTGTTTGGTTGTAGGTCCTGTCTGTTGCTGTGTGGAGCTTGGTCCGGTCTTGGACTTTCTCTGGTGGACTTTGGTCTTCAAAAAGCTGGAGGCCAAAGTCTTTGAGATAGCAAGCTTACCCGAGGTAGGTGTGAGAGTTGAGGGCTTAGAGGCAGCTGGGCTCTTCAGAGAGGGATGAGCTGAGGATGTGAGAGGTTTAGCTGCCTTCTTCCCTGCTGCCTCTTCAGCAAAAAACAGAGTCAGAGGTTCCCACTGCTGGAGGAGTCGATTGACACATTTGCCAAGAGCCAGCCATCTGGTCGAGGATAATTTCAAAATCTTCCTGACATCAGTGTCGCACAGCATTTGTAGGTCACGCAGCAAAGCTTTCCTCTTGCTACTCTTGTCAAGGTAGTAGTAGATCAAGATGAGCATGTCTTCAATGTTAATACATAGACTTCTTGAAGCTTTTTCCGCAGCTAAATGCATTAGGTGGCATGCACAGCCGACCATGTAAATGTGGGGATTCTGTGACTTGATGAATGCTGCGACACCTTTTCTTATCCCCTGCATGACAGAGGCGTTGTCAGCAGAAAAGCTTACACAATTGCCCCATGGTATTTTCCTTTTGTTTAGTTCCTGGTCAATGAGATTGTATATCCCTTTGCCAGTAGACTCTCTACACTCAACAATTTTCAGGAGTACTACAACTATTTTTCCAACACTGGGATCATAGACACGGACAACCAAAGGATAAAGCTTGACATCATCCATGTCTGTGCTACCATCGGTTGCAATGCTGAATGGGGAACGGCACATAAGGTCACTGATGACCTGTTCATCATTTGAGGAAAGTGTGTTTAATATAGCTGCTGTCTTGGTTCGGGCACAGCCGTACTGCTGGGCAATTTGACTATCTGGAAACATCTTCTTAAATAATGGTCCAGCATGGTCAGCTATAGACACTGGCACATTGTGCTCAGCAATAAAGTTGGAGAAAAGTGTTTCTGCCCTGATGGTCCGTAGATCTTGATCTCCAAAAAACTTTGTGGTGATCTTAGGGACTGAGGCAATGGCACTTTCCAATTTCTTGTGTTTTGTTCCTTCCACATGGCGTCTGCAATCTGAAAATAGAGGGGGAATTATATTCCTGCATGTTGTTACAAATATTATGAATTACGTCACACACACACACACACACACACACACACACACACACACACACACACACACACACACACACACACACACACACACACACACACACACACACACACACACACACACACACACACACACACACACACACACACAATTAATTGAAAGGATACAAGTAATTTACATTAAAATACATTGTTTGGCTCATCACTAGTACCTTCTAGATTACAATAAATTATTATTACTGTGTAGAGGAATGGCGTGGATGAATGACTGTACATGTATTGAAACTACACAAATGTTGTCTTATATCCTGTCCAATATTTTGTGCCCATATTTTTGTAAGTCTAACCAATAGGAGGCGGAGTGAGCTAATAAATAGGCCTAAGTAGTAATGTGTTAAAGATGAGAGTCAGACCAGGTTACACTTAGCCTTCTGAATTACACTGCGCAAAGCAAAAGTAATACTACCCACTGGAGGAAGAAGGGTTGGTTCTCCACAAAACATAAAATATTCATTTTATTTAATTTTTCGTGTTCGCATTTATGAGGAAAAAACAATGTTAGGGGCGTGACAGTTCTCCGTTACGGACATGACCGCTCTGAAAAGCGGCACTAGTAACTGCTATAAAACATTCACAAAGACCTCAAACAGAAAGCACAAAGCCTTTCTTTAAAATGAATTTCGTTTTGTATAAATTTTATCTTAATTTTAATCAATGTTTCATCGAGCAATTGTCTGGATTCAATAAATAAAGAAGTAAATATAGAAGACAAGAGATAATCACGACACAGAGGCGCCGGCGTGAACTAGAGCTCGCCTCATAAATTAATAAACTCAGCGCCTAACTTACTTGACTCACACAGACCTGTCTACTTTTAAACAGAACAATTCAAAACGAAAGAAAACAGACTGCACTGCTCTCTGCTAATGTTATCTGTATGAAATGTGCATTTCTCTCTGGCGCGTTCACTACTGCGAAGATCGCGAGACAGCATCATCAACAACATATTTGCAGTCGACACGACACTGATACAGGAAACACTTGTTTATTAATAAACAATTAAAATTTATCCTTTCTATATTTGACATTATTTATAATCATTACTTTTGCCGGTTCTTTGCGACAGCTTTTACATGTTAGCCTAAGTTACATGAACGCGTGAACTGAACTGAGCTCGTCACAGCTGGACTGCCTGTTATGATGTCAAGGTCATTTTTAATGTTCATAAATTCAATTAGGCTAAAAATAGCCTAACTGTTAACTTTATATTACGTTAATCAGCACCTGGCCTATCTAAAACCTTCTAGATTTCTAGCCATTCCACCACTTTTCTATTCTAACTGCCAAATAATTTCCCCAACTAATGAGAAGGATGGCGGGTTTTATAAGCTACCGTTAGTCTATTGACACTATTAACGTTTATTACTCAAAGTCATCATCCTTTTATTTTTAATATAATTATGTTTTGGGATAGGGAGCATTTGTGTGTGAGACTGTGTTCGTTACCTGTTGCCCCTTGGTGACTGATGTCGACGTCCGTCTTGCAGACGGTGCAGAACGCATGATGAGGTAGCCTGGACATCTGGAGGCAAGGCCATCTCTCACGATAGCGGTCTAAAAATCTTTGTGTTTTCCTAACCTTTTTTTGTGGCGGTTCAGCCATGGCATGAAAGCCTAGGTATCTTATCCATATAGATAATCTTATCCGGCTAGTCTGGCTTGCTTGAGGCACTGAATTGAATTGAGCGCGAAGCATAAGGATAGGAGGGGCAGATGGGCGGCGGTTTAACATGCAGCGCTCTGATTGGCCGTAAGCTTTTCACTCCACTTAAACGCTGTGGCTCAGTGGCAGAATCAGCGTCATAGATTGCATAACTGAAATCGGCGAAATGCGAGAAGCAACAAAATGCGTACCTAGAGAGCAGCGAATCGTACAAGCGTACATATGGGTCAAAATGCGTGCCGAGTACGAAAAATGCGTACATGTTGGCAGGTATGCAGCGAGTGACGTTTCACGTTAACCCTTTTAAATCCGTCTAGGAATGAATGAATTACAGACGTCAAGTTCAACCCGCAGGCCGAACATCATTCAGCAACAAAACACACAGTTTATAACACACACACACACACACACACACACACACACACACACACCGACACTCACTCACCAGGGCGGGTGTGGAGACGAACTTCGCGCAGGTGAACATGTTGAACTGTGAGTGATCTTGAGCGGCTTCTGCAAAGACAAAATATGAGGTCAGAGGAGATGTATATGAAGAGCTTAAGAAATGCGGCTGTCCTCCGCCACAAACCCGTCTCCTGACAATATCCCGATCAAACCCGCAACCCTGTGTTCACACAGACAGAGGATGAAGGATGGATGTAGATTTATATCTGTTCGGAATGAATGCACTCACCGAAAGCAGAGGTCGAACCACTGGCTGTAGGGCTGTACTACTGCGCGTGCGCACAACTGACACTGCGTAATGACCCGGATGTTGGTGTGACGTCAACGCGCAAGGTCGTTGATTTCGAGCTTTATTGGAAAGAGTTCAAGAGACAATTCACAATGCCACAGAAATTATCAACATCGTTATCCTAAATACACCAATATGATATGTAAAACTTGAATTGCATTTTTGTTTAAAGATGGAAAGCAGCCTAGAGCGTTTCATATAGTGAAAATATTTATTTAATACCGTAGGCTTTTATTAGGCTATTATTATATATATAGGCCTATATATATATATATATATATATATATATATATATATATATAGTCTACAAAAATGCATAACAAATTACAAGCGGGCACACAAAAATAATAATATGCCAAATTAAATAAATAATATTTGATGTTCTCATAGCTTTTTTATTTGAGTATAATTTCTTAAATAAATAGCAGCATAAAAAGTGTTTGATCTGAATGTAAATGCGGATTAGATTAAAGGTTACATAACTTGTTATTATAAGACTGCTTATAATAAAACATAAAATGAGTAATTGTTAAAAGAAAAAATATTTTGATATACATAATTATGAGCAGTGTTGGGTAAGTTACTATAAAGAAGTATCTAATTAGCAAATTACACGAACAGCACGAGGATAGACACGACACTGCACTTTAATTATTTCTAAATACATTATACAATTGCATTAGTTATTCTTGAAAAGTATTTAAAGGGAGAAGGTTAAAATAAAAACTTAAATGGTTACATTAGACGTTGAATTTTAATGGTAAATCCGCTATTGTTTCATATGGAATTATCAAAGTCTATACAATATTTAATGCAATTACATCATAACTAATTAAATTACTAAAAAAAGAGTAATTTATTTTTTTTAATGGACAAGTAATTACAGTAATTAATTACACCCAACACTGAGTATGTCATAAAAAGTTGAAATTATGACAAAAAGTTGAAATTGTGCCATAAAAAGTCACAATTATGACAGGAATTCTGTAAAAATCCAATTAAAAAAAAATCTGATTTAATGTCATATTTGTGACTAAGCCTTAATTTCAACTTTTTATGTCATGATTATGATTTACTGAAGCATGATTTTTTTTTTTTTTATGTTGACTAAGTAATACTGCCCTAATTGTGTTCAATTTAATAGGCCTGTATTAAAGATAGACAATCCAAACATAATC
The DNA here is from genome assembly GCF_949152265.1 of Phoxinus phoxinus. NCBI lineage: Eukaryota > Metazoa > Chordata > Actinopteri > Cypriniformes > Leuciscidae > Phoxinus > Phoxinus phoxinus. The sequence goes on along the minus strand of NC_136882.1, from coordinate 6,633,734 downwards.
CGTCTAAATGTATTCAGATTATATCATGAAACAGAAGGACAGACACGGGTGTTTATTGAACAGAGTAATGAAGCCGGTAATATGGCAGACTTAAAGTTTATTACATTACATGAACACAAAATATATTTTGAAGAATGTCGGTTATCAAGCAGTTGATGGACTGCATTGACTTCCATGGCATTTTTTTTTTTTTTTTACAATAGAAGTCGTACAGCATGCGGGGAAATAGACATCCCAGGCGTTTCAGTGAAACTTAAGTTCGTCTAAATTGAAAGAAATCATTTCATAAAACTCAAAACAACTAAGCAGTTCAGTTTACTTAAAATATATCAGTTCTGTGCACTTGAAAGAAAACAAATGTGCAAAATTCTCATAAAAGTTAATTTGACTGAACTAATTAGTTTAATTTAAGTCTGTCCTACTTAAACCAATTAATTATTTTGAGCGTCGGACCAGTATCTCTTTGGTTACCCGACATTCGTCAAAATATCTTGTTTTGAGTTCAGGAGAAGACAGAAACTCATGCCTGTTTGAAACATCTTGAGGATGAGTAAACGATGACAGAACTTTTATTTCTAAGTGAACTATCCTAATCCAGTGGGCTGTACTTAATACTCGATGGCGTTGAGAGATTCAGCGTGACGTAATCGCAGATCAAGAGTCAGGCAAATCCATAACAAATAGGTATAGCTGTTTGCTAACCGGTGAGGGAATAGGGGAGTATAGATACAGTGCTCAGCATAAGTGAAGACATCCATGCTAAAGTTGAGTAAAAAGAGGAATAAAAAATCATCTTTTGGAAATTGATCTTAATGCCTTAATAAAAATAAAAACTCCAACCTTTAACCGCTTATATTGGCATAGCCCACAGCCATTTAAAACAGTAATATCCTATACTAAACCTAAACTAATCTTGACAAACTATATATCATTTGAAAGCTTACTAGTCTCTAGTTTACATATTTGGTGACTGATTTTCTAAATAAATTACAGAGGAGCCGTAATTTATCAATTTGCAACAATAATATTGTCATACTCCTAATGCGTGTTCAGACCTTTATTTTGAAATAGTGATGAACATGAAAAATCATGAAAGAATGGTAGAAACCTCAGTTTGTTTTCATGCCAAGAGTTCGAAAGATAGCATCCATTCAATTCTTTTAGAAAAAAGGTCTGAACGTTTTTTAAATATAAAGAAAAAAATAATAGATTCATCATTAGTGATGTGGCAGCGAGATATAATGGACTTACGTGATCTTTCTGTGTTTCTTAGAGGTTGAATTCATTTCAAAATCTGCCAAACTTCCAACACTACTTCTGAATAGGATGTCTACTTCATAAATTGTAAGAAAATTGTAAAAATATTAGTTCAGATCACTCAAACAACATATGGAAATGGAGGCGCCCTTATATGGGCATTAATGTCCACTAGTGGAAAGGTTTGGTACTGCGCCAAAACACAATCTCACTGAAAGCTCATTTCTTGAGATATCAACCTAAAATTTGAAACACAACTTTGATGTTTTTTTTTGCATTTTTAGAGTCCACCAGGTTTTGAAAATATATATTTATAAAATATGAATAAATAACTTTTTAACATTGTACATTTTCAATAAAACTCAAACTTTAATAACTTTTTTTCTATTTAACTTTCTTAATTTGTGTAACTTCTACAAAAATCTGGCAAATGTCTTTAAAACAAAACCAATCTTACATCTATAATCCAAAGCATTCTTGAATTACAACCATTTAAGTTCGGGATGTGCATTTTCATGTCTATTAAAAGACATGCCGTTTTTAAGGACACTCATTTTCTTTGTGAATGAATAATGTATCGTAAATAAATAAATGTTCTTCCCTAAAATACAGGGTGTATTAAGTAAGTACACCCCTATGTTAAATTCCCATAGAGGCCGGCAGATTTATATTTTTAAAGGCCAGTTATTTCACGGATCCAGGATACTGTGCATCCTGATAAAGTTCCCTCGGCCTTTGGGATTAAAATATCCGCACATCATCACACACCATTCACCACACCTAGAGATCGGCATGGTGCACTTTCCATAAGATCATCTCTCAATGCAAATCAAACCAGCTGTTAGGCAAACTGAAATAAAACCATGTCAATCTCTAGGTGTGTTCACTTATGCTAAGCACTTAAAGGGGGGGTATAATGCCCTTTTCACAAGATGTAAAATAAGTCTCTGATTGTGTGTGTGAAGTTTTAGTTCAAAATACCCCACAGATATTTTATATGTTAAAATTGTCACTTTTTGAGGGTGAGGGTCAGTTTTGTGTCTGTCCCTTTAAATGCAAATGAGCTGCTGCTCCCGGCACAGGGGGCGGAGCTTCAACAGTTCGTGTCCTTTTACCTCACACACACACACACACACACACACACATGCACTGAACATTTCAAAAACATTTAGCCTTTTATGTTCAAACATATGAGTCAGACATGGAGAGACTCAAGAAGAAGTGACAACATGTAGAAGCAACAGGACATTTCTGAATGGTTAGTTGATGAATTGATGTAGCTTATGTGTAGTTATCTTCTAGTCATTTTTTGATTAGCATATTCTGTCATGATCTATAAATCGTGTTCAGTGGGCGGGGTTTATGCAAATTTTAGGGTTGGTGATGTGAGAAGTTAGAAAAAATGTGAAGTTAGAAAAGTGAAATCATAATACCCTCCCCCCCCCCCTTTAATGAGCGAGGACAGGTGTTATTATTCTGGTGCGAGTGAACGAGCTGGTTCTGCAGGCCCGGTTCTACGGGGGTTGAGGGTGCCAAGCACCCTCAAACAAAAGTGAAAGCAAAGATTAAATTATTAATAGAAATCACACATGTAAACGAGATTTTGCCGACAATAGAAACACAGACGGATTCACACTCATATATAGGCTAATACACAAAATAAATCCATTAACACGATTTTTCAAATCAGAAATGATTTAATTATGCTTTCATGTTTAATGCATTTGATTGGTTGTGTCCTTTCGCGATCGTGATACGCATAGGTGAAGATGTCTCTTTAATTGCCCACTTTGTTTGCGTGTGTGCGTCCCGCTCAGGAAATTAGTTTACGCTAACAAAATGAAACCTTATTATAAAGTGTTACCATTTTTAAAATAAAATGCCTAGCGTTTCTGCTGTTGGTTTGAAGCTTTAAAAGAATATTTAGTTGCTAGGCAGGCAACGTGAAACCTTTGAGCTAGTCAGCTTCATGTCAGTGACTATACTTCACAGCGGTAGAGTTACTCACAGGACACTGCACTTATTCGCAATCACAAAAGTTCATTATTTGCTCGTTTTACTTTTTCTGAGCATGTACGCGCGCGCGCACTATCAAACTATTTTTGTTGGGTCAGACCATCTGCTGGCGATGGGGGGCTGAGACTGAGAGAGCCATGGCGCTACATGGAAAAATATGCACCAAACAAGCCACTTTGAAATTTTTCTATTTTCATGAATACAAAAAAACGGTACAATATGAAATTTGGGTGACCCTCCCCCTAGACTAAAAAAATGTGGATGACCTATACGTTTATGTAAGCACCCTCACTATTTTCAGAAGCACCCTCAGTGATTTGGTTCTAGAACCGGGCCTGTGGTGCTGATGGCTGAATCATCACTGTTCAACATAAAGAGAAGAAAAAAAAGAGAAATTCTGTAATCTGCCCATATTATGACACTCCAGTTTTCCTCTGGTTTGTCCCAGAGCGTCTGCTGAAGTGGTGCTGCTCGTCTTCAGGCAGGATTCGTCTGGTTGAGAGATGAATGATGAATGGCTCGTGTGGAGGTTCAGGTAATGATGTACAGACGGCTGGAGCCTCGGGTGTGATGATCAGGGCAGGTGAGACTGAGAGGGACTCAATCACACACACACACACACACACACACACACACACACACACACACACACACACACACACACACACACACACACCACACTGTTAGAAGGTTTTAAATAGTATGCTCTTTTATGTTAAAGTCCCCCTGTGGTGAAAATCAAGCTTTTAATGTTGTTTATATGTCTATGTGGTGTTTTTAATCTGCTTTAAGACAAACCATGTGTAAACTCATAAGTCGACAGCATTGCTGAGTATTTTCTGCTTAAAACTGCAGAGAACCAAAGACAGACTCAAAAACACGGTTTGAAATCGCTGGTGTTTCTGACGTCACACACTACCCTGTAACCAATCAGATCAACGTGTGATCGTCAACCAGTGGATCTCTGAGGCCGGAAATAGGAAGAAGGTCCGGTTGTTGTTTAAATATTATATTTCTACATTTACATATGACTCAGTAAAGCCCTGACATTCGGTTCTATTTATTTAATGAATCATAATGCGATCGTAGCCTGCAGCAAGCTATTTATGTTTATATTAAATATTAAATATATATTTATATTTATGTTTGAGACATCAACCACTGGTTGATGACCATAATGTTTTTATAACTGTAGGTAACAACTGGTAAAATGTACACCTAGGTCATACAAACCATAATGATATTTACACTTAAATATTTTCTTCTCAGCCATGTTAACAACTGTCCGTGAGCGAAAGCTCCTCCCATCCGTTGTCCGATTGGACTTTCGCAAGGATTCCTGGGTAGTTAAAGTGCGTGAAGCCTGCATCCATGCGGGCTTCGCTGAAGACCGCTTCAAGGGTACATAGGGGGCGCTGCTGAGCACACTTCAGAGCGTTAAAATGATAAATGGGACGGCCTACGGACTCGTAGACTCAGCGAGCACGCGCAATTTAAGTCCACGAGACCGAAAGTCCACATGAAGTGCGCCATTTGGGACAGGGTGAGTGAGTGGAGGCGGGGCTCATTTACATATTCATAGAACCACGATTACTACAGTTTGAGTTACATTCAAGCTATTTTAAGGCATGAAGACCTCTTTTTTTTTTTAAGGAAAAACGTTTAAATATGTTGTTTTGGTGACCAAAGATGGGTTTTAAGGGTGACTACAGGGGACTTTAAACAGATTTGATTAAAATAGGATAAAAGCAGCTTTGCAGTTTATCCATATTATATCAGTTAATATAACTCTTAGGCCCGGTTTTACAAACAGGGCTTGGGATTATGCTTTAGTTCATTTATGATAATTAGTTAAATTTGCTGGTGTTCATCTTGAGACAAAACAATGACACTGACATATTAGCAGCCATATCACCCTGTAGCCCAAGACTGGTTTCCCACTGAAGCTAAGCGGGGCTGTACATTATAAATGTGCATGTCATAATTTCGAGTTTTAATCTCATAATTCCTACTTTGTACGTCATAATTATGGTTTTCCAAATCAAGTTTTTTCCACACGTGGCAGAAATTGTTTCTATATTTGTGTTAATAATAACAATCATCGACAAAATAAGTAATTTTATTTAAATGAAAAAGAACAAGAACAAGAATAGAATAATACATTTGCTACAGTATTTATTTCTTGTTAGCATTAGTTAATAATTCACTGTTAGTTTGTGTGAGCTCAAATCCTTTATCCTAATATTAACAGATACAACTTTTGGTTTTAATAATGTTAAATTATTAAATGTTAATAATGTTAAACAGTAAGTTACTGTTTTAGAAGTGTTTTCATCGTTCACTCATGATAATGCAGTGAAATAATCAACAAATATAACCTTATTGTAAAGTGTTACCTGCTTAATAATGTTACAGGGTTACGAGGACCAAAACAACTAATTAAGATTAAGATAACTGAACAACTGCGTTATGGACTGTTTAATATCTGATGTTCAAAACATGTAAGCAAATGGCAGAGCATTGCAGTTTCATGCACTATGCTCCCGTCCCCTTTCCACCAGAGGGGGTCAGTGAGCCCACACACACACACACACGCACACACACACACACACACACACACACACACACACACACACACACACACACACACACACACACACACACACACATACACACACACACACACACACACACACACACACACACACACACACACACACACATACACACACACACACACACACTGTAGCATGTTGCATATATACGATGTGAAGTGTGTTAGCGTTCTGTGTGTGTGTGTGTGTGTGTGTGTGTGTGTGTGTAGTATCCCAGGATGACATACTGCATTTGCCAAAATGTGCAGTAAACAACAGAGTACAGTGTATCCCATCATGCAGTGCACTCAACTTGACCTTCTATTTCCTGCGTGACGAATAAACCGTAAAAAGTGATTGCATCTATCTTTCTTGAATCAATATTTCATCAAACTGTCAAGGGACATTTTTATTTTATAAGATTAGATTGCACTTGTTAAATTAAACATGCATGTAACATCACAACAATATAACATAATTCTGTAATTCTTATATTATTATTTATTTAAACACAGAATGTAACTTGAAAATGTACTATGAACATTAATTGAAATTCATGTTTATATGCCTTTTACACTTTATTGTCATGGTTTCATGTTTTTTTTTTTTACTAGAGTAAAAAAAAAAAAAAGGAATACGGCCAAAATGAGCAAAACTGAGCAGAATCGTGCTTTATGAGGACGCCTTTAAGACAGATTATTCACCAGGGAACAATATATGGATGTTTAATTGTCAGACTTGGTGTTAGTCTCTCTCTTTCGCTGTCACTGAGATCACGTTGATCCTCCGTTCACCCTGTTTATCACTTTCTTTAGTCTATATTCTCCGTTCTTTATGGTCCTCTCAGCACTCCTCCTCATTCTCATGCTCGACTGTCTCTTTTTCTTCTTTACTACACTTCCCTTCCCCCTTCGGTGAGTTGAACATCTTGAGTTGGTGTATTTGCATGCGGCCCTCATCAGACAGCACACACTCTCACACACACGGGCGGCTGATAAAAGGCATTGACCCCCTTAACCTTTATGAATTACAATTTGTGCCAGCAGCACATCCTGTCAGAGGAGTGGGCACCCATGGAGCTGTGTGTGTGTGTGTGTGTGTGTGTGTGTGTGTGTGTGTGTGTGTGTGTGTGTGTGTGTGTGTGTGTGTGTGTGTGTGTGTGTGTGTGTGTGTGTGTTGTGCAGTTGTTAGAGAGAAAAAGGCGCATGCAGGTTCTGGTCAACACCTTTGACAAGCTGTGAGAGGCGTTCAGCACGCTGACAGTGCCGGCAACAGAGAGAAACACTCACCCAACACACACACACGATAATATGTGTGCTACATCAATACATAAAGACAGGCACTGCACATGCAGATAGGCCACACACACACACACACATGCGCGCACGCACGCACGCACATTCAGAAAGAAAATATTTTTATAGGAGGGATTTTTAACATTGGAAGCAATTTACATTAACCATTTGTTTAATGCCATACAATATACAACATAAATACAACATTTCCATGACATTTAACCCTAAGAGGTTAAAATACTGCTGCAATTAGTTATCACAACTTAAAATTCAACATTAAAATAAATATAATAATGTGTTGTTTTAACTTAAAAAACTAAGTGTTTGTGCAGCCTTAATTTTCCTTTTAGTCAATTTGGATACATCTCGAAAAAAGGCTAAATGATAAGTTGTGATAAATATTTAAAATACAGCGAAAACGGCATTACTGTGTAATATAAATGCAATTTGAAATAGTAGTTTATACATTGTTGTTTATTTCTACATATTATACCAGTAATGGCAAAGCAGCAGCATTACTCCAGTCACATGTCATGTCACATGATCCTTCAGAAATCAATCTTCATAATATTTTTTTGTGGAAACATGTTTACTATCATTTTTAATATTATTAGTTTTTGATGAAAAGTTCAAAATAGCAGTATTTATTTGAAATAATCTTTAAAATAAATTGACTGGCACTATTTTATCCATTTAATACACCCTTGCTGAAGAAAAAATCTTACTGACCCCAAACATCTTTTATTCAGTGTTGGGAGTAACACATTACGAGTCGAGTTATGTAATCGGATTACTTTTTCTTGTAAAGTATTTCTTTTAAATTTACAACAAAATAGTTACTTTTAGTTAAAGAATTTGGTTTAAGTAAAGTTACTTTTTAAAATAATTAATTCATGTTGCTTTGTTTCCTCATGTATTGACTGACAGCTCCCCTGTCCTCATGTTGAGTGAAATCAGGAGTAAGTACAGAGATGTGAGCATTTGCTCAACTCACCGGCACAAAAACAGATTCAGTATTCCTCAATGAATAAAAAAACAGTGAAATGCAAACGTTAATGGTTACTCAACTGTAACTTCGTTTCCCTGAGATAAGCAAGCATCAGTTATCTGACGCATATAGGGAAAATTGAAAACTTCACAGACAAATGGCATTTCAGCCCACCAAAACGTGTGGGCTCGGCTGCCTATAAAGCCACGCAGAAATGCCCAGTTGTCAGATCTTTCCACCGAGGAGCGGTTTAGCACAGCTCAGTTTAGGCAACACAGTAGCAATCTACGCAATCCGAAGCTGACAAACAGCTGCTCTGATTGCCGAAATCGGCCAGAGCGTTCAGTACACAGCCTAAGTGCCCTTACGGGACAAAGAGTGTGAGGTGCCTGCTCGTCTTCTGCGAGTGTGAGGGCTGACAGCGCTATTACCTGTGTTACTTAACAGGCTGGAGAGCACTTTGGGCACATAGCCTTTCCTTAGCCTAAGGACAACTTTACAGTGTTTAGGACTGAACTCAAGAGACGAGGGGTCTACAGAGAGAGCCTGTAAGTCTCCAACTTGCTTGATTGACGCTAGTGCTAGCAGAAGGGCAGTGTTTAGAGAGAGAGAGAGAGAGGGGGGGGGGGGGACCCCGGAGCGACTGTGGAGAGGTTCCAGGATGGGTCAGAAGTCGTGTTTCCCAGTAGACTGGCCGGCCACGGGAGTATTCGCTGGTATGGCCGGCACATAGACTTTAAGCGTGGACCGGGCGCGCCCACTGTTCAACATGTCCTGCAGAAATGTGAGAAGTGTCACTGTATCGCATTCAGCGGGGTCTACCTTCTGAGCTGAGCATCAGCTCGAGAAAAGGACAATTTCTGGGCATTTTAGGCGCCTTGTAGAAGGGTCCCTCGCCTCTGTGATCGCTCTCATGACTTCTTGGGGAAGGCCTGACGGCTCCTGTACAGAGGCCAAACATGCAGGATCCACAGCTCCGCATACGACCCCTTGGTTTGGGAGAGAGGGTCTCTCCTCATTGGTATTGGTCACAGTTCTGCTGACAGTAGCTGTAACAATTCTGGGAACCAAGGGCTGGTTCTGCCAGGGTTGGTGCCAGCAGAAGGACCGCACATGCTTTTTCCCGAATCCGACTGATAACCTGCGTAAGCAGGGCCACCTAAGGGCCAGCGTGTCCATTTCCTTCGAGAATAACATTTGGCAGAGTAAGTTATCTGACTGAACCACTCTCACTGAGCTGAGGTTCGTCTGAGGGAGAAGACGGCTCGCCAATCTGTGCAGAGGGCGAGACCTGAGACCTCCTTGGTTGTTTATAAAGCCAACCACCGTCCTGTTGTCCGATCGGACTAGGACATGATGGCCCCTGAGTACCATGAGGAACTCTTCGAAGGCCAACACTACCACCATCATTTCTAGGCGGTTGATGTGCCAATTTGACATAGAATTGACACAATTTGCCCATGAGCCGAAGGATATCTTGCTGTCCTAGTCTATAAAGGAGCTTAGTGTAGCTCTTTTCTTCAGTGCCGTCTACTGTAGAGAGAGCAGCTGAAGAAGAGGAGTGGATGTGCGCCACTCTTTAGTGAGTTCCTGGTGGACCTCCGGGAAGAAAGGTGCTGGTGGCGCCCCGGCTGCAGAAACCATTCGTGAGTCGGCTGCGGGCGGGCTCTTCTGGGGTCGACCAGTCTAAGCTGAGCTCCTCGATGGCCTTCGTGAGGACTCGCATTAGTTCAGTGTCTAAGCCATGGGTCACCGAACTCGGTCCTGGAGGGCCGCTGTCCTGTAGAGTTTAGCTCCAACCAGGTCCAACACACCTGCCTGAAAGTTTCTAGTATGCCTAGTGAGACCTTGATTAGCTGGTTCAGGTGTGTTTAATTGGGGAGCTAAAGTCTGCAGGACGGTGGCCCTCCAGGACCGAGTTTAGTGACCCCTGGTCTAAGCGAAGGATGTTCAGTGTGTACTGTGCAGAGGAGCGGAGTCATCGCTGGAGTTCGCACACTCTTCAGATTCAGAGGCGGCCAGAGACGTCGAATCCAGTTCTTCCTCAGATCCGCCGAATAAGACCATGCCACTCGTGCCAGATGAGGGGCGTTGATCTTCACGGCTGAAATGCCATTTGTCTGTGAAATTCACAGACATGAACCAATCAGGCTTCAGAATAAGCGTCAGACAACAGACGCAATGCGAGTATCGAAAGGGAACTTGTGATATTACACAAACCTGCAGTAATTAAATGTTAAATTACACAAATACTTTATGGATTTAATCTCACTTTATTAACAATGTCTTTGTTTAGATATTTTATCATTATTATTTGTGTGTGTGTGTGTGTGTGTGTGTGTGTGTGTGTGGCCCAGCTGGCTCTTTTCTGTGGCTGTGTGGTCTTAGCGGACATGATTCCTTCCTGTTTGAAGGGATTCAGAGATCTAAAGGTCATTAGTATTGTAAAGATTGATTTTCTGAGCTGATCTATAGCAGCACTGATCTGTGTGTCTGCCACGTTCAGCTGAGACGAACAGAATAATCTTTCTCTCTGGTCTCTTTCTCTTTCTTTTTAATGAATAACATACATACATATACAATATAAACAATATAGTTTAATAATATAATATGTATAATTTCTTTCTTTGAACCATCAGTGTGTGATTGAACGAACTGGTAACACTTTAAAATATAAGGTTCTTGTTAACTTGTTAACAGTTAACATGAAATAACAATGAAAAAGTAATGTTCTTAAATTAACCAATGAACTAATGTTCAACAGAATCTAGTTAAAGGCTTAGTTCACCCAAAAATATTAATTATGTTGTTAATTACTTAACCTCATGTTGTCCCAAAACCGTAAGACCTTCGTTCATCTTCAAAATCTTTTTAACAGAGCTTATTGTCCCTCCATTGACAGTCTACGCAACACTCAGATTTCATTATATAGTTTTGAAGATGAAAGAAACAAAAATCTTACGGGTTTGGAACGACATAAGGGAGAGTGAATTATGACAGAAAATTATGACATAATTTTCATTGTTGGGTGAACTATCACTTTAAAGTTCATTTTAACATTTACTAAAATCAAAAGTTGCACATATTGCTCCTTAATGTTAGTTAATCCATTAGCTATGTTAACAAATGGGACTTACTGTAAAGTTTTACTAATAAACTCAAATACAGCAGTAGGCTACATTGTAAAGTTGTTGTTTTTACTACTTTTACTTTTTATAAATTGGTGAAATTCTTAAACATTTTTCGTGTCATGAGTTTATAATAAATTAATTCATAATAAAACTTTCCTCATTATGGGAACAATAATGTAAGGGTTTGTGAAAGTCACTCTCTATCATGCAAGTTGCATCCATAAATTTGAGATTTGTTTTGGTGTGATTTCAGAAATCCAGTTTGCTGTATCATATTCTCACTTGATTTCAAACTAACCCACAGAATTAATTATGCACATCTGTCAAGCCTTCGCTGACATGTTTATTATCGGTGGCAGGAGAGCAGTCCAGTGCTCTTTATCTTACTCTATGGATGCACTAAATATGTTCATTGCCAATGAACCCAGATAGCTGCATGTGAAGTTAGGCTATCATAGAGATTGGCATAGGCTACTTCTTCTCAAGCAGAGGTCGCGTTAACAGAACATTTTCCGTCATTGTAATTTATTTATCAGTGATGGACAACTCTGAACGCCTCCATTTTGACATAGGCCTAAACTGAGGGTGATTGATCGATGATTGTAACTTGTAACTATAATTCTTGCCCTGTCCACTTGGTGGCGAGTGCGCTCTTGCAGAGTCAGACTATCAAGTTAATTGTCAACGAATGGCTTTTCTGAGTTATTGTTTACAAGCTGTATTACTGACGTCTTTCTGCTCTGATTGAGCGATTACATTAGAGACATGTACGAATTTTGGTGAGTTGGACTGTATCTTTCAACATATTTCAACATCATACTCGCTCTGTAACGTTAATAGGCACTAGTACCTAAAGAATAAGTACTAGTATCTAATGAATAAGTACTAGTACTTAATGGAATAGATACTAGTATCTAAAAAATAAGTACTAGTAGCATGAAAATAGATACTAGTAGGCTTAAATGATTAAATGTTAAAACGGCTTGCCATACAAACATTCACTGAAACCTAAAAAGTGAAGCACAGTCTCTCTCTAAATAAATAAATTCATAATAGCATAGGCTATGCTTGTCCTGTAAGTTCGTGAATACAGATGAAAATGTGAACAACAACAGAGCCGTTTAAATGGAATATTATCATTAAAATATGAAATTGAAATGGTGGGTAGCCTAATTATAGATTATGACAAAAAATGTAAGACCCTGTCGTCAAAACGCGACCTCTGCTCTAAAGATACCGTATTATTGCGGCACCATTATAATTTTAAGCCAACATAGCATGTATATTTAACTCAGTGAAGAAAAAATCCAAAATGGCAGATTTCCATCATAAATAAAAACTGATTTAATTAGTGTTGACAATGTTTAAATGAAACTGAAAATTGATTGCTTTGCCCAGTATGTGTGTGTCCTGTTTATTTTTAAGCTATATAAAGTATGATCTTGTTAGCATGGCAACATGTTAATATCAAAACTGCTAAGCCAGATTCCAAATCTGCACTATGTTGCATGAACTTGCATTACTTTGTCAGTCATGTTGAGGTTGTAGCAAATGAGATGCATGACAGAGAAATGACAGGCAAAACTTTTAATAAACAAGGAGAATTTAAATGCTAACACCAGTTAGCACGGGAAGAAACTTGACAAAGCACTGAACAGAACATGGATACCGTCTCGGTTACGTATGTAACCCTCGTTCCCTGAGTACAGGGAACGGAGACGTACGTCGGGTTCCCCTGACGAATTGGGATCACGCTAGGGAGCCTATTACCTTCGAGAACTAAACAAAAAGCCAATGAACATTGGCATGCAACATTTGCATTCCGCGGACCCGCCCGTCAGCGCGGGTATAAAAGCCGGAAGTAAACATTGCATCATCGCTTTTCGCTGAGGAGCCGAAGTAACGGACCCCTGCGAAGGTGCAGCCACATGGCAAAGGGACGTACGTCTCCGTTCCCTGTACTCAGGGAACGAGGGTTACATACGTAACCGAGACGTTCCCTTTCGTCCAGGGAACTCCGACGTACGTCGGGTTCCCCTGACGAATTGGGATCCCTAAGAAAACGCCATGGTGCTGGCCCCTTCCAGTGCCCAGCTAAGCCGCCCTACAGCAGTTTCAATGAATTTCGGGGGCTGCTAGGAATCCACTGCTGTTCCGCAAGACCCACACAGAGGACATTGGATAACACTGGGAAGCGTGCCTCAACCCCCGGGGGGGGGAGGCACACTACGGAAACCAGGATGCCTGAACTGGCCTGGAATACTCATATGAATTCACATAGTGAACATATGGAGTCCCTGAGATGGTCCCAACCATTGGAATTGGGAGCGCATACAACAAGGACGACGGCGCGAGTCCGTCGGGGAAGACACGGCTGGACTGCACGTGGCAAAAACCGGTACACAAGACCACTGAACACCCAGTCTGCTACGACTCTAGTTAGAGGAGCAAACCTGGCGCCGGGCGGTCCGCTACGCCGGGCGCCGGGGGGGTGATGGAGGAGCTCAACGAGGTTACCACTTAGGGGCCAGCGGAGCGGAAGAGACGCACTTATCTGATTACAGAGTGGCGCAGCAAGCCGACACAACCTATTCCCTCGACCCACTGGACGAAGCCAGAACCCGGGAGGAAACCGGTTCCACACGGAGGTTATAGAACCTAGCAAACGTGTTAGGTGTCGCCCAGCCCCCAGCTCTACAAATGTCTGTCAGCGAGGCGCCTTGAGCCAACGCCCAGGAAGCGGCAACCCCTCTAGTTGAGTGAGCGCGCAACCTGGGGGGACAAGGCTCACCCTGAGCCTCATAGGCTCGGGTGATGGCATCCACTATCCAGTGGGCTAACCTCTGCTTGGAGACGGCCTTCCCCTTCTGCCGGCCTCCGTAACAGACAAGGAGCTGGTCTGAGGTCCTGAAGCTTTGCGTTCTGTCAACGTAACACCGCAAGGAGCGGACGGGACAGAGAAAAGCTAGGGCTGGGTCTGCCTCCTCCTGGGGCAGCGCTTGCAGGTTCACTACCTGATCTCTAAACGGAGTGGTAGGAACCTTGGGCACATATCCGGGGCGGGGTCTCAGTGTTACATGGGACAGGCCCGGCCCGAACTCTAGGCACGATTCGTCGACCGAAAATGCTTGCAGATCCCCGACCCTTTTAAAAGAAGCCAATGCTAACAGGAGCGCTGTCTTAATAGACAGGATATCAAGCTCTACTGTCAGCAAAGGCTCAAAGGGAGGACTCTGGAGAGCTCTCAGTACCAGAGTCAAGTCCCAAGGGGGTACAGAGTGTACAGGGCGAGGAGGGTTCAACCTCCTAGCACCCTTCAGGAATCTGATGACCAGGTCGTGCTTTCCCACCGACTTATCGTCAACTGCATCGTGATGCGCCGCAATGGCAGCGACATACACTTTGAGGGTTGAAGGGGACAGCCTACGCTCCAACCCATCTTGCAGGAAAGAAAGCACAACGCCGATCGGGCAAGTTCGGGGGTCCTCCTGACGGGAGGAGCACCAAGCGACGAACAGGTTCCACTTCAACGCATAGAGGCGCCTCGTAGAGGGGGCTCTAGCGGAAGCGATAGTGTCTACCACTGCCTGTGGCAGACCACTCAGAACCTCCGCGTCCCGTCCAGGGACCAGACATGGAGTTTCCAGAGGTCTGGACGCGGGTGCCGTAGAGTGCCCCGTCTCTGAGAAAGTAGATCCTTCCTCAGAGGAATCGGCCAAGGAGGGGCTGTCGAGAGGAGCATAAGTTCTGGGAACCAAGTCCTGGTGGGCCAGTACGGCGCCACTAGCAAGACCTGCTGCTCTTCCTCCCTGACCTTGCACAGAGTCTGCGCAAGAAGGCTCACTGGGGGGAACGCATATTTGCGTAGGCCCCGGGGCCAGCTGAGAGCCAGGGCGTCCGTGCCGAGGGTCCCCTCGGACAGGGAGTAAAACCACTGGCAATGGGTCGTGTCCGGAGAGGCGAACAGGTCGACCTGCGCCGCTCCGAAGACACTCCAAATCAGCTGAACCGCCTGGGGATGGAGTCGCCATTCTCCGGGCAGGGGGGTGAACCGTGAAAGCTCGTCGGCCACACGGTTGAGAGCCCCCGGCACGTAAGCGGCATGAAGCGACCTCAGATGCTTCTGACTCCATAGGAGGAGGTGGGAGGCGAGTCGCGACATACGACGGGAGCGTAGACCACCTTGACGGTTGATGTACGCAACGGTCGCAGTGTTGTCCGTACGGACCAGTACGTGCTTGTGTCTGAGAACCCCTACGAGGCGACACAAAGCTAGACGTACTGCTTGCAACTCCAGGCAGTTGATGTGCCAATGCAGCTGGGGCCCCGTCCACAGACCCGAGACTGCATGCCCTTTGTACGTGGCCCCCCACCCCGTGGCAGAGGCATCTGTGAAAACCACAGCATGCCTGGAAACCTGGATCAAGGGCACTCCAGCCCGAAGGAACGCAGGGTCCGACCACGGGGAGAAGGTTTGGCGGCAGTGCGGGGTCACTTGGACCCGGAACGTGCCACTCTGCCACGCCCACCTGGGGACTCGATCGTGAAGCCAGCGCTGTAGCGGTCTCATATGTAATAGGCCGAGCGGTGTAATCGCCGCTGCGGCCGCCATATGCCCCAGGAGCCTCTGAAATTGTTTCAGTGGAACCGCTGTCCTGCCTCGAAAAGACCTGAGGCAGGTGAGCACTGACTGGACGCGCTCCTCTGTGAGGCGCGCAGTCTGGGCGACCGAGTCCAGCTCCATACCGAGATAAGAGATCCTCTGCGTGGGGCAGAGTTTGCTCTTGTCCCAGTTGACCTGAAGACCCAACTGACTGAGATGCCGGAGCACCATGTCCCTGTGTTCGCACAGAACATCCCGAGAGTGAGCTATAATGAGCCAGTCGTCGAGGTAATTGAGGATGCGAACGCCTTGCTCTCTCATGGGAGCAATGGCCGCCTCCGCGACTTTCGTGAAGACACGGGGGGACAGGGCCAGCCCGAAGGGTAGGACTCTGTACTGATACGCTCGACCCTCGAACGCAAACCGTAGGAACGGTCTGTGTCGAGGAAGTATCGAGACGTGAAAGTAAGCGTCCTTCAGGTCGATTGCTGCAAACCAATCCCGGGGACGGATGCATTCGAAAATGCGCTTCTGCGTGAGCATCTTGAAGGGGAGTTTGTGCAGGGCCCGATTCAAGGAACGCAGGTCCAGGATCGGTCGTAACCCACCGCTTTTCTTGGGTACAATGAAGTAGGGGCTGTAAAACCCGGACCTCATCTCGGCAGGAGGGACCGGCTCGATCGCGTCCTTCGCCAGCAGGACATCGATCTCTTTCCGCAGGACAGGGGCATCCTCTGACCGCACACGGGTGAAGAAAATGCCCCTGTACCTGGGAGGCCGGCGAGCAAACTGAATTGCGTAGCCGAGCCGAATGGTGCGGAGGATCCACCGGGACGGAGCTGGAAGCGCTAGCCAGGCCTCCAGGAACCGAGCGAGTAGACCCACCCGAACCACCGGCGTACCCGCGGAGGGGCAGCAGGGCGGGGGACAGGGACCCGGCTCCAGCGACGACATGGCGACCGCGAGCGGGGTCTGGGCGCAGGTACTGACACCTACCTGTCCACTCCGGGGGGCAGACGGCAGAGAGGGTTCTTCGTGTACCCTCTGCTGCGGGCCGCCCCGTGGCGAGGGGAGGGGGAGAGACGAGGAACGAGGCCCTGACTCCTCGTAACCCCGTCTCTGCGCCTCCGTGGCCAGCCGCAGGCCGGGGCGACGCGGAGGGTTCCGCGAGGCCGCTACCCGCAGGCTGGGGAGAGGGGAGCGGGGGCCGTGTCGCACTGAAACGACACGTGCCGCCGCTGCGACCCTCTCGCACGGGGGAGACTGCGTGCCCGACAGTCTCGGCCGTGGATGACCTGGAAAAGGATGTTTCGGAAACTGCTCTTTTATTGAAAAAGTGGGTACCACTGACTGTGTCAGTGGCGGAACAAAAACAAAACAAGGATTCTCCACCCGGCCCTCCCCCGGGGGAAGGAGGCGAATAGGGACCGCCTCCCGCAGAGCAGCAACATCCTGATCCAGGTCGCCCGCATCAGGAACGACGTCCACCTCTCCTCTTCCTGGAAGGTGCAGGTGGCGTCGGAGCGGGCTGGGCCGCCCTCTTACGGCCCGACCTCCGTCCCCCAGGCTGAGGCTGCTGGCCTGGAGGGGGAGCGGCCGCAGGAGGACGACCTCGGCGACGAGCGGCCGGAGGCTGTGCAGCAACAGGAGTTGGGCCAGCAGCGGCCTTCCTCCTGTGCAGGACATGCCGCATAGCTTCCGACTGCTTCTGGGCGGCGGAAAACTCTTGGGCCAAGTTATCCACCGCCTCGCCGAAGAGGCCCCCTTGGGACACGGGGAAGTCGAGAAGTTTGTTCCTCTCGGCTTCCCGCATATCCGCAAGGGTGAGCCATAGGTGGCGCTCCTGGACCACAAGTGTGGACATCGCCCGACCCAGCGAACGTGCGGTAACCTTCGTCGCCCGTAGAGCGAAGTTGGTCGCCGCACGCAGCTCCTGCAGCAAGGCTGGGTCGGGACCACCCCCCTGCAGGTCATGGAGTGCTTTGGCCTGGTGGACCTGAAGCAGAGCCATGGCATGCAGGGCGGAGGCGGCGTCTCCACACGCCTTATAGGCCTCCCCGGTTAGACCCGAGGAGAACCTACAGGCGCGGGAGGGGAGTGAAGGGGCACCCCGCCAGGTGGAAGCGGTCTTCGGACACAGTTGCATCGCGATAGACCGCTCCACTGGGGGGATTCCCTCGTACCCGTGCGCCGCCCCGCCGTCAAGGGTGGTGAAGAGGGAGGGGCGAGGAGGCCCCCGCCGGTACGCCAGAGGCGCCGACCAGGACTTCCTCAACTCCTCATGCACTTCAGGGAAGAAGGGCACTGGAGCGGTGCGCGGGGCATCCGCACGCACCGCCGCAGGCCAATCATCAAGCCGCGAATGCGAGGGCCCGGGCGGAGGGTTCCACTCGAGTCCCACATTCGCGGCCGCCCTTTCGAGCATGGCAACCACCTCGGGATCAGCGTCAGCGGCAGCCACCGCACCCGAAGGGGGTGGAGCCGCTGACTCCTCACCCGAAGATGATTGCGCCTCTTCCGATGCCGCGATAGACATCTGGTCCTCCGGGGGCGCTCCAAAGGAAACAACCGGAACCGTGCGGGACGGCCCCGGAAGTTCCCCCGGAAGCGCCGCTGGCAGCGAGCTGCTAGAGGAGTGGGAAGCTCGCGAGGATGTTTCACCACACGAGACATTCCGCACTGTAACCCTCATACGCTCACCAACGGGAATGACCGAAGTAGCCGCCTGTCGAACTGAACCGACAGACGAACTAGATCGAGCATTCTCCGAAGGGACTCCCCCATATTTCAGGGATCTCAGTCTCGAGCGGAGCGTCGCGATGGCCATGCTCCCACAGAGAGAGCATGACTCATCCAACAACGCTGCCTCAGCATGCCTTAAGCCCAAACATGCGAGACAGTGTTGATGGCCATCATCCGGAGGGAGAAGTCTACCACATCCAGAAACGCACGGGTGAGTCGACATCCTGAAAAGGACGCGAAACACCCGCCAGCTCTTTTAGAAAGAAAAAGAGAGAGAGAGAAAAACAAGAGAGAGAGAGAGAGAGAGAGAACGCCGAAGCGCCGAGGGACCAACGCAGCAGACAGGCGGGGGAAACTGCAACCCTTTGCTGCTGAAGGCGAAGATCGCTGCACCGCGCCGTCACACCAGCGATATCTGCTCTCCAGGTAAATGTTTTTTGTTCTCCAGAAGGCTTGAAGTCACAGGAAACTGAGGCTCCGAAGCGAAAGGCGATGATGCAATGTTTACTTCCGGCTTTTATACCCGCGCTGACGGGCGGGTCCGCGGAATGCAAATGTTGCATGCCAATGTTCATTGGCTTTTTGTTTAGTTCTCGAAGGTAATAGGCTCCCTAGCGTGATCCCAATTCGTCAGGGGAACCCGACGTACGTCGGAGTTCCCTGGACGAAAGGGAAACAGTGTTAACAATGAAAATTAATGATAGACAGGTGCACATAATCATTAGTGATGCTCCGATTGATCGGCCGCCGATCATGATCGGCCGATATTGGCTAAAAATAGCTTGATCGGCAAACCCCAAAAGCGCAGATCAAAAAAGCCGATCACGTGACGTAAATTACTCGCGCAACTTTTTTCCATCTGCATGCGTGGTGCACGGGCACACAACAGCAGACCGGAGCTTGCCAGTGGCAACATGAGTTCTTCTCCCGTCTGGACGTTTTTAAAAAGTCATTTCCAGAAACGCTGGCCGCAGAGAGTCATTACAAAGTACCAAAAAAAGTAGTCGTAGCCTACAAAGCGGATCTCTAGAGAGCAGGGGTCTCCAACACGGCGCTCGTGAGCTGGCAGTAGCTCGTGGCCTGACTGGAGGGAGCTCGCCAAGGGGCCGTTCACATATCGCATCTTTTGCGCGCTCAAGTTTGTTCTTTCAAATGTAGGCGTGCGGCAAGCGCGCTCATTATAAAAGCGATGCGATGAAGAAATATCAACTTCAGAATTCCGCAAAAGCCACTAAAACTTCTTTGTCGTTGTGGAGAGCGCAGTGCATGGTTGCATAGCAACGACAGACGCCACGGGAAAATCAGACCGAATTTTACTATTAATAATAACATATAAGCTAATGTGCATTGTAAATGTCAGTAATTGATCTTTTTTTTTGACTCATTCTTTTTATAAGAAAATTATTTAAAGGCTGAAATATGAGGTTTATCTTTTTATAAAACCTTTTTTGTCAAAACTTTATTTGCACTTGTACATGTTAGTAGATAACATATTGCAAGACACTCTTTTAAAATCTAGCCATAATTGATGTTATTATTTTAATGCTCATGTAAACAAAAAGTGCATATTGATGCTAATTTTATTTGTTATTTGCTGGTTAATGCGTCATGTAGGTCTTAAATTTCAATCTTTATGATCTTAAAATGTCTTAAATTTGACTTACAAAAGTTATTTCATGAATTTTTTCTGATTTTTCATAATTGGTTGTTCCAGAAAAAATTTGTTCTTGCCACCTCATAGTTATCGGTAGTTAAATTTCTACAAATGGTGCAAACTCTGCTAGATTATGGATAAAAGATTCCCATTCCACTGCCATTCTATGATCGGCAGTGATCGGCAATCGGCAGATCAGGATTTTGGTGATCGGTAATCGGTGATCGGCCCCAAAAATGCTGATCGGAGCATCTCTAATAATCATTAAGAAGAAACAGAAGTTTCTTGTAATTGTATTGTAAAACAAGACAATATACATAACCCTGACAGAATATAGCCTACATTTAATTTAAATCATTATGTTTTAATTATCATTTTGTCAGGCTTAAAGTATGTAAAGTACTTGATTATAATTTTAACTGTAGTATGTTATTCAATATTACATTTAAAGTGACTATTTTAAATGTATTAATTTGCGATTTTATTATTACAAATGTAAAATTAAAAATATATTTAAACACACAACAGACTAGTTTCAATAGAAATGTCGTTTAAGTATGGTATGTTAATGTCATTTTAGTTTAACATAAAAGATTATCATAAATGGTTGTCTGTACATTCAGCAGAACAACCATTCTTCAAAGACAATAGAAGTGATTATAAAATTACACAAAGATGTGCTTAAGTCCTCTTAAGTGGGTCAAAAAAGCACTTAAAAGTTCAGCTAATTGCATTTAATTAATATAATTTTTTCAGTATTATACTTTTTTATTTAATTTTAGTTAACATTAAGCGTTTTTGAAAACATTAATTTTACCTTTAAGTATATTCGTTTAATGTGTTATTTACAGTGCTCTTTTTAAAAGTTTGCTGAAGTCTACTTCTTTTCCACAAGGGTTGTAGGCTCCCTGTATAACAACTTTCTGTTTGTCTATAATGCAATGCATTATAAATCACTGCAATCTAGCAGAATTTTACCCCAATGACATTGAGCCTTTAAAAAAAAATCCACAAGCTCATAAATGAGTCTCCACAACTCAGAGTAGAACAGAGACGACTCGTATAGACATGAAAGATTCCCCTAGGAGCGATGAAATGCGTTTTTGACTGAAAACTAGAAATACTCAGGCATAATGATACGAATATCACAGAGTGAATCATCAAGCCAATCGATGCGCTGAATTCATTAAGCTTGAGCTCACCCAGGTGAAAAGAGAAAATGACCTGGAGAGAGGTGTGGTCACATGATCTGTGTGTGTGTGTGTGTGTGTGCATGTTTTTCTATCCTGGTGAAGACTTCAACCTGAATGCACGACTCATGGGGACTCGTGTCACCGTGGGGATCTACATTTTTTGGTCCCATTGAGGAAACAAGCTTATAAATCATACTAAATTATGCTTTTTGAATGGCAGAAAGTTTTGTGTGATGGGTAGGTTTAGTGTGTGTGATGGGTAGATTTAGGGGTAGGGTTAGTGTAAGCGGAGAGATTATACACTTTGTTACGTCTATGGAGAGTCCCCATAAAGATAGTAAGCCAGACTGTGTGTGTGTGTGGGAATGCGTTTGACGTCGGGAGCCGAGCGATGATTGGTTTACAGATGTGCACTTCCCTTCTGGTCTCCAAGGTGAGCTGGATTTACGACGGTGGAGTTTGATGGGAGAGTTCTTCGCTGTTTAATCTCAGCCACTGCAGGCTGATTAGAAAAAACCCCAGATAATGGAAGACACATGACCTCTGCGGTTCTCGACCAAGGGCGTATGATCGCATTAACACAGAAGTGCATGGAGATGGCTCTTCTGAAGACATCTGGGAAGAAGGATAGGGAATCAGAACACGAAAACACATATGTGTTTCAAATCCTCATTCATGTCGTAATTGTAATTTCCCAACACTTCAGCGGCGGCTTCTTCAAACACACAGATTGGCTTTGCACTGAACCCTGGGTAGCGAGACCAGGTGTCATTAACATGTCAGTCACAGTAATAACCTGTCGAGCTTCTCTGATTTTTAATGGCCTGACCTAATGTCAGAGAGACAGCATGAGGTGCGTGTGTGTGTGTAAGCCCTGTGCTGCAGAATGTCAGCAGCAGATGCCAAACTCAGCAAGTTCCGGAATGCTCAATTAGTCGCTTTTATAGGCCCCATTAATAAGCATTAATTTTCTCTCCCCAGATATGAGCAAGGCAGTCTGCTCAGGGCCGTTTGGCAGAAACACCGGGCTCTCACACAGACGTACTCTAAATCCTTCAATACCGCCAATAGTTCAAAGGCCACCACACAACTGCATCACGTCTGTGAAATGAAGAACATGTCGTAGAGCTGTTAAGGAACAGAAACTGGCCAGTTGTTGCGTCCCAAGATCTCTGGAGTGAGCTGGCCTCATGATTATGACTCAGGGCTGGTAATGCAAACGCTGATTTGATCCCAAGTGGTGTTGATCTGTGAACAAGAGAGAACATTTGCTGTTTTGTAGACCAAGAGAAACTTGATTTTACAAGACTTTAGAATGGAAATAACTCTGAGAAGGAGCTTATACTGTGCCGTTTATGGTTGTTGCTTGTCATATTGTACAATACGAGCCCACAATATTACGGGTAAAAGCCTATTGTCTTTAATGTCATGGTATGCACATTACCATAAAAGAAAATCGTGGTCGGGAAGGTTTTTCATGTTTTATGCTGACCAAGCCTGCAAATATTTTGATACAAATTTATTTTTATTTTATTATGTTGTAAAATATAATTTATTCCTGCGTTCAAAGCATAATTTCATCATCATTACTCCAGTCTTCAGTGTCACATGATCCTTCAGAAATCTTTATAATATGATGATTAGATGCTGAAAAAACATTTATGATTATTATCAATGTTGAAAACGGTTACTGTGTGTTCACACCGCCGCCGGCGAGAGCGGCAAAATTCGCTCTCGCCGCCCTGCCAACGACGCCGTGGAAAGATTTGTGGACGCTCTGGGCTCTGACGTAGATCGAATGCTTGTTCTTTTTTTAAAACTTTATTTAAAGGGGCTGCAAAGCAAACAAGCATGTCGATCGTTATTTTTGCAGAAAATTGATCAATGGAAAGAACTTAACAATTATAGTGATATGTTCGCTAACGAAATAAACTAATTAAAAGCCATTTGTGTGGTGTAGCTTTTGTGTTCATGGTTAAGTGCTATTCTAATTTGCATTCCCGCTGAAAAACAAGCGTTCTATCGACAAAATATTGCCTATAAATAGTGTTGCGCGCCTTATCAAGTTCAAATGATCAACCTCTCCTCTATTTTGCTTGGGAACTAATGTGGTCGGAACCAAAGTTTACAGAACTGCGTTCCCTGGAATCCTCTCAAACGGAGTGCTCAGTCTACATTACGATTGGTTGCCGCCGAACCGCGTCATAGCTCATTACAATAAAGTTCACCTGATTTCAACTCTCCTCGCCGCTCTCGCCGTCCAAGACGCGCCGCGCCGCCCTCGTCGGAGCTCACCGCCGGCCCTCTTATTGAAAATGAATGACTTCCAGCCACTTTGACGCTCTCGCCGGTGGCGGTGTGAATGCACAGTTAGCTTAAAAAAACCCGGCATTTATATATTATGGTTATTTACATGCAGCCTGCAAGCAATCATGTAAATATTCATTTGTATATGCTTGGCCCAGGTAATGCGCATGTGTAAAGGTCCTTGCACACTGAGTCCAATATTTTATCACTGTAAAATAAAACCAACCTCACGTTGTGTCAATCCCGTTTACACACTGCCTCCGAAACCTTCGTCCGTCATAAACAAAATTAGATCGGGTTTGATTTTCTGCGTTTTTCGCATCCGTAGCAAGCATTGCGAGAGGTGTTTTGACAATTCAGAGCCACCGAATGACGAATACGGTAAAATGCATACGGTGTGCAAGAACCTTAACTAGAAACTCTTGGAAAAAGCCCATTGGCTCTTTCCACTGAAAGGCAGGACTTCCGTCCCTGGAGCTGCCGTATCTGTTCACGACCGACACCTGGCTTTGGTTTCGTTTCTTAGATCTTAAATCTTTGTGTGAACCGGTGGCCGTGGCGGCAATCGCTATAGAAACATGTCCGATTCGGCCCCATTGGCCTCTTACATCACACCTGAGTCCGTCTAGTTTTATGGCTCTGTCTATTCTGGCAACGTTTAAAGCCAACTCCCTTCACATTAATGCAAACAGAATGGAGAGCACGGGTGGTCCAGACAACATCAGTTCAGCGTCACCTCTTTTTAATCCGTCAGGCTGTCAAGACCTGCAGCGGCGTGACCTCCCGTGACCTCTGAGCGTGAACACGCCGGACCACACTTTGTTGTTGATGGCAGGAAGGCTCACCTGCGATCGGCCACCAGCCACGAAATCGCTGGTTCTGTGATCCACTACCTGGTCTGAGCACGCACACATGCACATGAGGTGTGCTCATACTAATCCCAAACAAATGTGGCTGTTCTGGGCCTCGTCAAAGCCACTTCGCAGGCCTTTCATGAGCTCAGGTGAGTGCCCTATAAAGGCCTTTACTTCAAGCTTCAGGACAGATTTATGTAACAAGCAATTAGAAACATCGAAGGTCAGAAACTGCCGGGAGGCCTACGTATATAATGGATGTATACACGGAAACTAAATTTGGTGTAGGAATTACTTTGACACTATTGTCACTCAGAAATTGTAATTATTTGTGAAATTTACTAGCATAGAAAGAAACGGCATTGACTTAAACATGAATTTTTGGAGTAGAATGACTGATTTTTTTTTTTAAATATATACTCCAGTAATCTTTGTTTTATTTAGAACTTCAGAAATATATTTTTCTCAGTGTATAAATGTGGAAAAGGGAAAGATCGTATTGGTCAAATGCCAAAAATCCACTGCACAAAAGTACCGTGGATTCATTTATATGCATAAATACACCAAGCGCATTGATTTTCCACCTCTAAAATGGAAAACAGCAAGGCGCAACTTTTTAAATGAGATTCTCTACGCAATAATATTGAATAAATGAAAGCAATCTCGATGTCAGACAGAGGTGATTTTTACAATAACATCTGTATTAGGAATAATGTCTGTATTTGGTGGAAGTGGAATATAATTAATCCGGTGGTAAATAAAAAGCGTGTCCGCTCCGGCGAAAAAATTAAACACCAATCAAAGTCCATTTCTATCCTCATAATTCCTGATTGTCAGCAACACCTTTCCGCACGTAGCATTTAGCCTGGTAACAAATCTCCGATTTTATTGACTGTCTCAATTTGTTGCCTTTCATATTTCATATTTATGGCTCTCCCCGACACAATCCTGTTTTTTAAATAGGTAACCGTGCCATTTCTGATATGCAGCATAATTTATTAGACGTGGAGGTATGAGAGTGCTGGTCTGAGACGCGGTCTAATTGATGGCAGGCGAGTCTGAGACTGTGCGAATCCTCGCAGAAAATCATCTCCCTCCTCCCGGCTCACTGTATCTATCCGTATTAAAGCACACAAACCTGGGCCGCACATAAGGTGAGCCATTAATCCAGGTTTAATTTTCTGAAACAAAAAAATCAAGGATGTAATTAGCTTCCTATAAAAGTGGCGGTCAGATTGGCTCAGTATTTTTAGAGCGGGGAGCTGCACTATAGACATGCTTTATGTTGGCCGAGAGGGCTGTAAGTTATGGCGTGTCAGGTTTCTATGCATTCTAATTGAATGGAGACTGCTTAATGGCTGTGGAAATTCAGCTGCCTGATGCTCTGCTCCCCGGAGAGCCGTTTCGCCGCTAACACTCCACGCCACCATTAAACCTCAAAATGGGCCGATTTCACAGAAAAACAATAATAAAAACAGGATTGTGCTATTCAGGCAACTGCACATTCAACGCTGAGTTAACACCGACAAGTAAAGCCAGAGAAACATGGCGGCTGTCTGGCTACGGACAGTAATGCTAGCGCTTAGCCTGTAGCTTCGCAGCGTCAGTGATGCCAGGAATGCAACTCGGCAGCACAATACGATAAATATTATGAGCAAAGTAATAGCATGTTCAGTGTCATCCATGTAAACCAAAGAAAACACAAACACCTGAAGTGTGTCATAGTATAATGTGGTATTTTTTTTTTTATTTGTCATGGTAATTCCATTGCATTCTTTGAAATACCTTGTAAATACTATGGTTTATCAATTGGGTACGCGTTCAGTACATATGTATACATTACAAAATCACCATTAAAGAATAATCTGAAACCATAACCATGGTCTAAACGCAGTACTTTTTGTAAGTGTAAGAAAGTATCGAAAAAAAAGACAGCAAACTGGTTTGATTTGGTCAAGGCTTGAACGTGAAACCACTGTCATTATTGGCTAAACACAAACTCAACTGATGTCCTCAATATATCTTGAGTAAGGAAAAAAAATCCCAGAAGAATCCCATTAGGGGAACGTTTCGAAAAAGACTCAAATATACCTATTCATACAGGGTAAAACTTTTAACCTTTAGATATTACCACGAAAATTACTGAGTTGATTCCTTGCATCAAGACAAACAAAAAATGTATTACAAGTTTTTTTTAATTGTTTGTTAATAGGGCTGGGTATCGATTCAGATGTTCCAATTCGATTCGATTTCGATTCTCGATTCAATTCCGATTCTAAATTCGATTTCGATTCCCGATTCGACTCAATGAATATAGATTTAATACAAATCCTATATTTATTTATTTTTAAACGGTGAACATAAGTTTACGAAGGGTTAATTAATAAAAAGAAATAGAGCCACAAACCTGTATATTAAACTCTTTTTATTTTAGGTACATTAAAACCCACCTTCAAATGCATACAATGAATAGACAGGATTTTGATGCAAGATGAAAAATTGATGCTGAAAGTTAGACAAGTCAGAACAGTCGCATGCCTTGATCAATCAGGATCAGGTTATTTTATGTTTAAGAGAAAACTAACATGAAATCTCACAGCATTATCAGTAACATGGAGGCTGCAAGCCTATGAACAGTGTAGGAAAACTAATACTGGCTTTTGGGTGATAGGTAAATAAATATGGATTTTTGGCCTTTGAGAATCGATTCTGAATCGACCACATAAAAAATCGATTAATCGAAAAATATTTTTTTTGTGCCCAGCCCTATTTGTTAACATGGGCAAACGGAGCATAATCTAATTATGTATGTGCTAATTTGCATAAATACCACAGCAGATCTAAACACTGGGTACAGCCAGGTGAAAATGTCTTGTTGAATCTTGTTGACATATAACAGTAAAAGACTAAATGTTAAGGTCTGAACCCATTAAGTCTACCCATGAGCATAAATACATAGAGGCAGGAAGAAGTACTTTAAACCAGTATTGATTATTGAGTGTATTAAACCAGTATTATTATTGCAGAGATGGGGGCTGGGTCCGTGGGTTTCTGGGGGATGAGTCTGAGGGAAGAACAAGGGTAAGGAGAACGCAGAAGACAAAAGGTAGGTCAAATAAAAAGTGAACCCCCAGAAATAGTCCCACGGACCCAGCCCCAAACCCCATCTCTGCAATAATAATACTGGTTTAATACACTCAATAATCAATACTGGTTTAAAGTACTTATTCCTGCCTCTATGTATTTATGCTCGTAGCCTAAATGTGTTTCATTCAGACCTTAACATTTAGTCTTTTACTGTTATATGTCAACAAGACATTTTCACCTGGCTGTACCCAATGTTTAGATCTGCTGTGGTATTTATGCAAATTAGCACATAAATAATTAGATTATGCTCTGTTTGCCCATGTTCGCAAACAATAAAAAAAAAACTTGTAATACATTTTTTTGTTTGTCTAGATGCAAGTAATCAACTCAGTAATTTTCTTGGTGATATCTAAAGGTTAAAAGTTTTACCCTATATTCATGTGAGGAAAAGTATGAATATGTATATTTGGGTCTTTTTCTAAACGTTCCCCTAATGGTGGCTTTTTTTTTCTCTTACTCAGGACATATTGAGGATACAAAATCAGTTGAGTTTGCTTCTGTTGCAATTTGTTCCAGGTTGACCCCCATTTTGGCTTAAATTGACTGGACTGCTATTGCTTCTGATTTAAATATCACTTACCCATACTCAAATGTAATATATTTACATATGAAACCTAATAGAAATTAACATAATAGCCCAAATATGTATGTTTGTGTATAACTTTTTAACATATATAACTTAATAAACATAATCAAATATTTACACACACGCACGCACGCACGCACACACACACACACACACACACACACAGAGTATACTGTGTTTGTGTGTGTGTGTGTGTAAATATTTGATTACACACATATATTTGATTACACACAAATATTTACACACACACACACACACACAGAGTATATATGTGTGTGTGTGTGTGTAAATATTTGTGCGTGTATATTACTGTATATAGGCCTATGCACCAGTATACTGTGTATGCACACATACTATATACATTATTCAATAACAAAAAATAAAAAATCTGAGGAAAATCACAATTAAACAACAAATCCATGGAACTCAATGTTGTTTTTAACAATATGAAAAGTCTGATTTAAATGAATTCACTGGATGACAATGTTTGTTTAAGCAGAACTAGCTATTTATCTTTGAGTGCCGCTGTCCAGTCTCCTGATTAGTTTGTATTTGATTCTTCGGTGTCTTGACTGAATCCTCCACTGCTTCAGTGACCTCAGGCTGCAGAGATGGTTTACCATAACCTAATTTTCAGTTTAAAGGCTGTCCCAGCACTGCAGTCCTTTAAAAGGATACCGTTTTCGTCAAGCATAAATGGCCCACATTCTCCTTCTCAAATTGAATTCATTCCTTAAATTGTATTCACCCTTATTAAACTTGTACACTTGTCTGTGTATTTTTGCATGTGCACCAGAGTGAGTCAGTGTGTGTGTGTGTGTGTGTGTGTGTGTGTGTGTGTTGAGGCACCATGCTGAGAATGAAGCAGATGGCAGCATACAGCTCTCGTGTGACTACAAAACTGTTTTCCATTGATACCACTAAAGGGGGAATCAGGGGTTTCTTCTGGCGTTCCCTGTAAATCTCTTCCGTGCAGCCAGCGGTTTCACACTCTTCGGTGTTATTTCAGATGGACAGCCGTAGTGAAGAGACTAAGAGAGAGAAAGCATTTATGACACAGTTTTATCCCCTGTCCTCTGTCAGCGGCTGTGATAAGCAAAGCTAACATGCTCTAATTCCTGTAGATAGAATGACATTTTTTCAATTTGGACTCAGAAACTGCCTCCATGATGAACGGCTGAGCGCCTCATTTCCTTAAACCATTTCTTCTTAACCTCTCCTGACAGTTTAGATATTGCCTACCTGGTAATTTGCTCGACAATAATTGTTGGGGAGAGATTTCCCTGTGCCTTTAACTGGCACTCTCACCTCCCTCTGTAGGTGACAAAATGCAATTACAGAAACGCGGATCCCAAGCAGCCGATATCAGTGTCCCGCTGGCATTAATGGAGAACCCGCATCTCACAGACACGATTCCCCACAAATAAAACTTTAATTAAAAGATCTGAAGGCATTTTATTGATTAACGGCGATTAAAGCATACGTTTGGAGTTTTTTTTTTTTTTTTTTTTTAGATGGATGTTTTGTCCCCCCTCGGATTTGCCTAATTGTCTGCGGTCTGTTTATTGATAAGACTCGTGTATGAATACAGATGCGAGCGCGTGCTGATGGAGAGATCATTTGCGCGCGGCACCGGACCAGCTGTTGCTGCGCGCCCCCGCTGGGACCGCGCGTTTCACAGCCACCCCGGGCGCGCGCCACGCTTAATGCGCACGGTAACATTTCCTCAACCTCCCTCAACAACAGTATGAGTTTTACAACCCATCGTGGAGCGCACACTTAGTCTCACACTTAAAACGTTAATCATCAGTCTAATTGCCGCAACTCTACTAATTTGGGTTGTAATCCTTCAGCGATTATATGTTATGCTCAATATCAGGTTTGTTCATTAATTAACAGGATTATTAACCTTTGCGTAGTGCCCATTTGGGATTTGGCCCTGCAATGTTGCCGTTGAAGTGCTGAGACACTGGGAAAATGAGAAGAAAACAAGTAATTTACTCATAATCAGTGGCGCGGCGGTGGCGAGGCTCTCCGCAGGCTGATGATCCCGGGGAACGGTACAAATAACTGACATGGACTGGCCCGAGCTAAATTAGGATTCATAGTGGGCTGACATCTCGTTACGGCGACGGGGGGAGGGCAAAATGATGCCTGTACAAGGCTAGCGAACACGAGGGATGCGGGAGAGAGACAGGGAAGGAGAGAGAGGTGCTATGTCAATGACAAAGCAGTAATTAGAACAAGGCCCAATCAAATCTTTGAAACCGGGACATGTGACCTCTGACCCCCGGGCAGCATCGGGTCAAAGGCTGCTGGAGGTAAAGGCCTGATGAGCAATCGCACGGGATGTTAGGGGGTGTTTGCCGGTCAGGGTGTATTGATTATGAGTTTGGAGAAGAGGAGGCTGTGGTTATACTCGCCTGTTCACACGCGCTCTGTTATCTTTCCATTATGGTTTAATACAAAATGAGAGCCACTGCCGGGGCGGCAGTGGCTCAGTGGTTCATGTAGGTTGTCTACAAACTGAAAGGTTGGTGGTTCGATCCCCGGTTCTACTGGACCAAGTGTCGAGGTGTCCATGAGCAAGACACCTAACCCCAGCTGCTCCCGACGAGCTGAGTGGCGCCTTGCACGGCTGACACCGCCGTCGGTGTATGAATGTATGAGTGAATGGGTGAATGAGAGGCAAATTGTAAAGCGCTTTGGTGGCCATGGGTCTATGAAAGCGCTATATAAATGCAGTCCATTTTTATTTACAAAATGAGAAAATAATGTTATTTTACCTCAGACTATCTAAATAATAACATGCTATGAGACATATAATTGTTCCATTGTATCGAAAAACGTATTAACTTTTAAAGTCACCATGAAATCAAAGTTGACTTATTTTTCTGTGGAATTTTGCCGTATTTATTATAATTGATTTATCCATGTACCTCGTGATCTTTAAATAAAAAATAACTCTTGCAGTGACTTCTCTTCTCTGATGACGAGGGCGGGGCAACCTGTCAATCACATGAGATCCACCAATAGCAAATCACAACCATCCAATCAATTCCCCACTGGCAAAATCAAGCCCCGCCCACATTTGTTCTTGTGACATACTGGTAGAAAAGACTCACAACTTCCGTTTCATATCGACTGACACAAAACACATTGTATTTCTTATGTTGTTTATGTCAAAGATATTGTGTCCAATCAAAATGTATGGCGTTTTGCTGCAAATTCTGTCACTTAGAAGCAGCCATTAGACAGATGTCAGTATGAATGGGTCTTCATTCTCAAAAACCATTATAAAAAAACTATATGGTTAAAAAAAGGCTATATTGAAAACATTATTTTGCAATAAGGATAAACATGGTTTATGTTGACAACATGTTTTGTGTGAATTATTGGCTGCAATATTTTTTTATTTTATTCATCAGACATTAAATGGTTCCTTTCCAGCCTATACGCTGTATTGTAATAACTATACTGCATTTTGTTGGGCCTATGCAGTTCATAGTAATATTATTATATTTCATATGCTTTTTAGGATATTTTTGTTTGTACTAAAGGCTGGAATACACTAAACTACTTTACAACTCTGAACAGATTTCAAAACACTAGGCATCATACACTTGCTGATATTGCAAATAGTGTTTATTGCAAATAAACACTAAATTATCATTAAATGATAACACTCTTTTGTATAAATGAATCCAAAGACAACAAACTCTTGCAGAAATATGCACATTGTTGCTAGAACACATGACTAATGAACACTAAATTTGCTCTAAAATTATCTCAAAATATCAAACATGTTTGATATCTGACGACTGGATGCAATCATAACCTGAGGCTAAACAGGTCTGTGCCCAACGTCATTTGACAAAAATTGAGCAGAATGACTGACGTTCCCCTCCTTTTCCAGCAAACTGGGTCATACATCTGATCAAAAGTCATGTAGTGTGTTCTTCTGCTAAGCCTATGGTTGGTGGGGCGTTCAGGGAGCTTCTGGAGGACAGTCAAAAAGAGTCTGTGATAGTCTGAGACCCTCACTACTCAATATCCTATCTGAAATCCCAACTTTCCAAATGTATTCATTACACACACACACACACACACACACACACACACACACACACACACACACACACACACACACACACACACACACACACACACACACACACACACACACACACACACACACACACACAGATGGTCCAATCAGCTGTAACTTAGCAACATCAGTTAATTGTGTGTGTGTATTGGTGGGTAGTGTGTGATGTGCTCGGGATAGATGGACAGATGTTATGATGGAGGCACTGCTGGGCTGCTGCAGTCTGTTTTCATTTCACTAAATAAAGATCCCTCAAAACCACTTTGACTCACTTCCAGCTTCAATTATCTGCTGCTAATTCCTCACCGAATGTAAAGTTGGAGCCTGAACTCTGACCTGCGAGCCATCCTCTCGACGCAAAGCCCAACACCACCTCACTGAACTTTCCACAGTAACATAACTCTGCTTTACCGCATTTGATGTGAGCCCTGGTGAAAGAAGTACACTTTATATACTTAATAAAAAGAGTAGTTATTACAGAAATATACTTAAAAATATACTGTATATATTTGCGAGAATATAAGTGTGAACCGAATGTAATGTTTTCAGACACTTAATTACTTTTTTTTTTATTATTGATTGATTTATTAGACAATATTGAAACAGAAAATTCGTACAAAGAGGGATCATACATCATTTCAAAAACTGTCGAGGATAAGATACACAAACAAGTCAAAGGCTTATTTCTATTGTGGTCCTCTATGATATGATGTTATTTAGTGAATGAAAATATATTATAGTTTAAAATTATATGAAATGCAATTAGCTGAACTTTTGAGTGCTTTTTTGACCCAGTTAAGTAAGACTTACTGTAAGTACATCTTTAAATAATTTCATGATTACTTCTTTAAATTCTGTGAAAGTGTATTGCCAAATTTACTGACAAGCATTTAAATATACTTTAATGTCATTTATATTCCAAATTGTTTGACATATTTGTATATTTTTTTTTAATTACACATTTATAATGGATGAAGTTGCAGTTTAGTAATATTTAAAATGTTAATTTTAAATTTAATATTGAATAGCACACCACAGTTCAAATGACTTCAGTCAAGTACTTTACATGTGATTGATTGTTAGTCAATGCATTACAAATAAGTGTATTGTGCTTTTAAAGTAAATATCCTTCAGTAAAACATTTAATTTGACATCATTATAAAGTGTACTTTTTAAAACTGTACTTAAGTGTGTTAAGTACAGTTTCACAAGGGAGAACCACATGTTAGATACTATTTTCTAACACCCAATTAATGTAATAAAATAAGCTTTTGGTAACACTTTATTTTAAGGTGACATAGTTACACATTACTACATGTACTTACTACACTGAAAAAAAAACAATAAGTAAAATGTATTTAATTTTTCTTTGTCAAGTAAATTTCACATGAATATTTTTTAAGTAAATTTCACAAATGGAATTAAGTAAACTACTTAACTAAGTTAAGTGAAAGTAATTTTAACTTGGCTAGTAAAAGGTTGAGTAATATCTATTTAGTTGAAGTTTCCTTTGCTATACATTTCACTCACACAATATTACATTGAATTAAACCACACTTTTAAAGTATATGCTTTACTTAGAAACATAAGTAATTAATACAATAGATATGGTGTCCATATCTATATTTTTCAAAAGTTGTGTGTCAGGAACGCAGATACCTCAAAACTTGGTAGATAATACACAATGATGGTAACATTTGATGGATCATTTTTGTGTTTGAATGTGTCATTTTGAGTAGAAAATTAAATTCAAATGTCACAAAATGGCAAGTTACCAATCCTAACAACAAAATAAATGAAAAGTAGCTGGAAAACAGTGAAAAGAGGGATGAAAATTCAAGGCCCAGTGCATGATGGGAACACCAGTATCAGAAAAGTTGAGTAATTTTACTTAATTGTATAACTTGATATTTACGCTTTCATTTCTACCCGATTGAATTGAGTACTAATATAGAATCTACTTATTTATTTTTTTATTCTTGCCTGAACTACATTTCTCATTTAAATTACAGTGTTTTTTTCTGTAGTATGATGCATAATTACAAGTAACTAACCTTAAACTAAACCCTAACCATAACTCTATAGTAAGTGCATGTAGTTAATTAATATTACTCAGTACTTAAGTAAAACGTAACTACGTCACCTTAAAATAAAGTGTAACCAAGTTTTTTTAAACGCATTATAAGTCTGTATTCCTCCAAAGCTTGTCTGACCACAGAGGTTTTGATTGTATCCAACAATTAAAATGCAACAATTATTATTATCAAGTAATTCTTATTACAAAAATATAAAACTACATTTAGACATTTCCAGAATATTGTACTATCCAGAACATTTGTAAATGAAACTTTACTTTGACCTCTTGAAATTGACCATTGATTATCTGAAATGCTGACACCTCACTGACTAGCCTATTTGTTCATTAATTTTCCGCCCCGTTTCTGTTCTCCATTCGTGGCAGTGCCTTCAGCATGACACTGGGGACACCTGCAAGTCCACAACATGCAAAGCAGAAGAGAGAAGCAAAGTGAGGAAAAAGTGAAATCAGAACGAATTACAAAGAAAGAGAAAGAGAGAGATAAGGTTAAAAATAGTTAGCGTCTGGCACAGTATGATTGAGCTTCCAGGGCTCTGAAAATTCACTCTAATTATTCAACGGTATCCCTCTGTCATCCTGGCCTCTGCATTCCTGCTCTGGCAAATCCGAGTCACTCCCACTATTATACATAATTCGGCTGCTTAATTGGCACGGATCGAGCAGAAAGTGGGCTGTGGAAAATCCTCTGAGACTCGCAGGGCCACATCTGAGTGGCTCCATCAGCGCGGCAGTCCCTGAGGTGAGAGAAGTCAGCAAATATTTCATCTGCCGGACTATCAAAGTGCTTCACCTCTGGAGCCTGATTCACTCTTCCACTGCGCGCGCGCGGATGCGAGAGCAAGTACTGACAGCATTATTTATAGCCGGAGAGGGAAGATGACGGATGTTAATGCCAGTGAGATTATGCGGTTGCTGCCATAACGATATGTTGGACTTGAGCGGAGAGGTTAACTTAACTAGTCATTTAAGTTATAAGTGGGCCACTGGCATTCGTGAAAGCAGCCTTCAGCCATTCCTCGCAGAGACACGGCGCGATACAAAGGCCAAAGAACGGCGAGACAAACTGTTTGTGTAACACATTAAAATAGATTCTAATGGCAGTCCCCAAAGACGCATTCGTCTTATCTCAGATCTGGGGCTGTGAAAAGGTGCCAGGGAGCGAGTTTATTGCTAACCTTGGGCTCGTGAAGAGAGTCATTAAACAAAGGAAAAGTGTAACCTTGACCAGAGAGTGAGTCGCTATATATCTATACACACTTGCGCTCTCAGATGCGCTTTACCTAAAAACAGGATGCGTGACCGAAGTCGACGGGGAGAAAGATCTTTTTAGAGAAGATAAGTTCTTGCGCTGCTTCATAATGTCATGATTACATGCGGTTCAACCGAAGAGGGTAACGCCGTGCCAATCCAGATAAGAGTCAATTTTGAACACCTCACCCCTGTGAGAGAGGGTTCACTGTCCCAAGACATCAAATTTACTGCGGTGTCACGGGGCGCTGGTGTCGTGCTGAACGTTGTATTGGAAGAACTTGAAGATTTGGATGCGGGGGCATGGGTTTAACTTCTTTCCTATATTGTTGGAGTTTATTTATTGTCATTTGAGTTTATAAAGTTTGAAGCTATAATTAGTTAACAGAACATCTGCCCAGCCAGTTTCTACAATGAGTGTTTTACATATTGCAGGTTTTTTTTGTCAGCTTATGCCATACGTTTTCTGTCAGACGCTGAACACCTTGCATTGCCTGCTAGTAGTTAATTATTATTAATGGTTAAACTTCTACCGTTTTTACCAAAATACAGTATAGTATTCTGTCAAATCATGTCAACTGAACGCAAACGCAAATGAGATCTTAGAGTGGGGTGGAGGGGAACATTTTCAGTGAATAACCTACATCTCTGTTCTGCACACAAAACTATATGTAAAAAGACACATGGGCCACATTTATGGGGATTTTTGGAGCTAGGTTTTTAAAAAATAAAAATAAAAGATTGGTGTAAAAATCCATCAAAGTCATTTCTGTTCCATGGAAGAAATGCAGCATACAGGTTGGTTGGGTAAATGATAGGGCTATTCACACCAAGGATGATAACTATAACACTAACTATAATGTTTTATAATCATTCTAATTCTATGAGAGTTGTGAAGTCCACAACACAGCTATAACATTAATGACACTTGACTTTACAGAGCTCTTGTTCTTTGTAAAGAAAAGGATGAAAGCTAAATAACAGCAGGTCTTTTCTTTAAAAAGTCTAAAGTCTGCCATATGAGCAGTTTTGCTCTGTCTAGATCCTTTCTGAATCCTGAGATGCCTGACAATAAGCCAGAGGAACATGTGTAAGCATTCTTCAGCTCTGTTCGTTTGGATTGACACAGCAGTGATTTCTACTAAAGACTGGGCTGCTGCTGATCATGTGACCACAGGTACAATAAATCCGTCAAATCAGCAGATCAAAGAGGGATTATAGGTAAACCACAGACATGAGTTGTGGCTGCTTCTCTACACACCATCACACATTCCTAAATACACAGGATAAAAGTGAAAATACAGTGTTGTTAAAGTGCATTTTTATTTTGGTCTAATTGAAAAGCATGGTTTCTGCCTAAAAATGGGTTAATTTCAATTACACTGGGTTATCATTGTGATGAAAAGTACATTTTTTGCTTAGTCTAAGGAATGATACATAATGAATTTTATTTTACCTCTTTACTTAAAAGACCAATTATGCCCCTTTTAAGAGATGTGAAATAAGTGTCTGATGTCCCTCGCTTGTGTATGTTAAGTTTTAGCTCAAAATACCCCACAGATAATTTTTTATAGCATGTTAAAATTGCCATTTTTTGGGGGTTATCAACAAGTGCCATTTTTGTGTGTGTCCCTTTAAATGCAAATGAGCTGGGTGGAGTATCAAGAGCTTGTGCTCTGCTGTCAGGACGCACTGACTGAAACTCTCAGTAGTGGTGTTCAGTTCGAACCGAAGTCGGACAATAATGCCTACACAGAGTCAGAGAATATGTGCTGCATGGAGATAGAACATGTATAGTTTAGTTTAATTACGGTTATGTTGTCAAGCTTCCTTTTATCCACTACAAAGCCTGTTGTAGCAGACGGTGCAGACCCCGTCCGAATGGTGGCCAAAACTTTACCGATGAGTTTTATGAAGTTTATTGTAAGTTTATTGTAAATCACAGAAAACATGAAGCGTCCGTTGTCATTCCAGAAAATCACTGTGAGCTCATATTTTCTCATAATATTTCTTTTGTCACTTCATAAAAAACTACAGTTCCAGTACTGCACCTCTACTACATCCAGCTGTGTTGTAGCAGCAGCAGGGGAAACCATCCCGACTCCATCCATGTGCCTTATTTTCTAAGAAACTCACCCCGGTGGAGCAAAACTACGATATTGTGAACCGTTAGTTGCTCGCCATCAAGCTGGCTTTGGAGGAAGGGAGGCATCGGCAACAGACCATTGAAATATCGAATATATTCTTAATGAAGCTAAATTCCTCAACCATTGACAGGCAAGATGGACTCTATTCTTCACTTGTTTTGATTTCACAATTTCCTATTGTCCAGGGACAAAGAATGTCAAGGCAGACACACAGATTCATACTCCAGAGGAAGTCCTTGAACATCCAGAATCTGTCCTCCCATTAAGTATAATTGTCAGCCCCATCCAGTGGTTCCTGGACAATAGAATCACATAAACCACAGCCCCTGAACGAGCTCCACCGGGGTGTCCCCCAGACCGCATGTATGTACCCAGATCTCAACGTAATCCTCTGATGGAATCTGCACATTCTTTTGTGACCACTGGCCACCAAGGCACCAATCAATGCTACAAGCTTGGTTCTAGTGGCCAGGTATGGCACAGGACTTCAAAAGGTTCATCCAGGGATGTGCCAAGATCCTTCGCCATCTGTCATCTGGGCAATTACTTCCTTTCCACACAGACCTTGGTCACGCCTGGGAGTGAACTTCATCGCCGACCTGGCTCCTTCATATGTGAACACATGTCTTCTGGTCATAGTTGAAAGATTCTCCAAAGCCTGGTGTCTGGTTTCACTCAAAGGTCTTCCCACCACCATGGAAACAGCAGAACTTATGTTCAACGATGTGTTTCACAACTTTAGTTTTAACTTTTTTTTTGTATCCGAAAGAGGCCCAAAATTCATCTCTCGTTTTTGGAACGCTTTCTTCACCCTACTGGGTGTGACCACGATCCAAGAAATTCAAAGAGGATCTGGGACGCAGCTCACCGCCATATTCAGCAGGCAGTGCACCACCATAAGAGCCACGCCGAGAGGTCCAACACCCCCACCGACCAGATTAAGCAGAAGGTGTGGTGGCTCTCAATTAGCAACTCTGCGCCTGCCCTGCAAAAAGCTAAGCCCCAAATACATTGGTCCCTTCACAATAGTCAAACAAGTAAATTCTGTTGCGTATGAACTCCACCTCCCTTCACATTACAGAATTCACCCCACCTTTCACGTGTCACACCACAAGCATTACCACACTCCTGTTTCTGATGTCTCCACAGAGCCTGGTCCCATAGACAAACACTCCCTGCTGTTGAACCTTGATGACGGACTCAAGAGAGATCTTAGGCTCTCAATGCAGTGTTGGTACTATCATGGCTACACCTTAGTCTTTTTGTTAATTCTTTTTATTCCTCTCTGAATCCAGCTTCTCTATTCCTATGTGGCAGAGCTGCTTCCAGGTGGTACGGTTTGCTGCTAATTCTTCCAGACATGAGGGCTCAAGTTGACATTTTCTTAGTGATGTTTTTAGTCGGTCTTTGTACCACTTTTTCTCCCTGCATAACGGCGACCCTTATGGAGCTGACCGTAGATAACTTGTCATGGCAATCTTGAGGTAGCCTTGTTATTAGGCTACCTCAAGATTGCCATGACAAGTTATCTACTTATATAGAAACTCTACTGCAACCTTAGGTGGCGACTGTATTGACCCTTACAGTTAGAGGAAATAAGTTGACTGGAACAAGCAGGAATTCGTTCAATGCAAACTTTATTTTACAACAAGTAGAAAAATCCCACGGTGCAGAAAAAAGTAGTGTTACAAACCAAAAATAAATGAGAAAATAAATAAAACTTTACAGTTTAGGACACGTTCGTCCCAACAGTCTATTGTTGTACCAAACAGACTAAGTGCCGGTACTCCGACCACGCTTACGCCACACTCACCACCCCGCCTTCTGAATGTTACGGTGGCCATCTTAACGTCGTGGCCCCGCCTACGGAACATACCAAGCTATAGGCAAGTCTAACATAACATTTACAGAACATTTTGTCTCACATTCTTACACACAATAATCATACATATATTGCACCCAACCCCTTTATGTCTTTCCAGCATCCCCAAAAAATCTATGTAAATGTATGCTATGTGTGTGCACCTGTGAAATGAGGGAACATGCCCCATAATCTGTGTATGGTCACGGAGTATCTTCGTGACATCTCCTCCCCCTTCCCTTGGAAACCAGAGAGGAAATCAGCTGTGCAGTTTTGTGGGCCCCTACGATACCGCACTTCAAAGTCAAATGGTTGCATTGTTAGAAACCATTGCGTAATGGGAGAGTTTGTATCTTTAATTTGGTCCAACCAAGTTAAGGCTCGATGGTCTGTCTCTAGAGTGAATTTTCTACCTAACAGGTAGTATTTAAAAGAGTCCAGTGCCCACTTTACTGCCAGACACTCTTTCTCAACAACAGAGTACCTCGTTTCCATTGGCAGGAGCTTCCTGCTGATGTAGGCGATATGGCATAACTGACCATGGTGTGTTTGTAGGAGCACTGCACCCAGTCCATACTCCGAAGCATCGGTTTGTACTATGAATGGTTGGTCGAACCTTGGGCTCTGCAAAACAGGTTCAGTACACAGAGAGTTTTTCAAATCCATAAAAGCATTATCACTGTCCTTAGTGGTGGCATTCCAGTCACTTATTAACTTCCACGCTTGTGGCGTACAGTGTTGCTCAGATACGTTACTGTTTCCGCTTTCACTTCTGACACCATATGTTGTGGATGACCCTTACGGTTAGAGGCAATGAGGTGACTGGAACAGAGGCCATAAGGACGATAGTACCAGGTGGAGAAGATGGAGGGAGGAGCTAAGATGGAGTGATGGGCTCAGCAGCTGGAGGTGGAGCCAGGGGATTCTGGACACCGGAAGATCCATGGCAGATCCACGCAGCAGAGTGGAGTCAGGGGACAAGCCAAGGTACCGAGGGGAACCAGTGGAGACAGGGCAGAGGAACTGGCTGTCATTGGAGCTGACTTAGAGCTGGGCAGAAACAGCGGAGACACAGGAGGCTTGGAGCTGGGCAGGACCAGTGGCGACAGCAGACATATATATCCTCATCATATTCTGCAGAGGCCAGCTGCAGCTCACCTTCAGTGGCAGGAGTGCAGGCGTGGCTCCCCTCCATGCCCTCAAACTCCACGAGCACGCCCACTGGAATGCACGTATTGCCTGCTCACTCACCTGGTGAGACTTTTCCTTTGGGCTCAGACTCTGGGGCGATGGTGGGCTCAATCTTATTTTCTGGCTCTTGTATCATGGCAGGCTCTCTGTCTGCAGTGGACCATCGATGAGCAGGCGTGCCTTCGACTGCTTGTTCAGGCTGGAATTGTTGAGAGTATACAGTATAGTGAGAAATGAGAGATAGCTAAAACCGCCTCAAATTGAATAATTTCATGAAAAATGTATATAAATTCTCATTCTTTTCTAAGAAATGTGACGTAAAATTTATGTTTTATCAATATTTTTCTAGAGGTAAGCCTTTGGACTTAATGGAGTTGTTTTGGGCATTCCTGTGATTGTAAATAAATGGAAGCAGGCAAATTATTTTGTGTTTTTATGTGAAATAATGATAAATACCAGTTTGATTCAAAATTATTGATGTGCACTCCTGGCACAAATTAAAAAATTAGTATCTGCTGAAGTCTTAAGTCTTTAAAGGTACAATATGTAGGTTTTCGCCGACAGAGGTCGCATTTTCAAAGCAATAACAAAGGCGAAGCTTGATGACGCTATGAAGGAGAGTGGAACGATGGGAGATGTTGTTTTCACCACCCAGAGATGTATGGAATTCACAAATCATGTTCATGGATGAGGTAATTAATTAGATTTTGTATGACCTTTTTGTATTATACACTATTGTATATCATCGTAATGAATTAGCTGCAAGGAACGTGAAATGTAATGCTATATTAGCCTGTTACTGATATGTGACTGTTTGTCAAATGATTTGGTGAGTTAATGCAGTTTTAC
This sequence comes from Phoxinus phoxinus, assembly GCF_949152265.1. Lineage (NCBI taxonomy): Eukaryota > Metazoa > Chordata > Actinopteri > Cypriniformes > Leuciscidae > Phoxinus > Phoxinus phoxinus. The sequence goes on along the minus strand of NC_136882.1, from coordinate 6,591,865 downwards.
ACGTTAAAACAATCGTACTAAAAATTAATTTAAACGAACCCACAGTATTTGCAAGTAATGGCTCAATATTTTTGTGCAACACATACAGATTTATTTTCACTGCCATATAGACTTGGTCACCAGACTTGATACAAAGAATACTAAAGTACAAGCAATGTAACTGTATGTGTACAATAAATAATATATATTTGGTTACCTGTCTATTAAAACACATGCGAGAGCAGAGTCTCTGTCAAGTCTAAGTTTGTCACGAAGCTCTCTCCATCTCGAAAACGTCATGCCGAAATTGATCCTTGTTTTATTCCTGTTTTTCCCAAAGCCTGCTAGCCTCAGTTGATTTACGTTTATGGTTTTTGTGTGTGGAATTTCTGTACTCGCCAATCAATAATCGTTAACCAGGATGACTGAACGACATAACAGCGGCGTGCAAGTTACTGTATCATATATATATATATACATAGATTCTTCATTAGCGGCTTACGTATTGAAACGCCCATTGAAATGGCCGCTAATGAGGAATCTATGTATATAAATATATATATGGTTTCTACAAGCGGAAACCGAGGATAGCGTGGATATTACGTCATTGATAGGCGACAATTACAAGGGATGACCCATTATTTAAAACTGGAATTTCTCTGGATTTACAAACTTTTGGGATAATGTAAGTACACAACTGCATGAAATATATCACACTGTGCTAGTGGTTTTTGAATATTTTATTACAAAAATCTTACATATTGTACCTTTAAGTAAGACCAAACGTCATGTTCATTTTGCAATCTAGCATGTTGTCAGTCAGCTAGGTTCCCCATGCTGATGAAATGGTGGGGTTGTGTGGCGTTGTTCTGGAGGCGCGTAAAAGGCAGGTTTGGGTCTACTGGCCTGTTAGTGGAAACGCTCCTTGATTCTGGCCACGCGGCTCGAGGTACGAGGCTATTGGCGTCACCCTGCACACTGTTAGCCCTGAATCGCACTGACCCGACAGTGGACAAGTGGCTATTGAGGTCCATTTCTGATCCATGGTGTACAGATGCTGTATGTTGTATCACAACACAGAATGGCCTCAAACTCTAATGCCCTGATACCTACCAAACGACGGGACATATACCCAGAGGTGGGCACAAATACATCAAAAACAATTTTGTTACAAACTACAAATACTGGCTCATGAAATGTAACAAAATAAAATACAAAATACTGATGTGAAAAATGTATTTAAATAAAATACAAGTAATTTGTATTTTGAAAATACAAAAATACTTCCACAATAATCTTAAATCTTTTTTTTATTACTGAAAGGTCAATAACACAAATAGTAGCAATAACACAAATATGAGAAATGTGTAAATTCAAAATGTCGAAGTAGCAAAATAAAAAAGCATGGGCATTTCACTAAATCTCTACAGGGCCTGAAATAGCTCCTCTGACGTAAATGGCATGTATAGCTAAGTTCACATCAATGGTGTGGTAGGCTGCCCTTAACAGCAAAACGTGTTAGATGTAGGCTACGTAGCCATATTATCACCGTTACTCTACTCGTGCCTTAAGGCTTGAATAAGCGTAGAGAGACATTTCCTCACCACTGGCTTAAGGAAGGGGAAACAGCCTACATTAACAATGTAGATTGTTTCAAAGAAGCTTTACAGAGATAAACGTATAATTTAAGGTAACAGAGATTGTTTTGGCTTTATAGCGGTTCCTGAATAAATATATTTTCCAGCCAAAGCCAGCCCCGACCGACTCAGCTCGGTCGAAGTGATCATTAGTTATTAAATTAGAGGCCGCTAAGACGACACCGTTTTTCTCTAAACAGACTTTAAACGCAAACCTGTGATAAACACTGATGGCGCTCACGTGCGCATCAAGAATTAATTCTATAGTTATATGCGTTTGAATATATGTGTGCAGGTTTGTAATTCCCTGCAAACCAAGCCTAAACAAACTACCCAGATAGCACACGTACGTCGGGCCGACATACAAAGTTCCATCGGCACGATGTCGCTCAGAGAACGTTTGCTAATCGGCAAAATGTCGCCGCGACGTCGGCCTTTGATCGCAAATGATCTCCGGCCGATGTTTGAACGATGCAAAGCTGTAAATCTATCAAGTATACTTGTCTTAAATTTTGATACAGAATTTTATTTTATCACTTCGGGGTATGTACGCGAGCCGAATTCCCCACAACGCTTTATCTGTAGAGTGGTAAAGGGATCCTCCATAGGGAGACTAGTTGCCACTTAGGCTTGGAGGGAGCCCGGTCTACAGGGTGTCACGTGATTTTCGTGCATCTAACCTGGACATTGCCATTTGCCAACATCAGACCGAAAATATGGCAAAATCATTTACTATGGTGATAAGCATATGGTGATTTTTCTTAAGTATTTAAGTATTTGAAATACTCTAAATACACTCCCTCAAAATATTTTGTTACAAACTACATTTTATTTTTTCCACACCAGCAAAATACAAATTACAAAATACACTAAAGTAATTAAATACGTATTTAAAATACATTTAATTGAAATACTGCCCATGTCTGCATATACCTTGCTGAAGTCCACTTTAACTTAGCACAATTCAGCTGCTTTTTGGTGGATTTCCTGAGATGCGGCCAAGCCACTTTAATGTGGAGCTTGATAATAATCTAGCGGTGATCCATCCAGCGTTTGCACCTCTAATGGCCTGGGTCAACAAGACATCGCTAATATCAGCTCATCTTGTCACAATATAAGATCATTGCTGCATCCAAGATGTTTTATTTCTGGCTTTCTGCTAAAACAATGTGTTCGTAATAGTGAGTTCACGCTCTGCACAGTGTTAGCAGCCTTAGACCGTTAGCGGTTCACCATGTCTACCCTTTACTTCACTCCATATATCGCTATATTTCCTCCCACCCAGCATTGAAATCACCCAGAAAGAAAATCTTATCATTCCTAGGGATATGGTGAAGGGTGTCAGCTGATATAATCAAGCCTTTACGCTGTTGTTTGATGCCAATGTGGTCACATGCACTTAACAGAGTAGCATAGTGTGCCTTTGCTAGGGGAATCCGGAGGGTCATCATTCTCTCACTTACTCCAATGGGTGTTTCAGTGAGACTGGGTAGAAGACTGTTCTTGATTGCCGTTCTTACACCATAATGTTGGCAGCCGGGGGGATTGCCTCTCCAGAAGGTGTATGCTGATGCTGGCCAGGCCTCCTCTCTCTTCTTTCAGCAAACCTTCATCGAGGAGCCTTGTCTCCCCGAGGAGCCTCAGGGATCAATCCTTGGTCCGACTCTGTTTTCATGTTTCCATGTCTACATTCTCCAGTGCACATAAAAGCACAGACATATCATAACATATAATCATTTTTTTATTATCGATTATGATTAGTAATAAATTATTCTCAATATCATGTGCATTTCATATTAAAACAATACAATTCTTCTATTGTCAGTGGTAAAAATTAAGCAAATCCAGATCTCCAATCTACTTCCAGTGCAGAAATGAATTTATTCTTGGTCAAATCAAATATTTACACTCCTAATCATAACAAAATCATAACCAAGAAAACAAACAAACACACTAGTCTCAAGAACACCCCACATTCCCAACCCATGATGTACAGGATACACTTATCTTTACTGAAGCGCAAACAAACACTGTTCATCGCAGACAGACGGTTGAATAAATATGACTGGAAAAGTGGAAAAGGAAAGAGAAAGACAACATTGTGAACGTTCACACGCAAATAATGACAGTTTTAAAGCTCACAAGAGGATGTGGATGAGGAAAGAGACAAATAAAAGTCAATGAACAGGACAGTAGAGATCAGAGGATCTTGATGAATGGGAGCATTTGTTTCCATCAGTTTCCGTCCCGTGTCTGGCCTAAATCACGTCAGAGCAGGAAATGCCTGAACAAGACAATATGCCAAATTGCAGCGTTTATACCCCTCTTCCTGCTGTAAAACACAACGTGTGTGTGTGTGTGTGTGTGTGTGTGTGTGTGTGTGTGTGTGTGTGTGTGTGTGTGTGTGTGTGAATTTTCACAGTGTTTTGGGAGAAAACTAATCTAGTAGCATTAGTAACACGCACATATTTAAGTTTCCTGTCTCACTGCTTCTGTCCTAAAAGTCTGAATACAAAAACATTATCACACACACACACACACACACACACACCTGGTAAAGAACATCCCAGCTATTATAACTGGACAGGACATTATGAGTGTACTTCTGAAAGTTTGAAGCACTTGACTTAATAAGTAATAAATATAAACCAGGTTTACCCCCCAATAAATAATACCCCCCAGTAAGACATACCCCCCCCCCCCAATAAATAATTAAATGAATAAATCTAGCAATGTTTTCAATAGTATCATCCAAGTTTTGTGTAAATCACTTTGTAGAAAACAAAACTATATATATCCACGAGAGGAACTGTGTATTTTGATTTGTGTGAATAATTAATGCTCTGATCACGGTGTTAAATGCATCTGCTATTTTGTACAGTGTTTTCTGTACAACTGTTTAGTTTTACAATAGTCTATTATTGTATAATTTACAGATAAGCCCGACTGTAAAGCACATACAAACAGTGACTGGTGAACTTGAAGCGAACACTGAACAGTGACTTTACATGATGACTACAGCCGGCCTCTTCCTAAGTAGGAGGTTCGTCGTCCAGATGCTGTTTTAAGGGGCGGTCACATTATACTTTTCATCCCATTGACTTTTATTCATACGCATGCGTCAAACCACAAAAGTTTGGTAAACTCTGAGCTGTGAATTCGCATCACGTGAAGACATGTGACCCGTAGAAGATTGATATGTCAAGGCGTGACCTCTTGGCTGAGTTAAAATAACCATATTTTTGCTGTAAAGTCGAGTAGATTGTATATTTTTGTTTTACATTTTGAGTGTATTACACACCAAAAAAACACTGGGCAAAAAACAACCCAAGGGCTGGGTAAATATGGGACAGAACACATGTTGGGTTAATTTTACCCTGCAAACTGGGTTTTTTATTTAACCCAGCATAATGGGTTGATTTAAACCAGCATAGTTGATTCATTTTTACAATAATAATAGCTTTTTTTTTTTTTTTTTTTACTTCATACATGACTTAATATCTACGGCTTTACTTAAATCCTCTAAACTTTAAAGATTTATACAGCCACTCGATACAGCCACTGGCTTGCATGATAATTCCTTTATTTTCAATCATATTTTACAGTATAGTATATTTTGTATACTTTTTAAATACATATTGCCAATATTTAAGCTTGTTTAACAGATATTAGAAGTAAAGATTAAACATTTTTTAAAGTAATTAAAGTGTAATTGTCATGAATGCTGCTGGAGGCAAGCTGGTTGAGAACCCAAACGCATCTTTAATTAACAAACGTAGTCAAACACAAAAAACAAAGGCATGAAAACTCTAAACAAGAAACATGAAACATTGAATACTAGACAAAGACACAGGGTACACATGAGGGCTTAAATACACAGACTAATTACAAGACAAGGAACACCTGTGAACAATAATCAGACGATTAACAAATGACAAGCAGGATCACATGACAAACAGCTAATCACAAGAAACAAAGAAACAGAATCCAAACCGTGACAGTAATGGACCAGTCGTCCCGTTTCCACCGTTCCGGCGCTGGATGTGGGTAGAAAAATAACCCACGATGTTTTAGAGTTTATTGTTTGTAATATTGAATTCATGTTCGACGTCATATCACGACTGTTGCCGTGTCCAAAGAAATGTCCCGTGCTCAAAGTCTAGTGCGACCACGGCTTTACTCTACATAAGAGTGCTCCACACTGTGCGATTTATAATAGTCCTTTACGATTATTGCTTGTCAGACTGTACATGATCCTCGCTGTAAGCCATGTCACTCTGTAAGATCTCAGCTGTCATTAATGTCAGACTGTACACGAGAGTAAAGACGCGTTAAAAACAGACACGCAAGGAAACTTGTCTGGAGTTTTACATCATTAATCAATGACGCGTTCGGTGACCGTCAAGTCGCAGTGAGATGCATTACACGCAGGATTGAAATGGTGGCAACAACGAAATCTCTAATGTTCATTTTGGCCATGGATTGTCTTGAAAAACGAGGACAATTGGACGTCGTCGGAGGTAAAATTGAATCACAGCGGTCATTAATCGGCTGTCGGTGAACATGTCAAACTAACGATCAAAGACTTCAGATTTTAGCCTAGATCAGATCAGAGGATTCTTTTAGGATTTGCAAGAATCGCAACAGTGTGCACCCGGCCTAAGCGCGTATCTATAGCACGAATTGTATTTATCGTGCAATTTATACGCAAAAAAAGAGTTTTTACGTGCATATGATACGCAGTTTATGGCGTGTATCACGCATGTACTCCACACCACTTATTCTACCCAAGGGGTTTACAGTGCGTATCATATGCACGTAAAAAGTATTTTTTGCATATAAATTGCACGATAAATATAATTCGTGCTATAGACACGCATTTTCATGAGATCGTGTTGGACTATGAGACATCTGAAAGACTCTATGGATCTGTGTGTGTGTGTGTGTGTGTGTTGGCATACAGGTGTCGAGCAGACAGTTATTGACAGCTGTCTGTGGAAGCTGTAATAGGAGTATTTTTGAAAAGCACATTACTAACTTTACAATTACAAGAAACAGCTGACAACAATGCCACTGCCAAGTGTGTTTCTTACACACAGACACAACAAACCACAGCTGTCACCTGTCAGTCTCTCGCGTAGCCAGACCTTCGCCTGAAGACCCGGGCCAGGTTTACTAACAGTTTGCACCAGCGCAAACCCTTTTTTGGGCGTTAAAAACTACGGTTAGGATTTAGTAAAGACACGCAGTGAAAAATAAGCGCTGAAAAGGCATGGATGCCGTTATGTTTGCGGCTGACCTTATTGCATAATTTGTAGGAGTTTCCCTTTCAGGTGCAACATTTATGGGAGGAGTTTAAGACATGCTTTTTTGGGGCATTAAATAACCTTGGAATAACCTTGCGCAAACCTTGGAGATGATGGAAAAACATATGGAGAACATCGATCAGCTTTCGTTTTAGCTCTGACCGCCGCGAGATCAGCCGAACGCTGTGAGTGTGTGTTAGAAATCAGGAATGGCGAGAGAACATTGTGATTGGTGCGTTTTTCCTCTTCAAACCAAACTTGGGTCTCCAGCCGACAGTTTAAATCCCGTCTCTTCTTATAATGTTACTCATTAGATCATCATGAGGTCAGTAGACGGAGAGAAGACGGTGTTTTGTGGCTGTTTGAACACAATCGATCACATGAGCGTTTACACTACGAAAGTAATCCGGTCGAATGTGTTTTCTACTACCTCTGGAAATGGTGGAAAGTGGACAGACTCAAACGTTTTAGACCCGTTTACTCCTGTGTCTTCTTGTGATCCGATCGACCAAAACGCATCTTAATACCAGCTGTAAACAAGGCCTTTGAGTTTAAATGGCACCCCTGTCTGCTAGGTCAACTGCTGTTTTTTTCTGCTTATAAACTCCAAATTCACTAATACTACATTTCGAACTGTAGGAATAAAAATGCTTTTATATGAAGCATTGGTCTGCATACTGAAAACAAAAAACAGTCACTGTATTCACTGAAACATATGTAACAAGGTCAGTTGATGAGGGAAGAAGGAGACGTTCAAACACTTTAACAATAAAATAAACAAACACAAAACGAATCTCACGGACGACTGCCGCGCACACATAAACAACATAACGTAAAGTCCAGGCCTGGTCCTCTCTCGTCCTTCACTGTCATTTCAAACTCTCAAATCTTCATTTTCCTGAATAGACCTCGACTCTCCTCTTTCTTCAACCTTTCAGCATTCAAAAATAATTGCATAGTTATCCTCAAATTAATGCCTAACTGTTTTACAACACACTGAGAGAAAAGGCCAAGCCAATTACTATTCAGCGTTCACCTTACAGAAGAGGATATTATGCTAATGACCCTCCCTACATGAACATAAAAAGGCTTTTATTTCCTCCGACAGACTCTCTCTCTCTCTCTCTCTCTCTCTCTCTCTCTCTCTCTCTCTCTCTCTCTATTTCTCTCTCTCTCTCTCTCTCTCTCATTAAATGCATTAAATCATAGAATATTTTTTTTCCTCCAATCAGGGAAGGCTATCCAGACAGGCATAGATGTTCCACACATTATCTTTAGTAGTGACAGTAAAAATATCCCAGAGAATAAGGGTCAACTGTGAACTTTGACTGAAGCAATGGTTGTAAGTGTGTGTTATACACATGTTCATTTTTCGCAAGCATATGTGTGTGTGTGTGTGTGCTTGCACTATGATTGGCCTGTGTTGACACTTTCACACCTTTACACACATGTGGACACACATCTCCTCACTGTCCCACTGCAAGCACAAAGTGTTTATTAAACTGAGAGCAGATGAACCACAAGAGCTTTCCGACACATGCCTGCATTTAAAAGAAACACATTACATTAATAATAACATCTCAGAGTCACTAGATATTTATGAACACAACCTAAATTATAACCATAACCATGCAACGAAAAAAAACAAAAAACATTGTGAGATGTGCGTGTGGCACACAAACAATAATGTGAGATTGTGGGCCGGGAACTCTCTGGTGCTCTTCGCCTGCCGGTCAAAAATTACCAAATTCTTTTATTATTTCAATGAAATGAAATGTACTATATTTTAGTTTGATAATGTTTTTTATTTAATATTTTGTATTTTTAGGGGATTTTATGGTACTAAATTATATTTACACTGTATTTATAATCTATTTATTCACTTTTGGAGCATATACCTGAAATTTAATTTCCACTTATTCATTTCCACTTCAACTTAAACTGTGGTTTTTTTTTTTTTTTTTTTTGAGCATAGACTTACGTTTGATCTCTTTTCAAAGATGACACTTGGCAGATTATTGTTGGAGTGAAAAGTTGAAAAAAGTGAACTGAAAAAAGTTACATAAATTTACGTTTATTGTTATGAAAAATCCACACAAATACTATTTTAAAATTTTATGTGAAGAATATATTTTTCAAAAACACATTTTACTCTAAAACTGCAAGAAAATCAAAGCCATACCTACACAAGTTGTGTTCCAAATTTGAGCTTGATATCTCAAAAAATGAGCTATCAGTAAGATTTTGTTTGGCCGCAGTACCAAAAGTTTCCACTAGATGAAATGCGTCTCCCATTAATTTCCAATGCGCTCATTTTTGACCGTGTGACTATTTTTTACAGGACCATTTAACCTTTTCAATCATGTTCATGATTTTTTTTGTGTTCACATAGCAAATGCCAAAACCTTTACCAAGTTTCATACCAACCGGATGAAGTAATAAAAATAAAAAATAATAAAAAAATTGAATTTTTTTCGAAGAGCACCAGAGGCTTAAGAGCACTAAATGATTGAAGAAGTCCTGCATATATATACCAGAGAGAAGTCATTTTCATCGGAAGATCCAGTTATGACATTTTGATCAAACATTACGAGCTCAGAATTTTTACATATGCATGAATAGTTCACAATAAGATGTATAACATTAACAAAACAGAACGTGTTTTCTGTCTGTATCTGTATTGCGTTCATAATACATTTTAGGATTTGTGTAATCACAGTATCACCAGTTGTTGAGGTCCATCTTTTAACATGTTTTCGAGATTCTCCTCAGATGTTCACGGTTCTCCATCCAGACTCATTACGTATTCAGATATTTAACACGGCTTCTGATGCCCCTCAGCCTGACATTACTGGACCTGAGACTTGCATGTTAAGTCAGATCCATCTCTCCGAGCGAGCGCAGCCTGGCTGTCAGTGCGCTGTGATGAAGTCCAGCAGCTGATGAACCTGGAGATCACAGCAGGAGCATCCGGTGTCATACACAAACCATCCACCCGCCATTACGTCTGAGGCAATGACCTGAAGATGGACAGACATATCACTGCAGCTTTACCTCACTGCGTGAAGAGGAACAAAACAGCTTCAGTCTTTTCTCGTCTTATGAACTTTTCTTGTTTTCAAGAACAAAAAAAAAATGCTAATGAAACATATAAACAATGAATAATTCATGCGAGTAAACATTTTCCTCTTTCTGAGAAGCTTATGCATAATTTATATGATAATTTCACTATATTTCAGTGTTTTAGACCGTTTCCTCACTCATACTGACCCATTTTATCTGTTCATAATTCATACGGCATGCACAGACATTTACTGTTGTCTCACTGTATCCTCCATATCCGGTGGCTTCGGATGCTGCAGACTAATCATACTCATGTTTGCCATAACTGGACTCAAATATATAAATATTAATTCGCAATCAGCAAATCACACAGTGTGCAGCACACCCAGAGTTTAAGGAGCATTATGCATCATTATAAGCTAACATGGGAGGGTGGATGGGCTTTATACTGCACAAATAGATTTATGTGCAATGAGATATTTGTGCATTAGTGCATGCATGTGTATGCATTTCACTCTGCTTTGCTGTGCATGTGTGTGTGTGTGTGTTTAAGGTTAAATAATTACAGATGGTTTTAGTTATCTCCCTCTTTTCTCTCATTCGTTGCTTGAGGCAAAAAGAGAAGAAGAGTTGGAAATGTGCTGTCGTTGGAAAAAGTTGGTAACACTTTATTTTACAGTGTCACCTTAAAACAAAGTGTAACCATGAAGTTTTATGGAATATAGATTATAAGTAGCATACAAAATATAGAAAAAAACAGTAACACTTTATTTGCTTCCCAACAGACTGATTATAAGTAACTTTGCAACTTCATCTTATTCAACCCGAACATATAGTCTATACAGTCTACTAATGACTCTATAGCTACAAACTTACTTATAGTTAATAGAATGTCTAAAGTAGACCATCGAAATAAGGTGTAACAAAAAAAACAACAACATACATTTACACAGTTAAACTTTATTTCGATTGTCCACTTCTACCTATAAGTAACTTTACACTGACATGTCAACTAACTCTTGTATTAGAAAACTAGTAGTTGCAAAAGTTACTTATAGAAGTGTAACCCTTAAATCCCATGCATGAAGATACTTTTACGAGGCACCGTGAGAAGCTTTTGCGTATTTGCATTTGCAAATAAATCTATCAGTTCCAACGCTATCTCACGACCAGAGTGATTAAAAGGTGGCGAATAGTCTAAAACCACGTGATGGGTAGGTTTAGGGGCGGGGTCAGGGGTAGGTTTAGGGGCGGGGTCAGGGGTAGGTTTAGGGGCGGGGTCAGAGGTAGGTTTAGGGGCGGGGTCAGGGGTAGGTTTAGGGCCAGGGTCAGGGGTAGGTCAATTTAACTCGTAAAATATGTACGGTTTAGCAAAAAATCGTACAAATTCGTACTAGTGAGGTCATTTGAATTGGTACGAATTAACCACCTCGTAAAATTTGTACGAATTGCCGTGAGATCGGTTTGATCAGTTCATATGGTCTTAAAATGTGGCCAAAGAGCAATTTTTTTATTATTGTTTTACAAACTCTGACTGAATAAAACTAACGCAAGAAGGAGACGTGAGAAAATGGCATCTCAACCACACTATGTTTGCTGCGTCCGAAACCTGATAAATGCTGCTTTCTAAGGGTCGCATTTCAAAGTCGGAAGGAATCAAAGCACATCCGAACGCAATGTTAGCTTCACTTCCTGTCTCCTGAGATTCCTTCACCTGATCGATGTTCTTAAGGCAGCATAGATGTATCCTTCGCTGTCTTTGATATCCCAGAATCCTGTGCTTTCTGTGACAGTTGAGCTAGAGAAATAAAGATGGCGGCTGGTCGTCATTTTGTGTGTAAAAATACGTTTTTGATCAATGTTTCCCACTTATTTCTAGTGAGAAATTACTATTGTAGTCATTAAATATTCACTTAGTTTTCACCAAAGCTCGCTCTATTTTGCTGTAGATCATTAAACTGTTACGCTGTCTCAGAAGTCTGTCCGAAATCAGCTTCGTGAGGGATCTTTGTCATTGCCTGATCGGGCAGCGAGGCAACAAGTCACTGCCTACGTTTTCGGCCGCAGCCGTGTCTTCACATGCTATCGTAATTATTGTAAATACGAGTTTCCTAGTTAAAAATTGGACATGAACATGAAAGTCGTATTCACCAAGCTCAGGGATCATTTTGATACCCATCCCAGACAGCTACATGAATGCGTACTTGTGGGGTGTTGGACTTGGAAAAGTTATTAATATTTCCAGATCTGGCCCACATCTGGACCGTGTGGATCCAAGTGTACCAGATGTGGGCCGGATGTGGATGTTCCTGAGTTGGGCGTGCCATAAACTTGAAGCATGGGGCAGTGGAGAACGAATGCTGCTGTGATAGGCCCTTCTTTATTCGTTTTTTTACACAACGCTGCATCACATTGTCTTGTTGTTAAAGTGTTTACATAGGCCTATTTGAATAATAATTTGAAGCGTAGACCTATTGTAAGTATTTGACCGAAAATCCATCTTCAGCAAGCTATCTAGATAGCGAGGTGAATGTTAATGGTTGTTAAAGAAAGGGACGCTAAAAATCATTTTGGGTTTAATTTCCCCAAAATTGTCAAGAAACCGGGTGTAGCTACTCCATGATCCATGTTCTTTCCGACTTCAAAACACTTGAAATGGAAGTAGGAAATTTACGATAGCACGCGAAGACCTCCGTCAAAGTAGCAGACAAGTCCAAAAACAAATCGGGCACTAATAAAACATCTTCTATAATATAATCAAATGTAGCATTTTTTTGCGGCGCTTTGCAGGAATTTTATTTCGTCCAAATCCACGGCAATGTGTCAAATGTGAATGTGTCAGGATCAGGAAGAAGATGGTCCAGACGGTGTGGTTACGGCTTCTTCCAGCAGGTTCTGACTGACCGGACCGCGTATTTCCTCGCACAAAGACGCGCGGATTTGAGCGTGCATTGTTGCGTTTACTCAGATAAAACATCCAGCATGAAATAGCACTCTATATACTATAGCTATATATAGAATGTTATTTATCGTGCCATTTATACGCCAAAAATGGTCTTATGCACTGAAAAGCCTTGATTAGGATTAGGGGTGGGGAGTGCGTGCGTAGCTATTACACGCCATAAAGTGCGTATCATGTGCACGCAAAAACTGCGTATCATATGCACGCAAAAACTATTTTTGGTGTATAAATGGCACGAGAAATAACATTCATCAGCTAAAAACACGCGGACTGTAAATGGCATTAAAACACTGCATCTGCAATTCTATGAAATGTCATCTCATCCTTTTGATATTATGCTCTGCTTTACTGTTTACAAGTTCAGTGATGCTTTAAATGAACTGAAATACATATAATTTAACACTAAGTGTGTAAATGTTTTAATTGTGCGCGTGTTCTGGCACTGTGCGCAGTGCTTTATACCACACACTCCCCTGTGACAGAACTGTGTTCTGCCTGATGTTCCCCTCTGAAGAAGACCGTGGGCGCACTAATGTGATTAATAATGATGGTACAGGAGTGAAATTAATAGCTACTTAAGTAATTAGGCTGAGGAGAGCACTCATCATATTATTCATCTGCATGCTAACACTTCTCATTACACACACCTGAATGTCAATATTGCTTTCTGTTGTGCTTTTAAATAGAGACATTTGTATTTTTCAGTATTTTTAAAGGCTATGTAGTAAAGATGTGATCCTGTAATCCTCATAACAGTTTTTGCTGTTTGTGTTTCTTTTATGTAGGCTAGTTATTATATTACTTAGTACATTTGATCCTGTTTTATGCATTAGGTAGCTATTTGAAAGATGTTAGGCCTATATAAAGAAATAAAATGATGATAATTATTATTATTAATGCTTGATGATTATCTTATCAACATATTTCTGAAAACAAAAAATACTTTAATAAATGCACAATATTTAATATGGGAAAAGATAAAGGTCTGTTATTTTGTTGCAAAGAGAGGAACAGTAAATTCATAAATGTATGAATCATTTGACGCGTTTCCTATATTCATAATTATACTAACTATTTATAATTATACATTTTATGGAAACATTTATTTACATTGTCCATGCAACAATTTTAAATGTAGTTACTATAGTAGGCTAATAATTATGCATAGTTAGTTACATGCAACTAAACCTAAACCAAATCTTAACCATATATAGATAGGCTTCTTGTTAATTACTATTACTTAGTGCTTATTTGTATAACTATAGGCCTAGGCCACTGAAGCACACCTTAAAATAAAGTGTATATTTATATTTCTGATATTTCTGATGTTGAGTTCACATCAATGCGTCTCTTCAATACAGTGTCATAACATTTGCACATGTAACGTCGCCGTAAAAATAATTATATAGGCCAATTCTAGTCCTTTATTTAGACTTTTAGCGAAGTCTAAATCATCGCCGCTAACTTCAGCATACCTGATGTTCTCCTGAAAGAGATTCACCACGGCTCATGTAAACTCGTCTTGCCTGCAGTTCCTCTGTCAGCCTACAGGGGGCGCTAGAGCACCACAGAATCCAGGAGCGGGCGAGAGACTCACGGAGGCCCCGGGATGCGACTCCAGCTCGGGTAAACTAACACAACACATGCTCTGAGTGTTTGAGAGGTGGTGGGTGTTTAAAATCAGCTGTAAATAAGATCTGATATTCTGCGAGTATAGCCTAGTCTTATATATGTAGAGTTCGCACTGTGAGCGACAATTTATGAGCAGGCCTATTTTTTTTTGCATGTGTGTATGTAGACCTATGCATGTGCGAGCGTCTGATGAGGAGGCCAGAGAAGCATCTGAATTTTAATGATGTTGAAGATGATATTGTGTGTCCTTCAGCCTGTTATACTGACACAAGCTCTCCATAAATCATCATATAAGCCCATCGTAAAATCAATATCAAACTGCAACCTCAGCGCCGACGCACTCTACGCCTCACACACACACACACACACACACACACACACACACACACACACACACACACACACACACACACAGCTGAAACTTTCTTCGTAATGCCGCTCGACCTATAGGTTAAGATCAGAGCGTGTTTAATTTGTTTTGTAATAGAGACTTTCTAATCCGTAATGAAATGTCTATTAGCCGGGCTTTGCTGGGAACATTGGTGATCAGCTCGCGAAACAGACACGGCAATTACGTGTGTGTGTGTTTGTCCTGGAGTGAGTGAAGCCAGTTTATCCGCTCGATAATGTTAATCCAGTGAGGAGAGACCGCGCGGTTCAGACTCACAGCGGCGGACTCACGCAGGCTTTCTATCCCAGACGCGCTTTGATCTCGCTGTCCTGTGCTGGCCTTACACACACACACACACACACACACACACACACACACACACACACACACACACACACACACACACACACACACGCACACACACACACACACACACACACACACACACACACACACACACACACACACACACACACACACACACACACACACACACACACACACACACACACACACACACACACACACACACACACACACACACACACACGAAGGAGACCTGTTGCGAATGTGTTTACACTTGAGCCTGTAGCAAAATACCTCAGTAATGATCCTCCAGTACTGTTTTTCTTGTGATACGAATATCTGGCATAAAAAAAAACATTTCACTGCACATGCGAGTGTACGAGTTTATGATTCAACGTCAGTTTGTCCTTTTTTACCTTAGGACAAAAAAAAACTGGAAAAATAAATAAAATTAAAATAAATAAAGTCACTGTTTTTACTGTGATCCCTAGAACCAGCAATTCTGACATACAAAATACAGCATGTAAAAGACCCTGACGGGATCCAAACCACACACACACACAAACACACACACTTTCAGGAGCCCATTTCTTTGCACAACCTGTGAGCTGTAAACAGCTTATGAAAGTCAAATGGAAATGTGGCATAATCTGACAAGTGGAGTCTGTGCTTCAAAAACAGCACTAACAATACACACACACACACACACACACACACACACACACACACACACACACACACACACACACACACACACACACACACACACCTTTTCAGGTGCTTCAGTTAAGAATATAAAAAATATTGAAGAAAAACACGCACACAGCTCTGGCCCCTCGTTATGGTGTAATTAACGTGTGTTTAGGAGCCTCTTCATCTGGAGAGCAGAGCGAGAGGAAAGGAGAGATCTGGTCTTTATGGCTTCGGCTGTACTATCATCAACACACAGTTTATATCCTGCTGAGACACTGAAGACCCGACACTCAGCACACACACGACAGAACCTCTCTCCGCGCCACCGCACCGGGACAGCACTTCTCTACTTACACACACATACTGTTCATCTAATATTGTATAATTTATTCAGAAAAAAACATTGCATTGCAATGCAATTCATATAGAAATTACTAGATTTTTTTTTCATATTTTTCAGTCAATACTTTCTTGAAAAAAAAAATAGTGCTGGGCTGATTAATCGCATCCAAAATAAAAGTTTGTTTTTACATAATACATGTGTGTGTACTGTGCATATTACCGGTAACTATAATTATTATGTAAATATAAATACACACACATACATTTATATATTAAAAAAAATATTAAAAATTTAGATTTATATATAATATCAATCACGATTAATCGTTGCCCAGCACTAAAAATATATTTTTAATGTAAAAATTTACAAAATATTAATATTTAAAAATACATGTTTTACATGAAAATATTAAGATACAAAGCTACACATGTATCGGTGTAAAGAATTATGGTCACACTTTATATTAGGTGTCTGAATAAAATGTCTTTAAACAACAAACAAAATTAATTGTTTGGTTCAGTGTACTTGTGTTGATGTTGTGTTGTAAACACTTAAACTGATATTGAGGTTAGCACAGGTTTGGTGTGTGTGTGTGTGTGTTTAAGGGTTAACAGGGAAGAGAAGGACAACAGTGTCATTATAGATGTAATTACAGAAGTTAATTAAAGCTGTAATTACATACAGGTATTGTTGAAATATAAGTACAATGTAAAAACATACATGTGCACAATAAGTGCATTTTGTCAAATTATTAATTTAAATGTTACTACATATAATTAAAGACACTTTATATAAAGTGGGACCAGAATTATGTTACTACCGTACTTTTTTTTAACTGTTACGCCACTTGACATTTCTAAATAAAATAAATCAATAAATAACTGTTTAGAAACATGAACATAAAGACAACGTTTCTAAGAACTAAGATGTTTTTTTCTTAGCGTTTTAAACTAGATTATAAATCATTTTTATTTTTCATTACCTTGGACATCCTTATGTATCAATGACCTAATTATATATTATATTGATGATTTTCACGTAGTGGAACAATAAACTTAAAAACAAGTTAGCGTTTTCAAACACACACACACACACACACACACACACACACACACACACACACACACACACACACACACACACACACACACGTAACATAACACACCAGTTAAACATGGCATATCGTCCTCTTCTTTATGGGATCTTGCTGTACACGTCTTACACACATGCACGAGTGTGTTTGGGCAGGGACACTAGTCTGGTGTCATCAGCAGTGCTGTAGTTCTGCTTACGTGACACACACAGGTAGTGTGTGAGGATCTTTCCTCGTGTAACACACACTGTGCAAAGGGCAGAGCGTCTGTAGGTCAGGTCACACACCTGACAGCAAACCAGCTCATCCCGGCACCATATTTCACTCTTCTTCATCTGACTTTTAAAGACGTCTTTCTAGAAATAAAACACCTTGTTACTTTAGTTTACACACAACAGCTTAACGTGCTCTGGTGTTAGATCCCATCAGCAACTTACAACAAACAGCGAGACTGAGAAGACAGAGAGAAAGACAGTAAAGCACGAGTGTGAGGATGACAGGGCGTCCCATGAGGCCGTGCGATGGGTGACCGGGGCTCTGCGGCGTGTGTGTGTGTGTGTGTGTGTGTGTGTGTGGTTCTCCGGGATGAGTTTGTCAGTGTCCGGGGTCACACAAAGCGTGACCTCTTACTTCGGTCTCCACTGGAAAAAAGACACACACATCATCCAACTGCTGAGTACCGCAAAAAACGACAAACTTCTCTGTCACGTTCACACACCGCCTTGAAATAGTTCTCCTATTTCCTAGAGAGAAAAAATGAAATGAATTAACATAAATGATCTAACTTTTGTTAATATGAGGCACTTATGAGGGATGATGTAGTCAGCTGACACATTGGATCACCATGAAGGGGTTTATTCTTCAATAATCTGCTGACTGTATCTCACTTTATTACATAAGATACCTACTAACTAAACACGCATACACAAACGCTTCAATTGCAATTATAATCTGTATTTTGGAGTGTGTGTGTTTTTATTGTGTCATTATTTAAACTTCTCTCTGTCATGTTCACATACTGTCTTGAAATAGTTCTGCATCCTCGTGTTCCTTTGAGAGAGAAAAAAATAAGAAATTATCTATTTTTTGTTAATATGATGTACGAATGATGGATAATCTACAGTAAACTGACAAATTGGATCACCATGAAGTCACGTTGGTTTGGGTTTTGTTTCTAATTTTGTACTTTACAAAATTGTATTGTACTCTATAGTCATGTGATTCCCTTTTCCCTCTTGTGTTTTTGTCATGTGCTCCGCTTGTGAATGTGTCATTGGTTGATTTAGTCATGTGGTTTCTCAGTTCTGTTCTGTCATTGGTTCCTTGTTTAATCACTGGTGTGTCTTGTCAAGTCATTAGTCTTTGTGTTTATATTGACCTCATGTTTCCACAGTCTCTTGTCTTGTTCGTGTAACCACTGTTTGGTGAGTGTTAGTTATGTCAAGTTATGCTTAGTCAAGTATTTATTTATTTTGGACACATTTATATTAAATAAATACACTTGGTTTCGTCTAGCTCGCCTCCAGTGGAATCATTACATGAAGGGGTTTATTTAGCAATAATAATCTGCTGACTGTACATTAACTCACTTTATTACACAGATACTTACACGAATACTTGTAAAATACATACATGCATAAAAAGTGTTACACTTTACAATAAGGTTCATTAGTTAGTTAACATTAATTAACTACCTTGGTTAACATGAACTAAGAACGAACAATACTTCTACAGCATTTATTAATCTTAGTTAATATTAATTTCAACATTTACTAATACGTTATTACAATCAAAGCTTGTATTTGTAAACATTAGTTAATGAACTAAAATGAACAAACAATGAACAGCTGTATTTTTATTAACTAGCATTAACAAAGATTAATAGATATATACAAATGTATTGATCATTGTCAGTTCATGTTCGTTAATATATTAACCTTATTGTAAAGTGTTACCTTAAAAAGCTTCAATTGAAATTATAATCTGTATTTTGGTGTGTTTTTTTATTGTGTCATTATTTTGCCGCAGGGTTGCTCTACTTTTTCTCCGATGCCGCTGAGGAAAAATCCTGACCAGAAAAACCCGAGTGTCTCCTTATGATGAGGCCGGCACACACTTACCTACGAAAAACTTTAAGAGAAAATATCAATCAGGAGGAAAGAATTACATTGACCTAAGCAGAGGGAGAGAGTGAAATGAAGCAGGATTTCAGCGACGGGCCGCTACATAACCTTCAGGAGGACTCTATTTTTCATTAGAGAGGTGTCAGACGCTCGGCTTTAATACGCTCATCCCGGCTGTGAGGAGAGACCTGCCCCAGTCTCAGCACATAATGAACAGCCCAGTCACACTCACATCAACACAACACATCACCAGCTCAACACATAACTGCACTTCAGAGCGTTTCCTGACACATTCATCTTATGTTGAATCGCCAATAACTGAGCTATATTTAACGTGCCATTTTCACAAGACCCTCACTAATCTATTATAATTACTTCTAAAATAAAGCCATGCATGATGAAGTAATGTAAATAGTAATCAATGCAGGACACTGATTAATTATATAAATCTAACATTGTAATCTAGTTAAAGGCACAGTATGTAAGATAGAGGTCACCTATTCAAAACAATAATAAAGGCGTGGCTTGATGATGCCGTGAATGAGTGTGGAATCATGGGAGTTGTAGTCTTCATCCGATGAGAAGATATCTGACGGGACTCGTGGAAATCATGTTCATGGATGAGCTGATGTTTTAAAGCCCCCCTGTAGTCAGTGATTTTATTATAACAACATGGATAAACTGTTCAAATGCAAGGACGGTGTAGCAGCGCTAGTAGCGATGAGACTAGACGCTGAATGAGTGTTTGGTAGTGATGGCAATTTCAAAACACTGCTTCATGAAGCGTCGAAACCCTTACGAATCTTTTGTTCTGAATCAATGGTTCGGAGCGTGTATCAAACTGCCTGTAAGACTTTATCAAGCAATACTTCCTCCAACCACTAGGAGTCACACTCCTGCCAAGACCAGCAGTACAACTCCCAGTCGCTAGGGGGTGCAGGAGGTATTTTACCTGCAATCATCCTCCTAGTTGCCAGAGGGAGACCATTGGCAATAACTCTGTTGTAATTAGCAATCATTGTTTGATGATACTCACCTGTGTAGGGCCCTATTTAAGTTTGTCTTTTGCCATTGTTTTCTGTTCAGTCTTGAGCCTACCTACCTGAGTATCCCGTGAGTTTTTTGTGAGCCATTGTGCGCCATTGTGCTTGTTTTGTTTTCCTTTTTGTGACAATTGGAAGCTTTGCTTCTAGTTTATTTGTTTGTACTTTGCCTTTGCCTTCTTTCTAAAAGTAAAAGCTACTTGGAGTTTATGCTGCTTGTCTCCTTGAGATTTCTGTCACTCTGCACTTGGGTCTCAAAATCCTCAAAGTTTGCTCACTCAGGAAGAACACCAGTTCTGTGTCCTGGAGACCGGGGTTCTAATCCCACTTAAGACAACATTCATATAGAACCCTGCTTCTATACCATTACACTGCCAGAGTCACGTGATTTCAGTAAACCAGGCAGTTATGTCATAATTGTTTCGAAACACTTCGAAATTTCAATGGTTTACAGATGGGGCGATGATCTGTCAACCCATGAATCATGAACAAGTGTCTGTGGGTTTTTACCTGATCTCTTATCAGTTTTATAAATTGAGACGTTTTAATTAGACATTAGTATAATTAAAATTAATAATGGTAGTTAATAGTCTCTTATTGACCATTAGCTGAGCCATTCAACAAACAAAACAAACCCTGCCAATTGATAAAAGAACATGCAGACACTTGATAATCTTATTAGATGATTAGACAATTGCCTTTGAAAGATTTTACTTTCAATAAATAGATTTGTAAAAGGTGTTTTTATGCACGATTGGTTTTTGTTGCATTTTCACTGTTCTGACGACTAGGGTTCACCGTGGACACGGGTGTTGGATTGTTTCGAAGCCTTGACACAATACGGCACATTTGCTTCAACTGTTTCAGTGTTTCACAAAGCCTCGATCTGCCCAGCGCTGGTGTTTGGTGCTTGCTTAAATGTGGGAACTGATGAGGCTGATGGCAAACAGGTGTGGTGATTGAGCCGAGTGAGCAGGTGATGGCCGGGGAGGATTATGGGAAATGTAGTGTGCTGTGGTGACTGGTAAATGAGGATTGAGACAAACACCTTTGTACTACCATTGGTCCATGGCAATTACGTAATAGGTAGGCGTGCGCGACGGCTCTGCCTTCTTTCATGTGGAAATCTCTTCTGGTTCATTTATCTTATTTAGTACATCGAGGTCAGACAGCTCTGAGTGAAAACACACTACCCAGACAGCAACAAAGTGTGGGCCCAGATCCGGGCACATGTGAGTTCCACACGTATCAGAAGTGGGCCGGATCTGGGCCGACACTGTGTTGCTGTCTGGGTAGAGAGCTGCTTTATAGTAGAAAATTAATTTGTACTTCTACAATCTATTGTATAAAGTGATATAAAAAATAAACATGATGTGACTTTGCTAGAGTGCTGAATTGGAGAGCTCGTTGTTATTGAGTGGAAAGCCATGCACTCATATTCATATTCATCTAAGCGTCGCCAGAGACAATTTATATAAGAGACATGCCACTTCCTCAATCCTCAATACAACTATATAAGGAAAACCCGTAACGGCAAAGATGGCGGGAAACATTTAAGCCTATCGCCTGGTTCCACTGACGCGTGCGCACAGTTGAGGTTTTGCCTGTTGGTGTCGTGAACCCTTGCGCATGCGTTGTAAAAGTATAACCTGTGAGGAAAAAGGCGCTTTAAATCTTATTTTGGGGCAAAGTCATCAAACTTTTTCAGCGATTTTTATCATATTTTATATACATGTTCCTATACATGCAGTTTTTATGTCCCGGTGACCAGTGAAAGTGCTGTTCTGACTCTCTGCCCATTCATTTAGATAGGAGCCTGGTCTTGTTAGTCCAAAATAGCTGCCCGGAGGCGTTGCCACGATGGCGGCCGAGTGGTACGACTTGCCTAAAAGGACTTTGGCGTCGCTCTCAGCAGAGTGGGCGGAGTCGGATGTTCGCTAACAGTATATTGCTGCACACGTATTTTGAACTTCGTTTAACCCCTAAGTGAAGAACGAAAAAAAACTTTGCCGTGAGTATATCGGGGCCTTTATGTCCAGTAGTTTGTTTTTGGTGAAACTGATAGGAAAAGAATGACTAAACACAGAACAAACAAACAAACAAACAAACAAACAAACAAACAAAAACACAGAGTCAGCCATTTTCGGCGTCATCTTGAATAAAAAAATCACACAAAGAACAAAAAGGTTTTGGAAGAAAAGACAAATATTTTGCAATCTTTTGTCTTGGTTATGTCAGCCAAAAGGAACGTTTTTGAAGTATTTTATCGGAATCAGATAAAGTGTGAGACCATCTAGAAATGGCGTTATAAACCTTAACTTTCGAATGTTTTTTATTTATTTAAATAACTGAACATTCATGATATTTATTTTGATTCTGTGACATCTTTAATATGCAAGTTTACAACGAGCTTGCAATTGTCTCTTTGTTAAAGCAGGCGTTGTCTTAAGTGTTGCTCCAAGTGTAATGGTAACAGCTGTCCCAAACATTACATCTCACACAATCTGTTAGCTGTTGTTTGAATGAGCAGTACTAGACCACTTAAACAGCTGTGGCATTGAAGTCACTTTATTTTATGACCAGATGCAAAATGCCTTTAGTAAAATGCTGGTAAATGCAAAATCAGAAAATGAATGCTGATATCCTTACAAAAAACAAGTTTATTCAAGTGTGCTATTGGTATACTTCTTTTAAACAAAAAAATAGGAAACTATACTTTCAATCTACTCTTTATGTACTTCTCAGAGATATACTTAAAATTACACTTAAGTATACTTGACTTTACTTTGACTAAAGACTTTACATAAAAGAAAGGGACTTTGCTTGTACTGACAGAAAGTACATTTGGCCTACTTGTATTCAATTGTTTTGATCAGGATTTATCGAGATTTGATTGAGTATAATGAAGTATTCTAAGCATACTTGGCTTGTAGGGGGGTGGCGAACGCACGTAGGGATGTGTTTCTGCATCAGCCTCTTGAACAGAAGTTTGTGAAGGGCCCGATTCAAGACACGCAGATCCAAGATCGGTCGAAGCCCACCGCCTTTCTTGGGCACAATGAAGAATGGGCTGGAGGGACCAGCTCTATCGTGTCTTTCACCAATAGGACTGCAATCTCACAGGAGCATCCTCGTCTTCTTCTGAGGTAAACCAGATGCTTCTGAACTGAAAACTGAATCGCATAGCCGAGCCTGATCGTCTGAATGACGCAGTGAGACGGGATGGTAAGCCAGGCTTCCAGACACCGTGCAAGGGGGACCAGAGGGACAACAGACACTAGGCCCCATCTCAGAAGGCACAGTGCTACTGTAGGTTTGGGGGCCATGAGTGTGTTGGCACACTTACCTGGCTCCTCGGTTCCCGTGAGTGATAAGCTGGAGATGCGTGAGAAGGCGTTGCGTTCTTGAACTACACTACTACTCCAGTTGGGGAAAAAAGAGGGGGATGAGAGAGGCAAGATGTTGCGTCACTCACTGTCAGTGTTTGGAATAACGCTGTTTAAAGGAACGGCGTTAGGTAACGACGTTAATTTTTTAGTAACGAGGTAATCTAACTAATTACTTTTCCCGTCGTTACAACGCCGTTAACGTTACTGGACGTTAAATGCGGTGCGTTATATGCATTGATTGAATAAACTGTGTCAACCGATTCCGAACGCACCCCTGGCTCACAGCTAGTGAGGAGGTGGGTAAATAACGAGGTAAGCGATTATGATTGGCTAAGGCAGAGTCATGTTTCATGGTAGCCAATCAGAGCCAGTGTTTTTACACACATGCCAGCACACGCGTCAGGCGCCCCACACACACACACACACACACACACAACCGCTAAACAGATTTGACGGAGCAGCAGAGATGGCGAGTCAGGAGCAATCCGATGAAAAGTTGGTGGAGATATAAGCACTACTTCAAATTCATTGTGGTCAAAAGCAAGAACGTGCATGTACATTATGTCCAGGAGCGAAGACTTTGTCGACATCCGTTGTAAGCAACTCTAATTTAATGAAGCATCTCACATTGACACGCGCATCTACAAAGCTAGTGGCAAAAAACACAGATACCTCCACCACAGATGCTAGTTCGCCAGGTTGTTTTCTTGAGTTGTCTCAGGTTGAGAGAGAGAGAGTTTGATTTAATTTGCTAGAGTTATGCACTTTATATGGTGTAACTGTTTACTTTTTTTACAAAGATAATACTTGAAGTGCAGGATAAACCTCTTGTTGTCTGTCGACGTGCAATACATATTGAAAGTTATGTACAAACACCCGTCTGTTCTACTCATTTCAACTGACTTGTGAAAACTGCTCACAAAAATCCAAATTCTTTGGATTATAGCAACTTTTTTTTAACAGTAACGCAAATAGTTACTTTCCCTAGTAACGAGTTACTTTTACTATAGAGTAATTCAGTTACTAACTCAGTTACTTTTTGGAACAAGTAGTGAGTAACTATAACTAATTACTTTTTTGAAAGTAACGTTCCCAACACTGCTCACTGTCAACCCACACCTTTTGTAACCTAGAGACTGAGGAAACTGCTCTTTTTGAAAGAACAAAAGATTCTTCTCCCAGCCCTCCACCGGGGGAAAGGAGTGGTGTGTTCACCTTCTCCCGAAGTGCAGCTCCTTTCACCTCTGGTTTGCCCGTCCCAGGGACGTTTCGTCGGCTGCTTGGAGGACTTAGCAGGCGTTGAGATGGATGGCTTAGCCTTCCTGCATGGAGCTCGACGTTGCAGCCTAGGTGAAAGTGGCCGAGACGGAGAAGATGTGGAGGCCGCAGGGGGGCAGACCCAGATGGACAGGTGTTGATGTCGGTGACGAGCAGGCAGGGGGGCAGACAGACTGGTGTTGGCAACAGCATCCCACCGGGGCTGGATGTGTTTAATCGCTTCCGTCTGCTTCTGTACTGCTGGGCAAAGGACAGCGTCGTTGAAGAGGCCGACCTGGGAAATGGGGGAGTTGAGAAACCGTACATTGTCGACCTCCTTCATTACGGTCAGGTTCAGCCAGAGATGCTGTTCCTGGACCACTAGCATGGACATCATCTGCCCAAGGAACCGTGCAGTGACTTTCGGCAACCTGAGGGTGAGGTCTGTCGCTGTTCGCAGTTCCTGCATCAACTCTGGGTCAGAACTACCCTCATTGAGCTCTTTTAGTGCTTTAGTGCTAGCAGCCGAGAACTTACAGGCCTTGGATGGGAGACGAGAAAAAGATGCCTACTATGACTTAGTGATGCACTTCCGGGAAGAAAGGGACCGGAACGTGACGCTGCTGTTAAGCATGACCTGCCCTGAGAATCCATTCATCCAGCCCCAAGCCTTCGGGACACAGTGGAGGGAAGCATGGTAGTCAGCACTGCGTTGGACTCGAACAACGCTACTCTCCCCGAAGGGGGCTGCACAACTGAATTTTCATCCCCAGAGGACTCAAGCCCGCCCTCTGATGCAGCAATCGACATTCGGTCCTCTGCGGGATCCCCGAATGAGATGCTGGTTCCCCCTTGGGAAGGACCAGCAACCGCAGCCGGAAGCTCCACAGCCTGCGATGTGAAAGAGGAGTGGGATTCACCAGGCGGGAGGTGATTGTTTTCACAGTAAAAGAAAGACCAGATCGGGGAATAGCAGAGGGGACTCAGTCTTGATCTCAACATCGCGATGGTCATCTTTCCGCAGTGGGTGCATGACTTATCAACCAACACCACCTCAGTGTGCTTACGGCCCAGACACACGCGAAGCAGAGATCGTGGCTGTCAGACAGGGCCAGGAAATTACCGCATCCAGAAACGCACGGGTGGAATGACATCTTACACACCCATGTTTACTCTTTTAGGGAAATTGCTCTTTAGATGTTTAAGTGCCAAGGGGAACAGCCGCTGCACTTAACCGTGCACACACTCAGCAACCGCAACCTCCGCTGGAACGTGCCGTCACACCAACCCAGGAACAGGATCCCTCTTGTTCTGATACTCTCTGAACGATGATTGAGCAGAGTGAAACAACGTCTGCTTGGCTCCAAAGCGAAAGCTTAATGTGTGAGTTTGCACGCTGCCTTATATACACAGAAACGGGGAGTGTCTTGCGAAGCAAATCCCACTCGCCAGTGTGCATTGGCTTGTTCTATTACCACTCGAAGGTGATTGGGCTCTCAGGCAAGATCCTCAATTCGTCAGTCCGATGTAACGTTGAACGTGACCGAAAGATAGGGAACTAGATTGATCCACACAGTGCCAAAACACAAACAAAACAATCTACTTCAGCGAAATGCAAGCAGTTTGGGATTTTACCCGCTAGAGGGCCAAAAGTTACCTAGTGTACCTTTAAGATTACACTGAAAGGGTCAGTAACCTTAAAAAACCCTCAAATGCTAGTTTCTAATATAGTTTGTTTAAAGAGATGTGCTCACAAACAAGGTTGATTTTACCACACTTTACACTTATTATTTCTTCAGAATAGGAAGAATCTCTCTGACTTCCTCCTTAGGGTGGGTCAAAAGTTTCTTGACATCGAATAGTCATTGTTGATGTTGGCTATAAGTAATAATTAATTTTGTTACATTTATATAGCGCTTTTTCTGGGACCTCAAAGCGCTTCACATATGGAAGGGGGGGAATCTCCTCAACCACCACCAATGTGCAGCATCACCTGGATGATGCGACGGCAGCCATATTGCGCCAGAACGCCCACCACACACCAGCTTACTGGTGGAGAGGAGACGGTGATGAAGCCAATTAGTGTATGGGGATGATTAGGAGGCCATGATGGACAGAGGCCAAGGGGCAAATTTGGCCAGGTTACACCCCTACTCTTGTATAAGTACATGTGCTCGAACATACTCATCGGTCTGATGGCGAAACATTATGGATGTTTTGAATGATTATTGCAGTTTAGTTTGAATGCCCTTTTTTGCACTCGGGAGGAATATTAGAGTTCTTAATGTTTTTCAAAGTACGAAGAACTCGAGCGACTGAAGAAAATGTGAATCTTGTGAAATTGAGTACAAGGTGCTCACTCTCTGCTCACTCTAACTGCAGAACACAGCACACACCTCCTAGTAACACAGGTGTGTATCATCCCGCTTTAATATCGAGTTGCAGTGCTTCCTCCTCCTCAGCAATGCATTCTGTAACGCAGCGCTGTTAATTATCCTCGTTAGCGTCTGAGTCAGCAGCGCTAGGCTAACGAGCATTGGCTCTCATGATCTGTGCGTTTGAAAGTGATCTTCAGCAATAAAAACATGTCAGCCGACCCCTCACTGGAAAATTGCAAATTGGTGAATGTGCTGAGTGAGCGAGAACGTGTTTTTTTTGTGCTGACTGTGTGCAGGCCTGTGGTGATGGATGCTGGCTTGACACAGCCTCAGTGTTTGGGCTGTGGGAATAATGAGTTGCAGTGTCCCCTACGCCCAATATGCACAGACACTGAGAGCAGGAGGAGAACACTGTGGCTTTAATTAAGGCAGAGCTACACACACACACACACACACACTGACCCAACATGATGGTGGCTCTTATTTCTGTCAGTAGTGAGTGGAGCTGTAGTCAGGTAGGGGCCGGTCCTGCAGGACTCTTAATAAGGTGCTGTAATGTCAGGGTGGGTTGGCGCTTGCAGGATTTTGCTCAGGGAAGACGGGACGATTCTTATTCACACATTCATTAAAAGAACATGGCTTTTGCTGCCATTTGAACTCAAGTGCATTACTGCATCCAGAATATCTCTATCTATAATATCTACTACACTATACCAATTGTTTTATAGCATATTAGAATAATAAATATATGTAATTACCAATGATGAAAATGTACGTTTGCTGTACTCAACATTCCTCAATCCTTAATTAAAACATTTAATTGACATTTTATTGACAATTACTAAATAATATATAGATATAAAGAAAAGATCACGAAGCACCAACATACTTCATCTTTAATTGCAAGTTTAATCAAGTTAAAAGTGCCAAAAAAGAACAAGAACATTGGGTAAAAATTTGATTACATGAATCACTCAAGTTGAAAAACTAAAATCTGAAATCTATCAGTTATGATGCTAAAAGGGAGTCTTTCAGATATATCTAACGGACAGATCTATGGCTATGCGCCTCAACTTTGTGACAGGTTTTTTTTTTTAGGTGAGTGCAGAGACAAATAGTCAATGTGATGAACACATCAGGGCAACAGTGAAGTCCTTCAGGGCTGAGAACCTTTTCCCCATGTTATTACCCTTTGTTCCATGAGCTACTTTCTTCATTCATCTCTCTTTCCCCGTCCCCGTCCATCATCTCCTCCTCCTCTTTTACCATTCTCTGTTACTTGGTCCCTCACTTTGTTCTCTTCTTGTTACATCCCTTTCCTCTATGTCTACACAGTTAAGTGCATATCAGACTGCTGTGCTAATGTAGAAATGGAAGAAGAGAGACTATAATGAGAGAGAGAGAGAGAGAGAGAGAGAGAGAGAGAGAGAGAGAGAGAGAGAGAGAGGAGAGAGAGAGAGAGAGAGAGAGAGAGAGAGAGAGACGGGGACAGAGAGACACTGACTGGCAGAAATGGATAATTAGGACAGAAAGTTTCACTGCAGTTAGCGACACAGATCAAAGGAACAAGGACATTAAGTTCCATTGTAAAGTTTTTTCCCCTTAATTGCTCTTGGTCTTTTTAAACAGTGCTTACATTTAAGCTCTTGACACCTTGCTTTAACTGCACAAGGAACTCTGGCCTTCCAGCGCGGCGTAAATGTCACAACGAGTCAGGATAAAGCCCATATATAATGCTATGTTGTATTCTAATATGGAGTCTTATTTAAATTAGTTATCATTATGAGTGTGTCCTTTTCTCAGGGCACTTTAGAAAACAGTATTATTCCAGTACATGAAAGGTCAGTAGCACTAGTTCATAGTGGTGGTCCTAATTTTTTTTAAATTAGTAGCCATTAAACAGCCACTTGTAACAACAGCAAGTTACAGTCCACTTATTACACGGGCAACACTCCTAGTACAAGTACAAGTAAAAAGCCCACTTGATCCGAGTTGATGATTTAGTATGATTTTGAATGTCAAAATAAGGTCCACCCCTAAACCTAACCCTCAGGAGGGTAAGCAGATCGTACAAAAATTTACACTCTAAAAAAGTTTTTTTGGTCAAATATGGACAAACCCAAACGCTGGGTTAAAAATGTAATTTAAAAAAATTAACCCAACGGCTGGGTTTGTCCATATTTGACCCAAAATTGGGTTGAAACAACCCAACATTTTTTAGAGTGTACGGATGAGATCGCATAAATTCATACGAATTTGCCACCAATTCGCTAAAACTTACTGAATTTAAGTATTTTTGTATTTAGAAAATGTATTTTTGGCTCATGTGGATGAAAGACAACAACTCCCAGAATGCACTTGCTTCGCTGCCACTCCCAAGCCACGCCTACCGGTAAGAGCGCAGTTAAACAATTTGGCTAGGCTACTAGTTGACTCGAAACTTAAAAGATGCCGTTTTATCGTCAGTCTCCTTGACAAGTCTGCCCGGGATTTCCCGGGTGTAAGAAAATATCTGTATATATGTATCAATAGTCTATTTTCGTCATTCAAAAAGGGAAACCGTAAATAGGACTGCAGATATACAAACCGTAAACAAAGCAGCGCTTGCTAACCATTTTGAATATCAATCATGCTGATCACTTTCTTCATTCAAATTATAAAAACCTTCTGTACTATCTTGACTTTGCTAATTTTGATCACTTTCACTTTTATTCTTGTGCACTGACTCTTTCGCTAAGCTGAACAGCCAATCAGAGCTCTCTCTCTCTCTCTCCGACGGCCAGACGCCGATTCACGACCAGAGCCAATGGAACAAACCCCAAAAAACGAAGGCTATCGACGCTCAAAAACGTCCCGACGTTGCCTGACGACTGACCGTCGGCATGATGTGTCCTGGCCTTAACAGGAAGTCTTTTGAACTTTAAAATTCAACTAAAGGCATCTAAAGATTGTTTAGCATTTAGCAATGCAGGGGGCAACAATCCTGGCTCTTTCCTCTTCTTTCATTGTGGAGATGGGCATGGTTTTATTTCAGTTCGCCTAATAGCTGGTTTGATTTGCATTGAGAGATGATCTTATGGAAACTACCCCATGCCGATCTCTAGGTGTGGTGAAGGGTGTGTGATGATGTGCGGATATTTTAATCCCAAAGGCCGAGGCCGAACTTTATCAGGATCGTAGTATCCTGGATCCGTGAAGTAACTGGCCTTTAAAAATATAAATCTGCTGGCCTCTATGGGAATTTAACATAGGAGTGTCCTAACTTATACACCCTGTATTTTAAGGAAGAACATTTATTTATTTACGATACATTATTCATTCACAAAGAAAATTGATGTCCTTAAAGGTTGGAGATTTCCTTTTTTTATTTTTATTAAGGCATTAAGATCAATTTCCAAAAGATGATTTTTTATTCCTCGTTTTAGGCAACTTTAGCATGGGTGTCTAAACTTATGCATAGCACTGTATTATTGATATTCAAAAATATTAATAAAAACCTACAATATTATGTCAGTGACACTAAAATAACATGATGTGATGACTCGTGGCCTGCTCCTTACAGGCTTGAACCAGCAACCTCCCAAATACACCCGAGCTTTAACCACTATGCCATCCTATGCCTCAATAATGAAGTATTATAGGGGCAAAAGAACAATTTTTATCCCTTATGGAGGAAAACGGTACCTTAATCTATTTGTCTCCTACCTGACATTTGAGCTTTAGAAGTAGTCACCTTGAAAATCCAATTTATATTTATATTCACCACATGAATTTTTATATTCTTATTCATCACATGAAGATCACAAAGCCCTTCTCAAATCACTTGTGTTACGTTTAAATATGGTGCGTTTATGAAGACAAGTGCGATGTCATTGACACCAATCCCCATTGTCAACCTAAATATCACTCTGTTCCTCAATAAAACTATCACATGGCTTCAGGAACTTTGCAATGCTCTGAAATACACAGGTTGTGTGGACAATGCTGCTTTAGAAATAGTTTTTTTTTAGCTTGATAATGTAGTCACTAGTATATATGGAACACAGCTGTGTGAACATTATAATATCTCTTTTTTTATTGTGTTGCACAGAAGAGAGTCAGTCGTGTTTGGAATTATGCAATATGATATAATTTTTATTTTTGTCCGCACTATTCTTTGAAAACATAGTAACACTCAGTTTATCTGGTGGATATTACATTGGAGTTTATAATAGTGGTTCATATTCTGATTAAAATGACACTGCTACTTTTAAGTACCATTGAAACAGAGAAGCAAACAGCTCCACTGATGAAGAAGTGTTATTCTGGTCAGTTAAATCATTGTCCTGGAGTCTATTATGGCTTTAAGACTCTGAATCATTACATTGTTGCAGCTAATACCCAATATTGAACCAGCAATCATTTTACCGAGGTCAAACTCAAAATCTATCCCTGTTTATCTGTTTGCAAATGACAGGCTCTTTCCTGCCAGCTCTGACTTGAACCAATTTAATTATGGCTCGTTAAGGTGCTGAGCGCTTAGCACAAGCCTATCGACAAGCGGGAAGGACACGCTAATTAAAGGCCATTTAAATGTTTATCCCGGAGCGCTAATGGAGAGACACTTATCATTTAAATGCTGTTTGGAGCATATCCCTCTCTCTCTCTCTCTCTCTATGCAGGGACATGTGGGAATGAATCCCTGTGGAATTACTAATGCAGTGGGAGGACATGCTTGTCAGGTTCACGGTTAACAACACCTAAATATTACAGAGTTCATGATGTTTTGGACAATGAAAGGAAGTAAAAGAAAAACAATGCTGGTTACATGATTATCTGAAGGCACTCTGCAATCCCTAGAAAACGCAGTTTTGATCCAGACTGGGGATGTGTGCGCTCATAAACAGGGTTATGCTCGTATAGCTCAATGGGAGTGATTAAGCTTTGATGAATCAGTTCTTCTGTAGGTCAGGTAATCCTCAGTCACGCTGAAAAGTAGATGTGTAACACACGTGATTACAGCATATACCATTTATTGATTTTTCTCATATTTTTATCACACTTTTTATTGGAAATAATTCATCACACTAATAAACAAGTTATATTGACAGCCCTCATAATAACACATCCATATCACAAAAGCACTGAGGATGTATGTGCATTGGAAATGACTGTAATTTAATGATAAAAGCAGGATAATTAATCTGACGACATCAGTCATGGCCTCAACAAACATCCATTCCTTCTCCAAATTGTTTTTCCTGTGTCTAGACGCTTAGGCCCATCCATGTCAAGTAAAGTCACATTTATTTCTATCTTATATTTATAAAATACAGGTTGTTTTAAAGCAGCTTTCAGTGATAAACAATGATTCAAACAGAATTCAAATCTGCTCTAAAAAGCAACTCTAAAAAGTGAAGTCACCTTTATCTATATAGCACTTTATACAATACAGATTCTTTCAAAGTAGCTTTTCAGTGATAAGAGGAAATTAATGCAACAAAGAATGTTTTGGCTGTAGAAGAAAGTTATTGTCCAGTTTAAAGTCCCCTTGTAGTCGATAATTGTATTGACCACAGAGCACAATCGAGTACTGCGGAGCTAAACCATTTAGTGCTTTGTAAGTAATCAGCAATATTTTAAGTATGCAATGTTTAATAGGGAGCCAATACAGTGTTGACAGAACCGGGCTAATATGGTCATACTTCCTGGTTCTGGTAAGAACTCGAGCTGCTGCGTTTGGGACCCGCTGGAGTTTGTTTATTAAGCGTGCAGGGCAGCCACCCAGTAGAGCATTACAATAATCCATACTAACTTTTCTGCATTTGTCATTGAGAGCAGATGTTGTAATTTAGATATAGTTCTACCAGAAAGACTCGGGAGAATAGATACTTGACAATTATGCATTTATTAACAGCCCAGCAAGCACATATGCAATACATTTCTTTTGCGTATAGGCCCCGTCCGTAACTCGCAATTCGAGGGATTTCCCACCTGAAGATGGCGGGGGCGCAGCCGACCCCCAGTGTGGTATTGGAAGAGACCATCCTGATGGCGGTGGGGAGGTTAAAGGGGGAAATCCTATGGTGATAGGGAGGATAGATGGAGGAACCCATCTCGTTGGTGGAGGGAAGAAATCATCTTGGTGGTGGTGGGGTGGATGGAGGTGAGTGAAGCGTCAGGATCTGCGAACTCAGACAAGTGTAAGTACGGGTCTTTTATACTTATAGTATAAAAACGTGATTGGATAGATGAGAAGATAATAAGTGACGCAACAATTGAGTCTTCCCGGCAGAACTTACGCTAAAGCTTTCATTTTTAAGATGGAAGAATGCGGTTTTACAGATGCTAGAAACGTGGCTTTCAAATGAAAGATTGGTATCAAAGAGCACACCCAGGTTCCTAACCGACGACGAGGACTTCACAGAGCAGCCGTCAAGTGTTAGACAGTACTCTAGGTTATTACGTGTGGAGGTTTTTAGTCCAATAATTAGAAACTTTTTTTTTTTTTCAGAATTAAGTAGGAAAATCAACCATTTTATTTTTATTTTTATATCAGCTATGCATTCAGTTGATTTTGTGAACTGGTAAGTGAATTGTCTAAAAAGACAATAAACTGTCCGTTGCAGGGCTAACATACAGACATTAAATACAATATAATTTCAATATTATTACAATGTATTACTTCTATATAATATAATAATCTATTTGGTGAAAATGAAATAATTCATTTTGTATAACAATATGAACAAGACAAAAATAAAAGACCCAATCCACCAACTAAAATCATAAAACAAAAGGTATGCGTTGATGTTTGTCACTGATGTCAGGACAGTAAAATAACCTTTGCTTACCCGACACTTTCTTTCCAACCACACAAACACAATAAACAAGCTCCGACATCTCTATTTCATATTAGCCAAACTGAAATCAATGTGGCACATTTGTCTTTATTACTGAAATAAATAGCTTTTTCATTATGCTGTGATCTCTCCCTCTCTCTCTCTCTGCTTCTGTTGCCATTACTTAAGGGCTCTCCTTGGGCCTGAGAGGCCTCTATCCCAATGTCATTCATTTGCCACCAGCAGTAACAAGCCTCTAACAGTTTAGAGACAGACCGTAAGCAGCCATTTCCTCTCGTGAAGGGAGGAGAGATTGAGGAGAAGCGGGCGAGAAATCGAGAGGAGGAAGGGAGATGATCGAGCAGCTAAAATGAGGAGAGGCCACCACAAAAGAAACCTGGGAGGATGTATATTTGCATTTTCTGTGGCTCAGCCTGTAAGCGTGTGTGTGTGTGTGTGTGTGTGTGTGTGTGATTCATGGGCCTGACAGATGCCGGGTGCAGCTGGCTCTGTCCTTGATCGGCCCTGTAGACCGGACAGCGCTGTCATTCACCATTGCCCAAATTATCTCTGTATTGACTGCACAACCCTCTGTGACAGCAACGTAATGGCTAATTACCCAGGATACTTTCAAACCCAGACAGAAACCGAGCGAGAGAGAGGAATTAAATCTTCAATGTTAGGAAAGAGAAGAGAAAGGATTTAAAGAAAAATAGGGCATTATGCTGTGATATTTAAATGAGATCTTCGCTGACCATCTGATGCACATTGCACAGAAAAATAGCGAGAGTCGGTGAAAATCACAGGTTTCAATCCGATTGCCTGACTGTGGGTTCAGGAGCACAGGCTTTTTCCAGGGAAAGTCGTGTGTTCAGGGCAGTAATAACAAATCACTGATTTTTCCTATACTTCCGCGTACATGGCTTTCGCGTGATGCAAAATTCTTCACCAGAATAGTACACGCTTAGTCCGATTTTTTTCCGCTGTTTCATGGTTGAAAACAAAACTGAAGACACAGAACAACAACAAAATACAAAATAAAAGGACAATCTCTATGACTTCACACTACCAAAGTGTGGATACAGAGGACGGTAAGGACAGAGGGTGGCGTTTCTGATCTAGTAATAAGTCGATGAGATATCTTCAAATACCCCTGTTATTCACATTTGCAGAGTTCTTGAATTTTTTTATTTGATAATTTACAATCTCTTTTTTTTTTTTTACACAATACACAATGTTACACAGCAGCTTTGCAGAAATGTATACTGTTAACGTTTATAATACCTTTAATGCCTAATAATCCACATTGATTCGTTTTAAAATAAGTAGGCCTACTGCTTAAGTTTCTCAGGGAATTTGCAAAAGAGAACGCAAAAGCATTGACAAATAATTTTTTCTTCCCATATTTTCTTCCTTCATCATGTCCCTTAAGGGGCACCCCAATACATTTAACATGTACTATATATTTTGCCTTTGTCTGTGGGTCAGTGACATGATGTTTGACTATTTTTGTCTGGATTTATTTATTTGAAAATATTAATTAATCGAATTGAAATTCTTGAAAATAAACCTTTTATTTATTCAAACTACCTAGTAGTTTGGCACAAACTTGTATTATTATTATTTTTTCTTATAATATAATTAGTATAAATAAATTAATAACAACATTTATTCAAAATACATTTTCTCACAAAAAAAATGTAACAGTAAAAATATGGCAGCAACATTTTAGGTTTTAAGGATTGAACATAAATTTACATCTTGTAAAATTTTGGGAATGTCAATGTTCAGTTTTTCTTGTAAATTACAAGATGACTTGTCCTCTTTCACTTTCAAAAATAGTAAACTTAACAGTATTTTACTGTAAAATTACATAATTACAAATGTGTCATTAGATACACAGGTTTTTACTGTAGCACAACATAATATATATATATATATATGATTTTTTATTTCCTAGACACTTAATATGCAACTTTACATTACTGCCCACCAGTCTGTTATTGGTAACATCAGTTTCAGATTTAATAACCCTGAAATATCATGAAATAAAGAGCAACGCTGCTGACCCGATTTCATGCGGATTATAAAGAGACTTCCACGACTCCAGTGAACTGGTAACTCCTGCGGATTCTAGAAAAGTCAAACATATAATTGATTGTTTTCTATTTGTCTGTCATGAAGCAGTCAAGAGCTCAAGATCCCAGCAGTGCCGTCTGACCACTTTAACACACCAGTGTGCAGTTCTCACAGATGTGAAAAATAAAATCTCTCCCAGTCAAGAAAATAGATCTAAACTTTCTAAGCATACAGAGCTTCTCTCGAATGCACATGATAGATGACTGTCAGAAAAAGACCAACTTAAACAAGTAAAACAGCTCCAGATCTCCAGAAAGAGACTCAGAGAGAGAGGGGAAGAGGGAGAGGAAGAAGGTGAGGGAATAGAGGGTACTAAATCCCTCTCTGACTGTTAGGGAAGATGATGAGATCCCGAGAGGATGGACAGAGCGCAGAGAGAGAGAGAGAGAGAGAGAGAGAGAGAGAGAGAGAGCGAAGGAGCAGGCTTTCTCACACAGAAGAAGAGCCAGGCTTTCGCCACAGTGTGTCCTGGCCTGCCATTAGCAGCTCACCAGCACTAATTACACACACACGAACACCAGTGCCACCTCTGCCCCAACACACACACACACTCCACACTTCACCATACTCATAACTTACTGCCGTTAAGCTACTGGAGATGCCCTTTAAAGGCGCTTTCATATAGCCTACTAACAAGAAGAAGCTTGTTATATTGAGGGGACAATTATCTTTTTAAGACTAGCCAATGATGTATTTGATCATTTAATCCAAGCTGTGTTTTTTTGGGCACAAAAAAGAGGGTTTTTGAATGAATGCGTTTGAATTTAATGAGCAGTAAATGAGAACTGATAAAGCTAAATTAAATACAACTAGAAAACACAGAAACCCACTAACTTATATAACTGGGTCAATGTGATGAACAGTAGTATTTACTAAAAAATGTTGCTGTAATAAAATAAAAAGAATAAAAAGAATAAAATGAAATCGCACAGTGTGTGAAATACCGGTATATAAACGGCAGTAGCAAAGCTATTCTGAAAACGGGATAAGGTTAAGTATTATCCACTGATCTATAGATGATTGGATTGCTCATGTCATAAAAAGTGAAGCCACCATATTGATATTCCCCACGTTCTATTGAATTAATAGGAAATCATCTAATTTTAATGAGAAAACATTACCTAAGTAGTCAGTGTTTTATATCTGAAGTCTCCCGGTACAATCTTACAACGCAGACGTCCTGAAAGGGATTTTTTTTTAAAGTCAGGAATTTCCCTTGTTTATTACAAGTGACATTAATCTTCATTACAGTAGCGACTATCTGATCAGCTGATGGACGCAACATTTATATTACAAATGTCACAATGATTCTTCTGAAATATGAATACAGATGTTTTGCGCATGCAACTTAATTCGCTATGTACAGTTATAATAATATGTGACCCTGGACGACAAAACCAGTCACATGGGTCGGGTCAAATTTCTGAATAGATAGTCTTTCCAGTGATATATGTTTTGTTAGGATATGACAATATTTGGCCGAGATACAACAATTAAAAAATCTGGAATCTGAGGAGCAAAAAAATCTAAACATTGAGAAAATCTCCTTTAAAGTTGTGCATTTATGTTCACGATTGTGCTGCATTCACTCACAAAAATACATGTTTTATATATTTACGGTAGGAAATTTGCTAAATATCTTCATGGATCATGATCTTCACTTAATATCCTCATGATTTTTGGCATAAAAGAAAAATCGATAATTTTGACCCATACAATGTATAGTTGGCTATTGCCACAGATATACCCGTGCGGCTCCAGACTGGTTTTGTGATCCTGGGTCACATGTACATGTTTCACAATTTATTCAGAGAAATGACTCTGACTGCGTTTATGTGTGACACTATTTATATGCGACGGATGCGCTGCAAATCAGGGGATTTTAGGTCAATGTTTTGACTGTCAGTCACCGATGCCCTGCATGGCTGCATCCGAAATCACACACTTCCCCACTATATAGTAGCCGAAAAACAGTGTGTGACAAGAGTAGTATGTCCAAATTCACAGTACTCATAAAAGAATGGGCAAAAAGTCCCCGGATGACCTATGACCTCCAGTGAGATTCTGAAGTGTGCATGTGACGGACACTTTACTGTCCCATGAGGCCACAGGAGAGGAGATATGGAGATGAAGCGACGCTGGTGGGTCACATGATAAACACAACATGGAGGATGTAGTACGTCCAGATTGCATTACTACACTCATTCATACTATATACAACATACTTTTTAGCGGTCGTGAGGTAATTACTTAATCAAAATAATGCCTCCTCAAGAGTGTGTGATTTCAGACGCAGGAATCGTGAGATGGCCTCTCGAACACTTCCGGTGGCTGGCAGGTTACAACAACCCAGTCATCATATAGATATAAATATAGACTGAAGTTAAAGGGTTAGTTCACCCAGAATTTAAACTTCTGTCAGTAACCCTCACCCTCATGTTGTTCAACCCCGTAAGACTTTCGTTCATCTTCTGAACACAAATTAAGATATTTTTGATTAAATCTGAGAGCTGGATCGCTCCTCCATAGGCTTCTGTTGTAATCGAAACTTGCCGGCCCATAAAGTTATTAAAGACATTGTTAAAATAGTCAGAGAAATTCAATGAAATTCGATAAAATAGTCAGAGAAATTCAAAAGATGACACTATTTATAAACTGTCCGATGGACATATCACAGAAATGGCAAGATATTTTCTATGTGAATATATGTTAAAATGTAATTTATTCCTGTGCTCAAAGCTGAATTATCAGCATCATTACTCCAGTCTTCAGAGTCACATGATCCTTCAGAAATCAGTATAATATGACAGCTGTGCTGCTTCATATTTTTGTGGAAACTGGGATACTTTCTTTTAATTATTTGATGAATGGAAAGTTCTAATACATCCAAATAAATCCATATTTTCCTAATATCCTAATAAACAATTATACTGAATGATAATTCATATGTGTGTGTGTGTGTGTGACAGAGAGAAAGGGTGTGTGTGTGTGTGTGTGACAGAGAGAAAGGGTGTGTGTGTGTGTGTGTGTGTGTGAGAGTGTGTGTGTGTGTGTGTGAGAGAGAAAGGGTGTGTGTGTTTGTGTGTGTGTGACAGAGAGAAAGTGTGTGTGTGTGTGTGTGTGTGTGTGTGTGTGTGTGTGTGTGTGTGAGTGTGTGTGTGTGTGTGTGTGTGTGTGTGTGTGTGTGTGTGTGTGAGTGTGTGTGAGAGAGAGAAAGGGTGTGTGTGTTTGTGTGTGTGTGACAGAGAGAAAGTGTGTGTGTGTGTGTATGAGTGTGTGTGTGTGTGAGAGAGAGAAAGGGTGTGTGTGTGTGAGTGCGTGTGTGTGTGTGAGAGAGAGAGAGAGAGAGAGAGAGAGAAAGGGTGTGTGTGTGTGTGTGTGTGTGTGTGTGTGTGTGTGTGTGAGAGAGAAAGGGTGTGTGTGTTTGGGGGCTGAACTCTGTCTGCAGGGACACTTGTCTCTGTTGAGTGCTGTCACAGAAACAGCTCCTCGGATGTGTCATGATTGCACTAATTACTGAGAGTCAGTGAAAGCTTTGACAAGGACGACCACAACACAACACACAGACGCACCGCGCGCACACACACACACACACACACACACACACACACACACACACACACACACACACACACACACACACACACACACACACACACACACACACACCAATGGATTATCACAGCTTTAAGCAACGATGCCAAGATGAAATTGACAAAATGTGAAAATGTTATTCTGTACAATATTCTGGGATTAAAACAAACATAAATCACCTTTATTGTAATGTGATTAGCACTTAAATTTGAGTTTAACATTACCAGCCAAATGGCAAACTATTTTAATAACTAAAATAATTAATCTGGTCAAAGCTGACATTTAAAGACATTTATAATGTAACAATAGATTTCGGTTTTAAATAAATGCTGTTCAATTGAAATTGTAATCAAAGAATACCGAAAAAAAGTATCATGATTTTTAACAAAATTATTAAGCAGAACAACTGTTTTCTATGTAAAAAATGTAAGATGCAAAAGTTTGCAATTACATTTAAAAAATGTTATTTCTGGCATATTTCCATACATGAGAAA
The DNA here is from genome assembly GCF_949152265.1 of Phoxinus phoxinus. Lineage (NCBI taxonomy): Eukaryota > Metazoa > Chordata > Actinopteri > Cypriniformes > Leuciscidae > Phoxinus > Phoxinus phoxinus. The sequence continues at coordinate 6,551,222 of NC_136882.1, read as the reverse complement.
ATTGCAATTTAACATAAAGTTGTCTTGATTATATTTATATATAAAATATCCTCCGTCCTTCAGGTCGATCGCTGCAAACCAATCTTGCCGACGGATGCGCTTGAAAATGTGTTTCTACGTAAGCATCTTGACCGGCAGCCTGTGAAGAGACCGGTTCAGGACACGCAGGTCCAAGATTGGACGTAGTCCACCACATTTCTTGGGTACGGGCTGCAGAAGCCATAACTGTAGAAGACATAACCTCCGCCAGCAGGACTGCGGTCTCTGCCCGGAGCACAGGGGCATTGTCCGCCAGAACACGGGTGAACTGAAGGCTGGGAGACGCCGGGCGAACTTACTCGCAGAGCCGAGTCTGATGGTACGGCTGGGAAGCGCTAGCCAGGCTCCCAGACACCGTGCAAGCAGGACCAACGGCAACAGATGCAGGGTCCCGACTCGGACGGCACAGCATCCCGAAGTGGGGTCTGAGAGTGTGGTGCACACGTTCCTGCTTCCGCCGGTGAGTGTGCGGAGGCCTCTTGAGCACAGCCGCTGCTGCTCGCTGGCGATGAAAGAGGGCCTGAGGGTGACAAGGCATGGCGGCGTACACCGGCAAGCGTGCCCTCTTGGGACCCAGAGGTTTCAGAAACGGCTCTTTTATTGAAATTGTGGGTGGGCGGAAAGAAAAGATTCTCCGCCCTCCGGGGGAAGGAGCGGTGTGTGTTCACCGTCTCCTGAAGAGCAGTCTGATCCACCTCCGGGGCGCCCGTCTCAGGGTCGATTGCACCGGCGCTTGGCACCTGGTTTGGCAGCGGCCTGGACAGACGGGGTCGACTTCCTACGGCCGGCTCCACGCTGAGGCCTGGGTGATGGTTGCTGTGGAGGACGCGGGGACGGAGAGGCTGCGGCCGGCGGATGGGTCTGCTTCTGGGCGAAGCTCTCGACTGCGTCGCCGAATAGCCCAACCTGGGAGAGGGGGGAGTCCAGGAACAGATATTTATCGGTCTCCCTCATGTCCGCCAGGTTGAGCCAAAGGGGGCGCTCCTGGACCACCAAAGTGGACATCACCTGACCAACTGAACGTGCAGTTTGCTTCGTCACACGGAGGAGCTCTGGGGCAGAACCACCCTCGTGCACGTCCATGAGCGCCTGGGCCTGGTGGACCTGCAGGAGCGCCATGGCATGGATGGTGGAAGCAGCCTTTCCACAGGCTCTGTAAGCCTTCGCCGTTAGACCGGATGTAAACTTACAGACCGTGGACGGGAGATGTGGATTGCCCCGCCAAGAGGCAGAGGACGCCGGACACAGTGGCATCGCGACGGCACGCTCCACCGGTGGGATATCCTCATACCCCAAAGCTGCTCCGCCATCGAGGGTGGTGAGGAGGGATAGCTACTGGCGCTATACGGCGCCGTCCACGTCCTAGTAAGGTCCTCATGCACCTCCGGGAAGAATGGCACCAATCGTCCAACTGAGGTGGTTCGGGATGTGGTGGAGGGTTCCACACAAGCCCGACCTTCTCGGCGATGAAGAAAGAAGGAGACCTTCTCTTCTTTTGTGAAGAAATAACTCTTTTTTTGAAACTCTCACCCAGGGAATGGCCACAGAGATGGTGCAGACCGCTGTACACTCTTACGAGCTCTTTGCTGTGATAACACAACAGCAGTTTTGTTTGAGCTGTAATGCCACTCGCTGATCGCGCCGTCACACCAACACTGAACTGGAGAGGAAGAAGAGTCTTCAACGTAGCTTTGACAGCCTGTTGAACTCAGAGACAAACAGGAAGCCGAACTCGGAAGTGAAAAATGAAAGGTGTGTGCATCTGCCGTGTTTATACCCGCGAGATGCAGATCAATGTTCATTGTCTCGTTCTGTAGACACTCGTAGATGATAGGGATCCCTGAAATGATCCCAATTACGTCGGCACGTCAACGTAACGTCAAACAATTATTTCAATTATGTTAAATTGTAATAATATTTACAGAGTTTTTGATCAAATTAATACACCCTTGGTGAGAATAAGAGACTTCTTAAAAAAAATAAAAAATCTCAAACTTAAACTATAGTGTAATGTAAAGTATTTTTTTTCTTTCAAATTAAAGTTTAATTTTTTGTTAACTTGTATACATGATTTGACCAAAACAGCAAAAATAATAATACGGTTTGTTTATTCTTATGATAAACAATATCAAAGCATTTTCTATGCTTTATTATGCATAATATTGTAATACTTTTGTAAAGTTCCATTCCTATGTCAATACTTTCTTTTAATTCAAATGTGGCCAGACTCTATCTCTCTTAAACTTGTTGGTCTTGTGTTTATCGGTCGATCTTCAAACATTCGTACGCCAGCATTAGTGGCTCTCAGATAACAAGGCCAAGAGCCTAAACATTTCCATCTGTTTATGAAAACAGCCGCTCAGAAACCCATCGAGGGGTCGAAGGAAATCAGAGACGTGCTGTTCAATCCGATGAGAGGTGACAGTTTACATCTCCGCCCACAATTAACACATCTCTCCCTCCTTCCCTCACTCCCTCTCTCTCTCACTCCCTCTCTCTCCCTCTCCCTCTCTCTGGCTGTGATAATGCCTGTTGTCAGCTGTGTTTAGCAGGCCAGATCAGTGTGAGCGCTGGGCTGCTGCAGTCACTGACAGATTGAAGGTTCAGCACTGGGTCTATCATGACAGATGGAAACTGGCATCAATGTTCAGAGCGCGCCAATCACAGGGGACCTGCTCCCCTCATTCGTCAGGCCCCCGTTCTGAACCCTCCCCCCGCTTCTGACGGGACAGATCTGTGTGTGTGTGTGTGTGTGTGCGAGATGGCATTGTTAACCAGTGCATCTGTGAGACTGAGAGAGAGAGAGAGAGAGAGAGAGAGAGAGAGAGAGAGAGAGAGAGAGAGAGAGAGAGAGAGAGAGAGAGAGAGAGAGAGAGAGAGAGGTTGGCTGGTCACTGCTGCAATGCCAGTCTTTGATTTGATAGCAGCTTCGCTCCTGGGAATAACCGCAAAACTTTCAAACATTCAGAACAGAGGGAAGACCCCAGAGGAGTGACAGAGAGAGCGAGAGAGGGACGTGATGGACAGATTCACCCCTCCTTCTCCGACTATCTTCCACTGATCCACTAATACTATGCTAATTACCCACTCCAAACACTGCTGTTCACTCACACACGGCACGGGGAAGAGTTAGGCGTGGGTATTTCTGCTTCTCGCACGACTCTCAGGAACACTCGTGTTTCTGGTCATTAATGGAGAAATTAACCCTATCTATATTAACATCTAAATAATGTCTGAAAATGGCGTTGCTCTTTCACAGCTCAGTCACACTTTCTATGAAGCCTGTATTTATAATGCATTATAACGGTATTTATTACCCTTTATTTTATTTTATTTCATTTATTTATTAATAAGACATTTTAATGCATGCACAATGCCTTAAACCCACGTTATATACGTTATATACTGCATTATCTAACATTATAACAATAAGCAATACATTTGTAACAGTATTTAATACTCTTTAAAATACAACTGTTCATCGTTAGTTCATGTTAGTTTAGATCTATTAAACAATATTAACAGATGCAAGTTTTGATTTTAATAATGTATTAGTAGGCTACATGTTGAAATTAACATTAAATAAGACTAACAAATGCTTTAGAAGTATTGTTCATTCTTAGTTCATGTTTACAAACTGATGTTAACAAATGAAAGCGTATTGTAAAGTGTTACAAAAAAGTAATATATTGTATAATTTTACAAATTATCATATAATATTCTTAAAACATGATGCTCTGCTGACCTATGTGTGGTTTTAACTTTTATGACAATTTATAACACTCAATGAACAACATGTTATATCCACCTAAGTTATAATGGTTTAAAGCTTTACAAATAGCCTTATAATGCTTTATACATACAGGCATCATAGAAAGTGTTACCCAAATATTTACATAAATGATTACAGAGTAATTATAATTAACGACATGTACTTGGTATGTAATGTTTTTTGGAGCTGCTTGTAATTACATATAGTTCTAGTTATTATATAGTAATTATATAGTAATTAAATGTATGAATGTGTCATATCTGTAACATTTCAACTGTAAAATAAAACATTAGTTCAAAAGGTATGATGCTTTAGATGAAGATGATATTCAGATCATTTAGGTTAAAATCACATTCTGGGGTCTCCGCAATACGACTTAAAGTCCTTATTACTGTTAACAACTAACAAGTGGTGTGTTTTTGCAAATGTAAACAGACCTAAAATGACACAAAATCACTGTGATTACTGACAAAAATTGATTTCATTATTATTATTATTCATTTATCTCTGTAAAGCTGCTTTGAAACAATCTACATTGTTAAAAGCTCTATATAAATGAAGATGACTTGACTTAAAGGGAGAACATATACAGTTTGTACAGTTACGTCCCCATAAAACATGAAAACCCAACGTGTGTGTGTGTGTGTGTGTGCATATTCTAACATTTTAAAGAACATATTGTTGATTCAGTGTTGGAGAGTATATCTGTTTTAGGCATGGCTAGGAACCCTGACCACATAGATCGAGTACACACACGCACACACACACACACACACACACACACACACACACACTTTGGCAGTATAGAAAAACAAGTTAATAAATAAATAAATAGTAATACACGTACAGTGGAAGTCTATATGGGACAGATATTACACAGGACACATATTCAAATACACACTGTTTTGTAAGTACAGCCACAAGAGTCTAGTTTGACCTTTTTCATTCTTTATCTAACCATAGCTGGTAATATTGGTAATTTTGCTTGATGCACAAAATAATATGTTTATTTTCACCTACAGGGATTATGTGGTAACACATCACTAAAGGTTCATGTATGGAGAAGTGTTAAAACAACAAACTCTTTTAAATTATCTGGACTGATATATATATATATATATATATATAATAAAAATAAATAAAAAAATAATCATTTTCATCTTTTTTCTTTTCTTTTTAAAAAAAGTGCACACGAATAAACATGCATTATTGTGTCTGATATTTTTGTTCATGTGTGTTTTGTAAATAGGATTTTTTTTCTTGATATACTGAATTTCGACAGATTTATTCGAACACAATAACAAATGTCTGGAAAGTTTCCCGGGTTTGTTAAGTAGAGGAAATCTCCACGAGACCTGTGAAGAAACCCCAGCAGCCGCAGGAGAGAGACGGAGTGAGACGCAGCCGACGTTTCCAGTTCAGAAGAGTGCGCTGCGTCCCCCGAGAGTCTGTCTCATCTCTATGATGGCCAATAATAGCCCATTGTAGTCAAACGCTCCTTTTCCTCCTCACGACAGAATGAGGACGCCTTATTTACAGAGGACCCACACCGAAATACTGCTGACAGAGAGAGAGAGAGAGAGAGAGAGAGAGAGAGAGAGAGAGAGAGAGAGAGAGAGAGAGAGAGAGAGAGAGAGAGAGGAGAGAGAGAGATAGAGAGAGATGAGGAGAGAGAGAGAGAGAGAGATAGAGAGAGATGAGGAGAGAGAGAGAGAGAGAGAGAGAGAGAGAGATGAGGAGAAAGAGAGAGAGAGAGAGAGAGAGAGAGAGAGAGAGAGAGAGAGAGAGAGAGAGAGAGAGAGAGAGAGAGAGAGAGAGAGAGAGAGAGAGAGAGAGAGACATAAGCGCTTTCCCAGGAAAATCTTGGCTCTCTCCTTCAAGGAGATGTTGCACATCTTTATATTTATAGTTGTGTTTGGGAACACTGGGACCGGTGACAGGATCAAGCCGGACGGCTGCTTGTTCTACTTCTGAATATATATATTATATTTATATACTTTATATTAGGTGTCTTTGACTACTACTCGATGCACTTACATCAATAATAACTGGCACATCTTGTGTTGATGTTGTGTTGTAAAGCACTTGAGCTGATATCGAGGTTAGCACATGTCTGGTGTGTGTGTGTGTGTGTGTGTGTGTGTGTGTCGGTTTAAGGGTTAACAGGGAAGAGAAGGTGGTAACAATTTATTTTACAGTGTCATTTATACATGCTGTTACTATAGTATTAACTACAAATTATGCATAATTACATGCAACCCTAAACCAAACCAAACCAAAACCCTATAGTATATAGATGAAGTTCCTTAAACTGTAGTCAATCATAACATTATTAAAACTCATCTTTGATCATATTTTTTCATGCCTTAAAATAGCTTGAATGTAACTCTACACTCTTGCTTCATTTAGCATAAGCGGTTCTATGAATATGCAAATGAGCCCCGCCTCCACTCACTCACTCAGAGATCCACTGGTTGACGATCACACGTTGATCTGATTGGTTACAAGGTAGTGTGTGACGTCAGAAACACCAGCGATTTCACACCGTGTTTTTGAGACTGTCTTTGGTTCACTGCAGTTTTAATACTCAGCAATGCTGTCGACTTATGAACTTACACATGGTTTGTTTTAAAGCACATTAAAAACACCACATAGACATATTTCGTCACACTTTATATTAAGTGGCTTTAAGTATGTACTTATTGTGTTCATGCTGTATTGTAAAACACTTGAGCTGCTATTGAGGAGTGATACGTGTTAAACAGAGTCATTATAGATGTAATCACAGGAGTTCATAATTACATGCAGGTATTGTTTAAATATAAGTACAATGTAACCAAGTACGCACACAATAAGAGCATTGTGTCAAATTATTAACTACTAAAGACACTTAATATAAAATGAGACCACAAAACCCTTCTTTGTTGTTGTTTTATCGAAAGCCAGGACAGATAATTTGAAAATGACTATTATTACTAATGCAGTCAGAAATTACTGACAAAGACTTAATGATTGCGTACCTTGTAGATACATTAATAATATTGTTTACATCTGTAATTTTGATGTTCATATGTTAAAAATGCAACAGAATAATCTGCTAATCCAACAAGTTTACATTTTGGCAAATTTGAGGCAAATTCACATGAATTTGTTCAATCTCATTTGTACTTCTTCATACGATCTGCTTCCGCCCGACTGCAGGCGTGGACCTTTTTTATTTGATTTCTACATTTCCACATGAAACACATTGTACGAATTCTGGCACCTGTCATTCAGAGTGATGTTGTGAATGAATCAGTGTTAGGCTGTGCATTGACTTAACATTGAAATGACTCGCGCCTGACGCGCTATTCGCGTCCGGTGTGAACGCACCATTAGGAAGCCTGACCGGACACAGTTTAGGGAACGCCGCTGGATCAATCATCAGTGTTTCTGGTGTGTTTTTCCAGAGGATCAAGACCGTAAACTTCAGCATATATCAGCTAAACGTCAGTTCCCCCAAGAAACGTTGAGTTCGCTCGCAAAACTTGTGTGTTATGTGCAAGGAACGCAACACAACTATAGTGAGCAAACACAGAAAACATTGAAATATATACACCCCCCCCCCCCCCCCATCTCATATTATTTTCATCACCATGTCCCTTTACAGGCTCCATAAAATGCAAACTGAAAATAAAAGCTAATTTGAATTATTAATAAATACTTTAATTACAGTATACTCTAAAAAATGCTGGGTCAAATTATTATTATTATTATTATTAATTAAAAAAATTAAACCAATACTTGGGTTTGTCCATATTTGACCCAAACATGGGTTGAAATAGCCCAGCATTTTTTAAAAAAAGTTCATTTATTTCAGTAATTCAACTTAAAAGGTGAAACTAATATATTATATAGACTCATTACATGCAAAGTGAGATATTTCAAGCCTTTATTTGTTATAATTTTGATGGTTATGGCTTACAGCTTATGAAAACCTTTTCACAATATGAATTTGAATTTGGGGTTTTCATAATCTGTAAGCCATAACCATCAAAATTATAACAAATAAAGGCTTGAAATATCTCACTTTGCATGTAATGAGTCGAATGAGTTGAATTACTGAAATAAATGAACTTTTGCACAATATTAATTTTTTTTTCGAGTTTCATCTGCATAAACAATACAAAAATAATACAGGACAATAAATCATGCTATAGTCTTTAAAATGTGCAATCTTTAAGTGTTATATGTATTTAACTGTGTGCATTACCTTTAAAATGCATAATCCGAGATTAAAGTATAAGGTGATGCCGAAATATCTTTAACAAATACTCTTCAGTTAGATCAATGTTAGATTATTAATACCGATAACCAAAGGGAGAGGAAGTGTGTGTGGTTGTCCATGAGCGCCCCATTATCCCAACATCCCCTAATCATTACGCTCACCCTGCATATCATTAAAGGGACACACAAACACACACACACACACACACACACACACACACACACACACACACACACACACACACACACACACACACACACACACACACACTGAATGACCTGGGAAGCCATCTTTGCTGGTACCCCACTGTTTTCCTCCTCTCATAATCCCAGTGGTTCCTCGCTTTAGAGAGGCTCTCATGAACCTGTCCCTCGCACAAACACACTGTAATGGCTAATTATGGCGTGTGTGTGAGGATCTGGAGCACACCCCTGTCACAGGCCGGCGGGTCACGGTGAGTGGCGGGTCGCAGGACGTCGGGGGTTTATCTGTCTCTCTGATCTCTTACACTCGCTCAGCACTACTTAGAGGATTCAGCAAACCTCCGGCTATCAGAAGCACAGCTCAGGCCGGCTGAGGAGATAAAGCGGCAGGTTAAAGATCCTCACGCAGTGTTTCAAGTCCTACACTACAGGCCCGTTCACACGACTCATGACGGATGGTCAGAGGAACTGCATGGTTTACTCTTTTCCAGCTTGTTCTCAATTGCCAACAACATCCGGAAAAGGAGATGATCATTGAACACTGTCTAATAATCGTTGCCACTTGTATTGAAGAAAGTTGACTTTTTAAAAGATTTTCTGTGGTGCACTTTCAGGCAAACACAAACTGTCCTGTGGACCAATTACAGTCAAAAATAAACTCTAAAATATGTTTTAAACAGAACACACCACAATGGAAATATTGGCCTATAGCAATAATGATAAATTATTCATATTTTAAAGCCAATAATCAATTTAATGGCCAATCACATTAGTCGATTTTGTAACACTGAGAGCGCTAACCTTAAAATATCTCTGTGCTTTTAAATGACACCAAAATTTAAAATTTAAAAAAATATTTATTTAATTTTTTTATCATTTTAAAACTAGTACAACTTTTAATCCTGCAATCAACAAACAAGCCTAATATGAAAATTTTTAATAAAAAACATTTTTTGAAAGTTAAAAGGAAATTATAACTAAAAAGATAAATTCTAATTACATTTTTGGGGTGACACCCGGGGTGGACAATCAGATGTCGGGGTGTCCAGTGCCAGACTACATGGCCACTGATCATGTGAACATTTTTTTACAATTTAATTTGTATTGTTTTATTTGTGAATATATAGCAAAGTGTAATTTACCAAAAGTGTAATTGTTAGCATCATTACTCCAGTGTTCAGTGTCACATGATCCTTCAGAAAACAGTATAATATGATGATTTATTATCAATGTTGAAAACAGTTGTGCTTTTTCATATTTTTGTGATAACTTTTTTTCAGGAATCCTTAACAAATAGAAAGATCAGAACAGCATTTATTTTAAAAAAAATCAACAAAGTAAATGCTTTACTGTCACGTTTGATCAATTCAACGAATCTTTGTTTATTAAAATATTAATTTCTTTTAAAAATACTGTTTTGCTTAAAATACTTAAAACTTTTGAATTGTATTTGGCACCATGTAGGCTATATGTGATTTGTGGTAACTGAATGTTGTTTGGGACACCCTCAGTACACATTACAAGTAATCAGATTACTTTTTTCAAGTAACTAGTAAAGTAACGCGTTACTTCTAAATTTACAAGAAAATATCTGAGTAACTTTTTTAAATAAGTAACGTTTTTAAAAAAGGATACTTTTCCCATGTATTGACTGACAGCTCTCATGTCCTCATAAATCAGGAGTGTGTGCAGAGGTGTGTGTGTGTGTGTGTGTGTTTGTGTGTACATGATGATTACTGATCTAAATGAGCATTTACTCCTCTTACTGGCACAAAAACATTCAGTATTCTTCAAAATGAATAAAAACAGTGAAATACAAACTAAGACTATTACACAAACCTGCAATAACTAAATGTTAATTTACCCAAATATACTTTATGTACTTAATCTCACTTTATTAACCAATGTCTTTGCTGCTGACCCTCGATGATCCAATTCAACCATACTAAAAAGCAAAAACGATTCTTCTGTGATCCAGAACGGCAGAAGCTGGAAGGTTAGTTTGAGTTTCTACTGTACAGGCGTCACTTTATCTCACTTTTGGTGGGAAAGAGCCTTTACATTTGCAAAAAATATAACTTTTTTGGTTATTAAAAAACAAGCAAGCAAGCCCAGCCCAGATTAGAAAAAGTACACTGATCATGTAATACTCCATTATTCCCCATTAAAACCTTTTCTTTTGAGATCCTTAGAAGTTCAACCCTTAACGGCGGGTCAGACGCCCCCAACCGCACTTTAATCTGCACTCAGCCCACGACTCTCGAAAGATCTCCCAGCTGGAGATATACTCACGAGAGAAGAAGAAGGAATAAAAGAACGTAAAGACAGAAGAACTGACAGAGGCATAAACATCATTCACTCACTCTCTATGGCCAGGGGGAAGCGAGGAAACGAGAGAAGAAGAAGAAGAAGAAGAGAAAGTGTTGTTTGGCAGTCCATCATCCTGTCAGGCAGGTGTGAGAGAGCTCGCCTCAGGTAGATGTGCTGTCAGGTAGTGGACAGGTATTAACCTCTCCGAAAGCCCGATCGGACGCACGTTAAACACGAGAGACGTTAGCTGGGAGGACACACTTACCAAATTCAGCTGCTGAGGAATGGCAGATCTCCAGAAACACACAGAACAGGAGAGTTATCAAAAAGAAAGGTAAAAAAGACACATGATTTCCACTGAACCAAAAAAAAAAAACAGCCGCAATCTCTCTGATTATGACTGGGTTTGAAGGCTCCATTGTTTCAAAACCGCATCCTTTTCTTCTAGGGGGTACGATAATGATTTAGGCTTTGCCGAGGTGAGCATTCCTGCACCTGTGAGACTCACGCTAGTCTAATACTTCCCAGGTGAGCAGAAGTGTGTGTGAATCCCCGTGGATTCGCACACATCCAAGGAAACAAATGTCCAGTCAGACCAGGACACTAAAATATACAGCAACTGTAACTCTGTACAGAATGCTGAGACTGAGGCCGTTTACAGCTGGTGTTCAGATGCGGTTTGCTCGATCGGATCACAAGTGGACGACACTAAACAGGAGTAAACGGGTCTAAAACATCTCAAGCTTTCAACCACTTCCAGAGGTAGTCAAAAACATTAGATCGGATTGCTTTCATAATGTAAACACTCATGTGATCGAATGTGTTCAAACAGCCACAAAACACCGTCTACTCTCCGTCTAATGAGTGACATTATGAGAAGAGCTCTAGACAGACGGGTTTAAACTGTCGTCTGAAGACCCGAAAGACTTGAACGAAAGACTTGGGTGGTTATGGAACAACACTAGGGTAAGTAAATTATGACCGAATTTTCATTTTTGGATGAAAAAGGGATAAATTGGACAAAAAAATAAGATATTTTTCAAAAGAAAGTCATACAGGTTTGAAACCACATGAGGGCGAGTAAACGATCTCAGAATATTCTCTTATTGTGTACAGTTAATACAAATCGTGCAGTTAGCTAATATCATGTGAAGGGTTATCCCATTTCTTCAGGAATTTAAATCTGAATTCAGCTCAAGGCTGCGCAATGTTGGGACATAATGGAAAACGTATTGATTTTTACTGTGAGTGACGACAGACAGCATCTGGAATGTGGACTGTTCCAAGATGGCGGACGCGGCGACGTGTCTGGAGCGCTCGAATGTGGCATCTACGAATACATATCTGTGGGTTGCCGTCATCTCTTCACAGGTGTTGTTCTAGTGGGGAAAACATTTGACCAGGGGTGTGTTTCCCGAAAGCATCGTTCCAACAAACATTCACAAACTACAGCATCGCAGAGTTGTGTGGTTGCAGCGACAGCTCTCGACCTGTGGTTAGGAAATAAGTTTCTTATTTGCATGATATGTAGACTCAATAAATCCGTATCATAAGTAAAATAAGCAAACTGACATTCAGTATAATCTATATCTTTTATTTAGAATACATACAAATGTCATTTACATATTTTAGTTTGTCAAGAGATTTAAAGTGTTGTTTTTGAAGAGTGCGCATGTGTGAACGTGCTCTAGTACGTAAGAACGAGCCAATGATTGAGTCTGGAAATAAAGCAAAATTACTGAAAAAAAATGAGAAATAGTCCTCAGATGCCATGTCCGTAATTTAAAGCAAAACATCTAGCATTAATTCGATCTCAAACAGATTCATTAAAAGTAGTTATTACTTCACTACATGCATGACACCATTAAACAACTTTGTTGAACGAACAATTTGCGACAATGCGGTTTTGGGAAACAGTCGTGATTGGCTAGTTGATTTCTCCAACGATGCATCGTACTCTGGGAGTGAAGTTATGTCGTTGTACGGGAAACAATAGAGCTTGGGTGAGACTTGGGTGGGTTACCATTCACAACACACACTTGCATCACAGTGGAAAGTTTTTCAGAAAGTCTGTCATTATCAATAGTTCAAGTTCAAGTTCATTTATTTATAAAGCACATTTAAACAGCCGCTAGACCGACCAAAGTGCTTTACAGAACACGCATATAAGAAAATAAAAGCAGCAAAACAACCCATAAAAAGCAGCAAAGCTACGAGTAACCTTAAAACAGAGACTCTAATGTAAAATAGTAGAAATAACCTAAGAAAGTGATCAATATGCTAAAGAGAACAGGTCAGGTTTTACCAATGACTTGAAGATAGAAAGGTTGGGGGCCGTTCTGATCTCTAGGGGCAGGGTGAAAATAAAAGTGGCAAAACAAAACAAAACATTTTACATGCTCCAGAAGCCAGACGAAAAAAAGTTCCTCCACACTCAAGTAATGAGCTTAAATCTACAGTCACCGATCAATAACAGTGAGTTTCTGATCAAGTAATTAATAGACCTCATATGGCAAATCCCAATATGGCGATGGTCTTCCTGGCTGATCATCTGTGTGTAATTATGTGAGTGGTAAGACCGGACCTGAACACTGAAACAAATACGAGTGTTGTGCTCTCGCCGGGACCGCAGAGTTGAGAAGGCTTGCTTGAGCATTATAGAGTTAATTAGCTGTGGATTACTATGCAGTGTGCGAGTCCGTGCCCCAGAAAGGCATCATTAGAAGCGGTGATGTGCACATGCATTGATCCAGCGGCTCCAGGAACAATGCAGATTGCAGATTTTATAATTGGCCCTGCGACTCTCAGATGACTTGGGTTGTGTGTGTGGGGGTGTTGTGCGGCTTGTGTTCATGTCGGCGTGCGTGTGAGAGTGTGTTTAGAGGAATCTCTGGCTTGTGTGCATGTGTGTGTGAGAGAAAGAGAGAGACAGAAAGGGAGTTCAGACAGACGTGCCCTTTGCCTGCTTGGAAAGAGGAATGTGGCGATTCTACATGAATTATGCCACGAGGAATCCCACACTGACTAACAATCATACACACACAATGCATATAAATACCAGGTCAAACATTTGATTTCCAGAAAGGCCGTCTGGACATTTATGACATGCTAATTAATGAGGAAATCTCTCTTTAGGTGTCTTAAATTCTGGTCAGGGCATGAGTGCATGGGCATGAGTCAACCATATTGATTCACATGATATTATTATAAAGGTATATAATAAACTACAAACAGGCTCCCAAGACAAACAATTGAGCTAATTATACCAATATTTATTCCTCAAAAACATGTCATGACCAATTTAAGCAAACTTTTGAGTAATATATAGTAATATACACAATAAATAAAGGATTTGAGTGCTTCCAAAAATATTATTTATAGAATTTGTATCTTTGATTATTAAGTTAAGTTGCATAATTGTTAAAAGTAAAAACAAACAAAATATAAATGTGGTCAGTCCAATCAAAGGACACTATTTTAACGATGTAAGCTCATGATCTAAAGCGCACGGCACTTAGGCCGTATCAACTTTTGCTAGATTAACGACGGGCAAAATGGTCGGCGCTCCCGGCGCAATGTCTAAAAGTGTTATCTCTATTCTCTTAATGAGTAATGCGTGTGTTTTGGGCGTTACGTGAAAGAAACCAATCAGAGTCTCATCTCCTATTCCCTTTAAAAGTCAGTTGTGCTCGCACCATGGCGGATTCGCTGTTTACATGAGGAATTTGTGAACGCGGAAAAACTGAACGCTTTTTCAGAGAGGAAACGGATCTGCTCGTGCGCGAGGTTAAAACGCTAGCAGACCATCTACAGGACAGAGTGTACGCACGTGGGGACCCGCCTATTGGTGCACATTACTAACGTGCTCTTTAAATAACAAAAAAATACTGCACCATTGACTTTAGAGCAGGTTTCAGTTGATCAATGGCTCAGTCAATAACAGTTCTTCAAAATAGCAACACGCCAACAATGCGCCTGAACACACCTCGTTCTCAGACCAGCAGCGCTCGAGTGCACTGATGGGCGCAAATGCATTTGCTATTTAAACAACGTGGAGCAGGACGTGAAAATGATAACTGCGTCGGGCTGAAAGTAGCAAAACACACTTGCGTCGCGTCTAGTGCGCCTAGAAAAATCAGTGCAGAAATGACATTGGTTTTATAATGCACAGGGCAGTATGCTACTATTGAGACAAAATACAATGTCATAAATTAGCATTTTAACCCATTTGTCATATAGTCTTGAGTTGTAATATCACTCTGATGAAGCATGTGTCACTCATATGGCATTTGGCGGACGCTTTTATCTAAAGTGATTTACTTTACATTGAAGGCATACATTTTACAAGTTCATGCATTCCCTGGGAGTTGAAACCACGACCTTGGCATTGCTAGCGCTGTGCTCAACTGTTTAGGCAACTGGAAAATGTGTAATCTCTCAATTTAAAAATGATCAAATTGAAAGCCTCAAGAAATCAGTATTGTTACTTTTAGTCTATGTCTATTAGTTCCGATGTCACCTGTATGCTCGTGTCTTCCTAAAGTTAACAAAACTAGCAATACAGTCTTTCTCTTCCAAGAAAATTACCAAAAATACTCATCATGGACTCAAGGGCATATACTAATTTTGTCCAATAAAATGCTTTCTATAATGAGAATGACCCTCCCCTCGAAACTACTGGGCACTAGCAGCAAGTAGCAAATTGTGGTTCATGGCTGAAAAAGAAAAGAGATCTGTTTTAAAAAGGTGAGGAATCCTTCAAACTTCACTAATACACTACTGTTCAGAAGTTTGGGGTCAGGAGTATTTTTAATTCATGCTATTCAGCACGGATGCATTTAATAGATCAAACGTGACAGTAAAGAAGTAAAAAAAAAAGTTAATTTCTAAAAGTTTGAAATTTCTTAAAAAAATTAAATAATAATTCATCAAAGAATCCTGAAAAAAAGTACACAGAAATACAAAGCAGCACAACGGTTTTCAACATTGATAATAAGAAATCAGTTTATTGATCGGCAGATCATCATATTAAACTGATTTCTGAAGGATCATGTGACACTGAAGACTGGAGTAATGATGCTGAACATTCAGCTTTCATTACAGGAATAAATTACACTTTACTATATTCACATAGAAAACAGTTATTTTAAATGGCAATAATATTTCACAATATTACTGTTTTAACTGTTTCCTTTATCAAATCACTTTTGAACGGTAGTGTACGTCAACACAGGGAAGAAATTGCATGCAATGGTCACCGCTGATCTATTATTTGTATTGTATATGACTTTATTCTGTCACAACACACACCAAAAAACCTGCTAAATGTAAATGATATACTGCATGGCACTTTTAAAAGCCGTGATCTTGAGTCGTGCTGTAAATTTCAGCTCCGGCTTTACCTAACTCATAAAGGGGGGGGGGGGGGGATCCATCTCACTGTCCTCATCTCCTCTCCCTCTCTCTCTCTACCTCTCTCTCTCTCCCTCTCTCTCTCTCGTCTCAGTAGGAGTCTGAGTTATGATAATCAGCTGATTAGTTGCTGTAGTCCTGCTCCCACAGGCTCTTTTGTGTGTAAAATCCTCCCGCTCAATTGACATGTGGACATCATCAAGCTGATGAAATGCAGTTGTAATGAACAAGTGGGCCGGAGCATCTGCACAGGGACCCCAAACCCACCAGGACCCCATTCCACACTCCCAGCCATGCTAATGCAGCGAGCTGCTCGCTCCCAGTGGAAATGCTGCGGGATGCATATTCAAACAGCTCCTCCACTGAAGAGAGACGGGGAGGCTGAGAGAGGAGAAGAGTGGCCCATGCTAATTTGGGAGCTGATTATTTTGCATCAGGCACAGTAATGAGGTGACAGTTCATTTGTGAGCGTGTGTGAGAAGTGGAGGATGGGGCGGTGATGCTTGGCTGGACGCAGGTGTTGGTCCGAGCTGTCAAAGCTGGTCTGGGGGTTGCTGTCAAATTATCCCTCCAATAAAAGGCAGAGGCACACAAACCGGAGAGAGGCATTTAAGGAATTAATGCATTCATATTCAACACATATTGCAAGCAGCGTTTCATTAGAAGTGCACGGCTCGTATTAAAACTGACGGTTGACCTTTCACACTTCCACTCTCCGCTTGTACCGCTACGCTTATTACATACGTGTTTGAGTCGAGGAGGAGCTAAACATGATAAGAGGCTGTTATTAAACACGCCGACGTGTCACACTCGCTTTAACACTCGTGCCTTACTCTGAGAGTGTGTGATGATACACACATATACATACATACATGGCAGAGCGAACAAAGTAGGTGTGTGAAGGTGTAAAAAAGGTGCACTTTTATGGTCAAGAGTTTGGATGTGATCTGCACAAGTCATTTTTGTCTTTTATGTAAGGATTTCTTTGACGCTCATTTTGACACATCATGAAAATCTGACTTTGTTCATGTTTAAGAGCTGCAGTATAATCGGGTCCCCGGTGCATCTACCAACCCAGAAAACATGAAAAGTGAAACTCAGTAACTTTGTTTCGGTGAGCCTTTCTCTGCGAGCATGTCCAAAAATAAACCGATCAGATTTCGCTCCCCTTCTGACGTAGGAAGAGGATCTTATTATAATATTACCGACATTAATCTGCACGTTTATACCCACAGCGCCATTGGTTTTCACACGCGACATCAGTGACCAGTTCTAACGCAATGGCAAAAGTTCGAGCAAAGCATGAAACTGTTCTGCCGTTGCTGCACAGACGAGCACTGGACACTATTCAGAGTATTTACATTCATTTTATTTTCAACGGAAATCTCCCAGAAACGGATTAATTAGTGTAACGCCGCAACAACTACATACATGTGTCCACTAACCATTCAGAAACGTCCAGGTGCGTCTGAAAGTTGAACTCTTCCTGAGTCTCTCCATAAGGCTGCACTCGCTACTTTTTGGATGATTTTGGATGAGTGACATTATTTTGTTCTTGTATCTGAAGCTCGTGTAAAAGATCGGCCTCTTCTGAACGGAGGCGGACCAGCAGCTCATTTGCATTTAAAAGGACACACACACACACACACACAAAACGGAGCGTTTTTGCTCACACCCAAAAAGGGGCAAATTTTACAAGATATAATAAATTATCTGTATTTTGAGCTGAAATTTCAGACACATTCTGGGGACACCATAGATTTATATTACATCTTGTGAAAATGAGCATAATATGTCACCTTTAAAATATTTCAACAATCATTTAAACAAATACAAAAAAAGAAAACGTTAATTATTTTGTAAACGTTAATTAAAAATTATATAAATTGTTACACAAAGAGAGTCCTTCGGTTGTGGTATTACAGTATCTTCTCCACCAAAAAAAAACAATTTTGCCCCAAATAAAAACATGTATAGTGTACGTGTTCACAAAGCATTTGACCAGTTTACAGTGTTAGTGAAGAGTGTACAATGAAATATGAGACACAATGTGAACAGAAGTCATTTCTGACTTGTGATGTAGCCTGATTATCATAATGACACCGTGTTTGTTCATTATGATTCCCCCTTAATATTCAATTATATTATTGATCTGACTGGACTGGCGCTGTTGAATGCAAACTGAGCTGAGCTGGACGATGACGACACTGTTTTCTGCAGAACTGCTTTATAGATGAAATAAACTAATAATTGATGATCTTCACAATGGAACTGAATCAACACTGAACTGACTTCAGCTGAACAATGACACAATTTTTTCTATATTATTATATATTTACTATATTATTCTTTTAGAGCTGCTGTTTACATTATTGAATATTTTCCTGTTATCAATGTAAAGCTGTTTGAAACTATTTGTATTGTATAAAGTGCTATATAAAAAAGGTGACTTGACTTTTAACCTTACAAAAAAAAAAATAACCCCCCCCCCCCAAAACAATACAATACAAAGCCAATATAAAACAACAAAACAAACAAACAAAACAAAATGAATACTAAAAAACAAATTAAACAAAATACAAAACCCAACCAATACAAAATAAAACAAATGAACAAAAATCTAAACAAAAATGGCTTTCCTGTAGCTCAGTGGTAAGAGCATTGCGTTAACAACGCTAGTTTGTGGGTTCGATCCATGTGGGGGTTGCACATAGCTATGTATAAATGTATAGGATAATGCAATGTAAGTCAAATGCATAAATGTAAATGTAAAAATAATAAAAAGCAAAAACTAAAACAAAACAAACAAATGGCAAAACCCAAAACAATACAAAAACAACCTAACCAATAAAAATTCCAAAATTAAACTAAACCCAAAACCAAACCAATATAAAACAAACAAACAAACAAATGCAAAAAACAAAACAAAAAACAAAACCAGAACAAAACCACAACCCCCCCCCCCCCCCTCCAAAAAAAACAATACAAAAAACAAACAAAGACAAACCAAACCAAATACAAACATACAAAAAAAAACAGCAGTTGTGTGTCTATTGTTTCAGATCAGTGTCTCTATGATCAAAGGGAGATGATCCAACAGCTGAAGGTTTGTTCTGAGATGTCTGGTGTTAAGATCAGGGCTCCAGATGTGTGTGTGTGTGTGTGTGTGTGTGTACGGGGTAAAGCTTCTGCCCAGGTGGGCTGCTCAAGCACACACAAACCACAGTGACCCTAGATGTCCCAGTTTGCCCTCTTGTGCCTCTCCCCTGTGGCTAGGACCACTCCAGTACCACAGAGAGAGAGAGAGAGAGAGAGAGAGAGAGAGAGTTAGCAAATGCATATGCTCAGTGTGTGTGTGTGAGGTCTGCCAGGTGTAGTGAGTTGATCGCGTGTCTTGCGGGCTCTATTGTACCTTCAGCCACTTGGGAGTCTCACACACACACACACACACACACACACACACACACACACACACACGCGGGTCAAACACAGAGGTGCGCCGGACCAGCTGGCAACTCCCTGTTCCTCAAGGCACCGGGACCAGAAGCCCTTCAGCCGGACAGATGCACACTCTCACTCTCACAGCCCAAACCAAACTCACACCATCACCACAATATGGCAATTCAATAAAGAGGGCTTCCAGGTTCCATCCCTGCAAACAAGTAAGAGAAAACATTTGTCCACTCATTTAAAGAGGTCCTATGCCCTTTTAATGAAGTCTTGATTTTGTATTCAGGGTGTGCTA